>NC_081181.1:156845879-157445879 GCF_029867415.1 Vicia villosa
ATGCATAAAATTTTGGGTTTTTCTTGATATAATAACTAAGGGTATTAATGTCATTGCACTGGCTGAATATATGATGTGGAAATTCCATTCAATAAAAAGTTAAAAAAAACACTGCCACATCAGACTTTTTGATGATGTGGCCTGATAAATGGCTAAAATGAAACTTTTGAAATTTGTTGAGGCCATTCTTGCAACTTTTTTTTGGCAGGGGTTTTTTCAAACCAAACCCATATGGCAAGGGTGAAAATAGGTATTAACCCTAAAATAAAACGTGTTCTAAACCAGTTTGAACTTCATCTTCAACCTTGAGACAAATATTTTCACAAATCTTATCTTGGCCAAACCTCAACCATTTTCAAAGATGTAAACAACAAAGTTGTGTAATTTTTCAATACGAATCCAACCATCTGCCATTCAACAATTTATTTTAACTCTAACTCATTAATTTCTGGAAAAACAAGAAGAACCCTAACTTTTTGAAAATGAAATTAAATGGTCTACATTTTGAATAAATGGATGAAACCAGAGGGCTTTTCATCCTTAAGCAATTCTAAACACAATGGTATCGAGTTTTATGAAAAATGAAATCTCTATCAATGAGTTTGAAGTTTGAAAGTTTACCTTTGAAGCTGGAAATCGAACTCTACAATGGAGGTGTTACAAAACTGGTTCAAGGATTTGGATAGCTTCTATAGAGCTTAGGGAAGCTTTTGGGATGCTTACTTGAGCTTGAGCAAGCCTGGAACTAAGAACCCGATAGCACCTGCAAAACGGGAAAGCTATGAATGGGACACTTGGTTCCATGTGTTACATATGTGATACAATGGATTGGATAGCTTCAATATGTTATATGGAAGGTATTTGAGGTGGTAGTTTGGATAATGCTCGAGCAAAATGAAAGATTTCAGTTTAAGGTTCAAAGGTGCTCTTTAATGGAGATTAAATGGTGATTTCTGGTTTGGGGTGATTTTGAGGGTGGTGAAGATGATGAACATCTTCTAAATGATGCTTAGAAGTTGTTTGAATGGTTGTTTAACACTCAGAAACTTTAGAACTTGAAATGGCTCTTAAAATGCAAATGGCTAAAAATGAAAATTTCAAGTGGGGGTGACTTGGAGAATTATGGTGTGTTTGATGCAAGAGGCAATGCCCTCTATTTATAGGTAAGAATTAGGGTTTGTGGGTGAAAGAATCGCAACATTTTCCCTTGTGGTTTGAAAGTTATGTCATTTTGGTTTTTCATGAAGAAACATATAAGTTATGGTTCCAACATGAAGTACAAGGCTCGAGAATGCTTGTAGTTGCTTTCTCAGCATTGTGGAGGCTTGCTTGTGATGTTCAACTTGCTTTTGCTACTGAAGAAACAATGTAGAGGCTCAAGACAAGTTGACTTGGTGATTAAAGTGGCTTTTCAAGAATGTAAGTGTTAACTTTGTGCCATAAATGGAATGCTCACTTGGATAATGTATAAGACACTTTGGTTATAGCTCAAAAGCAAGTGAAATCATCTAATCTTGGTGCCTCAAGCAATTTATAGGAGTTGTACTTCAAGATTCTTTCATTTGAAATGGTTTTGGATCATAACTTTCTATTCCATGGCTTGGAAAATTAGGGTTATGGTGTCTTATTCACAAAATCATATCCCATGGCTAAAGTGTTGAAACTCCATGCTAATGGTATCTTTGAAAATCCCTTTCTACATACTTCAATCCACTTGTTTGGTGTTTCCTCAATATCATTTGGGAACTTGGTGAAAATTGGCCATAAAGTTAGGAAAAAAACTAGGTTTAAACACTTAGAAATTTTTTAAGTGTTTTGACCTAAAATTTCTTCATCCAATATATCTTAAATAAATCACTTTTTGAGAAAAAGTTACAAGTGGAAAAGTTGTTTGTTTGATCAAGATCTACAACTTTCATGTTGGGAGATATTTGAGTTTGTATTTGAAATTTTAGGTTGCTTGCACGTGAAGTTATAGCCTAAATACTTGAAAAATTTCTAAGTATTTCAACTTTGACTTTTTTATTCTTGATTTATTTTCTTGATTTTTCTTGATCAAATGACTTCAATAATCGTATGTTGACGATTTTGATCTTCAAAAGTCCATGGTTGACCAAATTTCTCAAAAGTCAAAGTCTAACTTGAACAATTGACTATTTTCAGATGAATTGCATTCTTGAAGATTTCATCATGATATCCTTTTCAAATGAATGATGTGAATGGAATGTAATGATGTATTGGAGGTCCTTGAGTCATGATTTGAGCCATGGAGCCATGTCCTGATTAAAAGTCAACTTCTCAGATGAATTAGGTCAAAACCCTAATTTGTGCACCAGATGGAATTGGAAGTTGTTGATCTTGACTTGAGCCACATTCAAACTTCAATTTTGATGAGGATAACCACTTGATCCATGAGAATTCCTTGAGCTTCTTTTGATCTTCAAAACCCTAATTTGCTTAGGCCCTTTGATCAGTCTCTTGTTTTGAAACAAGCAACACACAAGCAACAAGCCACAATATTTTTGGTATTTTGGTTAGCAAATAACATATGCATGATGATGATGATAATGATAACTATCCTACTATTTGAGATTAGGTGGGATCTCAGTGGTCAAAAATTGGGGTACAACAGCTGCCCCTATTTAAGTTTCTTCTGCCCTCGAGGGGAAGATTGAAATCTTTGTCTCGACGCGGTAGGAGGGACTTAAATAAATAGTAGCGCATTTTGGACCCTGAGAACCCACATGCATGATATGAATGCAAGATATATATTTTTGATGGTTTTTATAAGGGAAATAAACAGGTAAACAACGTCCTTCCTCCAAATTAGGAGAAAGGGACTGGATTTACTAGGGATATGCAACAGACTGTTTCTGACACTGGAGAGACTGACTATTGCGGGGAATAAAATTTGCAATAAACTTCCATATAATAACTTTCACCATGAGTTTTCCCTGACACTTGGAGAGACTTTCACCTACTGGGGAAAAGATAAAATAACTTCAACTACATATTGTCCCTGACGCTTGGAGAGACTTTCATCCATAGGAATAAAATAACTTCAACTAGGAACTATTCCTGATGCTTGGAGATACTTTCATCCATAGGAATAAATAACTTCAACTACAAACAGTCCTTGACGCTTGGAGAGACTTTCATCCATAGGAATAAATAACTTCAACTACGACCTGTCCCTGACGCTTGGAGAGACTTTCATTCATAGGAATAAAATAACATCAAGCTCCTCAATAAAATGTTTCTGTAAAGATTGACCTTTTATTGGGAAAGAAAAAACTTCAACACAGACTGTCTCTGACACTTGGAGAGACTTTCATCAACAAGCTTCTTCTCCGGAATTGATTTGGTTGCTCCATAGAGACTGACATCTTCTGTTAGGAATGAATCTTGGACACACAAGTTTTCTCAAATAAAGAGACCATCGCTTGTTGTCAGGTGATAAATTTAAAAGTTACGGCAACAACTGCCAGGGATATAAATTCAACTTTCTTGGGAACCATGATTTAAAAGTAGCGGCAATAATCAATTGCTAGGGATGTAAATCCAACTTTCTTAGGAACCATAAACGGGTTTCTTTGCTAAGGATACCAAGTCTTCAACTGTGCAAAATAAATGCATCCTTAAAAAATTTGGGATTCGCTAATCCAAATAATCATAACTTGATGGAGACAAAGTTCAATCCAAGACGAAGTTGGAGAGACACATCCAAACAAGATAATTCCCACTGAGGACTGAGCTCAAAATGGGGCTCATCATATCCTTAGATAGATGAATAAGTTGAAATAAGATCTTCCCACGAGGAACAAGCTCGATGGGGAAACACAAGGATATTGTGTCTTTCTGCCTAAAGCTGAACGCTTAAATGGAAGGAATAAAGACATCACTTGGGGATAAGATAAAATAATGTGAACAATGCACAAGTATGTAAAATATGAATGAATGAATGAATGTTATGCATATGCTAACAAAACAGACATATATGACAACATCGGGAATGACAACGCCAGGGTATAACCAGATACTCGACCAATCGTTGATCACATTTGTTGCAAGGGTAAAAACCTCTCTAGGGAGGGAGAACCCTTTAAATTAATCTTAAACATCACAGGGATTCATTCCGAGAAGAAAAACCATTGAAAAGGAACACATTCCGAGAAGAAACCATGTATTTGGTCGGAGATACTCGTATCAAGACTCAGCTGATTCACATGATGATATTCATTGGTTCTTGGTTTCACACTTCAAGGTCTAACTTTCTCGGGGACCAAGGTCAACATTTCCTTTAACATTCACGAGTTGTAATAAAACATTGTCTTTTTATCGTTTTTTTAAAGAAAAGGTGGTTTTAACTTTGTTTCAGACCTTTTTAATTTATAAAAGCAATTGTTGCACCCCCAAAATTTGCCCACCATTTTTGAAAATTCGAAACTATTTCAAAAAAATGGATTTTATAAAATCTCGGGCTCATTTACATGGACATCCTGAATTTTATAAATATTCGATTTAAAGTCTATTTTAAAATATAGTAGTTTACTTTTAAATTGCTTATATTTTAATAAATAGAAAATACTGACCGATTCTTCATACACTTTCAATTTGCTTTTTATTTTAAATAAATAACATAACACAATTGGTAAAAAGTAAGATTTGTAAACAAAAGGTCACGGATTCAATTTCCACTTAGTGCATTTATTTTTTATTACAATTAACCAACAATTTTTTTTCTCATAAACTTTTCAATTTCTTTTAGTTTTTGTGGGTGATTAATATATGAGGCCTCCCTCTTATGCTTATTTTTAAATTATATATTTTACACTAACTGTTTCATTTTGTAGACATTTTTTTCTAATCCATATTCACTCTTATTCGTCAGGTTACATAGTTATTGATTTATTTTTCTTTCTTTCCTACTTTCCATCAGGTCGATTTTGGTTAACTCATTAAAAAAAAAAAACTAAATATTATCATCTATTGTTTTGATAAACACAAGTCGTTTTTTTGATAAAAAATTTCAAGATTCTCATTGTAAATATATTCTAAACTAACATTTTAAGATTCAAAAGTTCAACTTTGGATATTCCTTCCCAGTGACAACAACGTACTAGTATTTCAAAAAGGAACCCAAGTCCAAATAACCATCATCCATTAAAAACCATCCAAGCAGTGCCCAAGTTTCATGGCTAAGAATTTAATTCATTCAAACAAATGCCATTCAAATCATAAACTAAATTAACTATTAATTTTTGTTTACAGTAATGGTGTTCATGTTTTCAGGTGAAAGAAGAAACCAAAATCATCAGCATCTGTCCCAGTGCCCAAGTTTCATGGCTAAGAATATGCTTCAAATTCACAAATAGAAAGAACAAGAGGAAGAAGGAAACTCAAGACATTCTGAATCTGTCCCAGCCCAACAGATCTCCAACGAAGCCGCGAATCCCAAACGACCGTCCGCACCACCACCAGGCCACCGCAAATCAACACAGCTCCGACTGAACTCACCCAGTCGCAGCCACGACAAAACGTTCAACACAACAATGCAACAACGTCATCAACATCATCGCACGGCAAATCCACCTCTCTGTCGGTAATTTCTGTATTGAATAAATGTTGTTACTACAGTAAATCATTTGCAATTCTTGATATATTATTGTATTTGTCTTACTCGATTCTCTGCTTAACTTTGATTGTTGTTATGCTCATAAATGCTTGTTGCTTTCGGGTTTTTGACTGCTTGTTGTTACTGAGTGATTGTTGGATCGTGTTATGTCGATTAGAAGATTTGGACTGAGAGAGGTTTTGAGCTTATTGTTATTGTTGAATTGAACAGAGAGAGAAGAAGAACATAGAAATTTTTTTGAGAAATTATTTAACGTGAAAGAGAGGGAGATAACCGATAGAAAAAATGGGAAAGGGGGCTGCCGTTTTGGTCTATTGCTTCTAAGGTTTTTTTTGCTTCAATTTCTTCAACTTGGGCTCATTTAATTGTAAAAGTCCAGACCCGTTTTCCATTTTGCTTTGCACTATCTCTACTTCAGCGGTACACCTCCCATGGCTGACAGTTAATTGTTTTGGGCTTTTTTTTCTTTCAAATAAGTCCAACCGAATTTCTCTTCACACCCCTTTTATTTACTGTTTCCAGCCCAGTTTATTTAATTGTTTAATTTTATATAGTTTCTTTTTAATATTTGTTTTAATATCAAAAATACAAAAATATTAGAGTTTAGATAAATTAGTTTTATATAAAAAAAATACAAAAACATGCTTTAGACTAATTAGATTTTTATTTTTCTCATATTAAAACACAAAAATATGTTAGTTTTGTTTCCATATTAAAAAATACCAAATATTATTTTAGTTAACATTTGTTTAAAGAGTAATATGTTTATTATTTCTTGTTAATTTTCGATTAATCATTGTCCATATTCTCACGCGTCATTTTTTATATTCGTACTAACATTTTCTTGATTTTTGTGAGGTACTATCTTTGAGGACAGTGAACATTTCCTGTGGATATTTACAAGTCATTAATTCTCGTATATTTATTTATTTTCCCGCATTTTCCAATATTATGTATCTGCTCACAGGGTGTAATAGTTTAATTAGGACCTTTACTTTTCCGCTTTTATTTTGCCGCACTCTCCGTTTTTGGTTATGTATCCCCCATCCCGAGGCCCTGTAATAGCGTAGGAACCTTTACTTTTCCGTACTTTAATTCTCTGCAAATATATATTAACTGCTAGTAATTAGGATTGTATGGCAAGATAATTAATTAAACGCTAGCTAACATAATTCAAGATAATATACTTGAATCTAACTCACTCGCACACACTCACCTCTAGGGTATGCCCCTCTAGGTTGTCTTACGAATAATAACGGTCGTGTCCCTCGAATATAGAGGTACCTACAGGAAATGTCCCTCGATTCAAAATCATCAAAGATCATGGTCCCTCGATGACCCTCGATGTTGCCTACGAATACATGATCTAGTCCCTCGAACTGTTGCCTACGAAAAGATGATCGTCCCTTTGAATTTGCTAGAGGTACCTCTACTTGTTGCCTTCAACGACCTCTGATGACCCTTTGATTGTCCCGCACATCCAATCAATAGGACTACTTACCCCAAATGGTAAGGATAACCCTATCTCTCTTAGGAGAGCAAAAAGCATAAAAAAGGACAAACTTAGGGTAGTGTTCTTAATTTGCTTGCTCAATTAAAAGCTTTTCGCATCTCTCTTTTCAAAGACTAAGGCTAGGCTTTTAAGCTAAAGTCCTTAAACTTCTTTTCAAAACAAACAAACAAACATAAGCTAAGCAAATTAAGAGTCCATAGATAACTACGGATGAAAAAGATGCTAATACCTTCCCTTTACATAATCTACCCCCGAACCCGTTTTTCTTAAAAGGTCTTTTTCTGTTCTTTTTGCCCTTCCGAGTTATTGGATAAAATAAAAGTAGGTGGCGACTCTTGCTCACCGCAACATTGTTTGCTTGCAAAATAAAAAGTCAGTTCTCCCACCGTGTTACAGCAATCTTGTAAGATAGAATAAAAATAAGAATTCCAAGAAATGAGATTAGGCTTAAATTTTATTAATAGAATGGTAATTTGTGAATAGTATGATCTCATGTATTACAAAGTTTTGAAAATGGTAACTTAAAGGGAAAGGTTGCATCAAAATACAATGATCACTATTCTCCCTAACAACTTTGAATATCGGACATACGCTGACATTAGTTGGAAGTCTTCAGAAAGCATCTTCAGGATGGTCAGGTCATACCAGATATGGTTACTTGTCATGATCCCTAACTTTTGCATAGATCTCCTTTGTAGGTTTCCAATCCATCAGGATGACTATTTTCTTTTTTAGGTCTCTAATTTTTTTCTGGATTGCCCTTTCGGGTTTTCAATCCACCAAGACGCTCATTTTTGCGTAAGTCGCCCTTTTGGGTTTTCAACTTAGCGAGCTTTTCTGTTTTCCTTTTTTAAGGCGACGTATTTCTTGACCACATCGCCATTCACAGGACGCGGGAATTCTTCACCATCCATAGTCATAAGAGTCACAGCACCGCCTAAAAAGGCTCTCTTAACGACATACGGGACTTCATAATTGGGAGTCCATTTTCCCCTAGGATCTGGTTGAAAAGATAATACTTTCTTGGGCATGAGATTACCTTCTTTGAACCTTCGAGGTCTAACATTTTTGTCGAACACTCTCTTCATTCTTTCTTGGTACAACTGACCATGACTCAAAGCGGTCATTCTCTTTTCTTCAATAAGATTCAGCTGGTCGTATCGAGCTTGACACCACTCAGCTTCTAGTAATTTGGCTTCCATTAAAATCCTCATGGAGGGAATTTCAACCTCTATTGGGAGTACAACTTCCATGCCATATACCAAGGAGAAGGGAGTTGCCCCAGTTGAAGTGCGAACTGAAGTGTGGTACCCATGAAGAGCAAGCGCGAGCATTTCATGCTAGTCCTTGTAAGTCACAACCATCTTTTGGACATCTTCTTGATATTTTTGTTAGCTGCTTCCACCCCAACCATTCATCTTTTGCCGGTAGGGAGAAGAATTGTGATGCTCAATCTTGAACTCATCACACAACTCTTTCATCATCTTATTGTTCAGATTGAAACCATTATCAGTAATGATTTTGTTGGATACGCCGTAGTGACAGATAAGATTATGCTTGATAAACCTCACTACTACTTGTCGAGTAACATTGGCGTAGGATACAGTTTCGACCCATTTGGTGAAGTAGTCAATGGCGACTAGGATGAAACGATGTTCATTTGAAGCTTTTGGTTCAATCATACCAATCATGTCAATTCCCCACATAGAGAAAGGTTGCGGAGAAGAGATAACATTGAGAAACGTCAAAGGCACATGGATCTTATCAGCATAGATCTGCCAATTGTGACATTTCTTCACATATTTGTAGAAATCAGATTCCATTGTCATCCAATAGTAACACACTCTTAACATATTTCTAGTCATTGCATGTCCATTGGCATAAGTGCCAAAAGATCCTTCATGAATTTCTTGCATTAATAGGTTTGCTTCGTGTCTATCCACGCATCTGAGCAATATCATGTCAAAGTTCCTTTTGTAGAGCACATCCCCAATCAGGAAGAAGTTTCCAGACAATCTTCCCAAAGTTCTTCTGTCTTTGCTTGATGCCCCATGTGGGTACTCCTGTCTTTGTAGAAAAAGTTTGATATCATAAAACCACGGCTTCTCCTCTATGACTTCTTCAACTTCGAATATATGAGGCGGTATATCCAGACCCATGATGGTAATTCGAGTCGCTTCATTTGGAAACTTCATTTGATACATGGAAGCCAAGGTAGCCAATGCATCTGCCATTTGATTTTCCTCACGAGGTATGTGACGGTGTCATACCCCAAAATTTGCCCATTATATTTTTATTTTGGCTCAATCACTGAAAATAAGCCTGACTTTCTCTCTCCTAAGCAACAAGCCTCCAACTAGGGTTTTGCTTCTCTCAAGATCAAATCAAGTTCTAATTCAAAGGATTCCTGTTAGCTGAAGATTTCGTTTTGAAGTATTTATCCTTCGAAGAGGTAGAAAATCGAAGGAAAGATGGTTACTGATGGCCATCCCTTAAAAATAAAAGAATGACTACTGATGGTCATGCTTCGAGAGTAAATATTTCTAAGTTCACTATGAAGATAATGAATACTGAAAGCTAGTGAAAAGTATGTGTCTTCGGGGACTTAGACGAATTTGTAAATATATTCAAGTATTACTACTTAGCGTGTTTTTTCGTAGTGTTTGTTTAATACACTGCCACGCATCGAAGACGGACTCAGGCGGGAAGATTTGAAATTCGAAGACGGTTTCGTAACTGTCCAATAACAGATGGCTCCGTTGGAAGTTCTGATGAGAAACGTGGCAGCAGATTAGTATAGGACCGTTAAGGTCGAAACTAGTATAAATAGGAGTCTTAATGTTAGGATTCCGTGTGTTCATTTTGTACAAATCACTCACATATTTACTCAAGTATCAAGCGTTAAGAGAAAGAGTTTGCTGAGAAAATGTACGTATGACACCACCATTTTAATACATGTGTATTATCCTTTGCTTTTAAATATCTTTCACAATTACTGCATTTCGTTTACTTCTTGCCATTTACATTTCTGCATCTTTACTTTAATGTCATTTACTTTCGAATTACTTTCATGCTATTTACTTTCAAAGTCTTTTATATTTCTGCAGTTTAAGATTCTTTACGTTTCAATTGTCCTTTTAATTTTCTATGTTATGTTACTTATCTTTTCGTTGAAGTCACATTTATATGTAACAAAGTGATTGTCAAGACTATTTGTTCTGTTAATCGAACAACGCCTATTGAAGAAGACAAATAATGAATATGATTCGAATAAACATTGATGACAATCTTCTTGACTATGTGTCCTAGGATCAATCTAGTCGATCCTGCAAGTAACCAAATCTTATTTATTATAGTTTGGAAGACTAGCGGTTGTTTACCGGAAATCACCGTAAACAAATTGGCACGCCCAGTGGGACAGTGTCAAGCAGATTGTTTTAATCAATTGCTTTATTTTTGTCTAGACGATATCAAGATCTTGTATGAACCTTAGGAACGGTAAATTAAAGAACAGTGCACAACCGATTCCCAAACGAAGGTACAACAGGAAAATGGTCGTTACGGCCAGTGCAGGGGGTAATCAAGATCCCCCACAAGGCTCAGGATCAGGAGCGGCAAATTCGACTTCTACTCAAGAAACACGAGATGCAACGGGTCCAAATGGATCGAGACCTGCAGATAATTCCCAGACTATGCCTGAAAATAATACAGGACCCTCAGGGACTATTCCAGTTTCAGTGTCGACAACCGCACCCTCATCCACAAGCGCAGAGGACGTATTGTTTGCCTCGACAAATGCTGCAAACAATTTGTTTGGTCAAGGCGCGAATTCTGCTTTCGAATGGAGACCAAATAATCCATACGGAATGCCATACCAATATGGAACAGGCGTACGAGGGGCAGGACCTATATATGCCCCAACTAACAATGCGACATTTTCACCAAATGTTAGTTCAGTGGGTCGAAGTGCACATAACACTGGTTTCTCTACCCAGATGCCTCACTTTACCACAAATAACCAAGCAGCATTTCGACAAGAAATGGATGCAAGCAACCATGATATGGTAGGGGTTTTGGCCAGAGAATTGACTTCAGTTTTAAGCCCACTAATGGCAAATGTTACTACTACAAATAGAGAAAACATGGAGACTTTCCAAAAGATATCATCTCAAATGAATCGAATGGCAGAATTCATGGGAATAACGCCACCTAAAAGGAAAGACAAACAGCCTTCGAATCAAGAAGAAAGGCCCATTTTAGAACGTGTACAAGACATAGTTCCATCATCTAGGACGACTACTAGGGATGTAGGCCCCTCACGAAGAACGGAGGTGTTCGAAGGAACTCCAATAATTAACTTAGAAGCTTCAAATCAAAGAACCGTCCCCGTTCGACAAGAAACGGAGGAGGAGCAACCCAGATTAAGGATTGTGGGTAGGAACGAACACCCAGATGAGGTTGTTCAAAGAGTCAGAAGAGAAAATCTGGCTACAGAAAATAACTTAACTGCCATGATAGAAAGGGTTATGGCTAATAATGGCCTTAGTACTGGACTTAGACGTCCAAACTATACATCCCCTATATCAGATTATATCATGCAGACAGAATTGCCTAGGGGCACTAAGGTACCCAAATTTACAAAATTTTCAGGCGAAACGAACGAGTCAACGGTGGAACATATTGCTAGATATTTGACAGAAGCAGGAGACTTAGCGGGAAACGAGGGTTTAAGGATCAAGTATTTCCCTAGTTCGCTGACAAAAAAATGCCTTCATTTGGTTTACTACTTTGCCACCAAATTCGATAGATGCATGGGCATACTTGGAAAGACTTTTCCATGAGCAATTCTACATGGGTCAAACTAAGATAAGTTTGAAAGAATTGGCCAGTGTTAAAAGAAAATTCACAGAAACAATTGATGATTATTTAAATAGGTTCCGTCTGTTGAAATCAAGGTGTTTTACAACAGTCCCAGAGCATGAACTTGTTGAAATGGCTGCAGGTGGTCTACATTATTCAATAAGAAAGAAACTAGATACCCAATATCTTAGGGACATGGCCCAATTAGCAGACAGGGTTCGACAAGTCGAACGACTGAAGGCAGAAAAAGTTAGGGCGAATAAAAGTTATAAGAAAGAAAGAGTAGCGTATGTCGAAGCCGAGGATGCTGATAATGAGTCTTTCAATGACTCGTATAGCCCTGAAGAAGTCGAAATAGACTTAGCTGAATTGAAAGAGGCGCCACCTTACGCCTGCAAATTGCTAAATCCTGCCAATGGAAAAAACCCAGTAGAAAACGATAAGAATGATAGGTTCCCTAAGAAAACTTATACATTCGACATTACCAAGTGTGATGAAATATTTGATTTATTGGTAAAAGATGGCCAAATGATACTACCTCCAAATTCAAAAATTCCTCCGTTGGAACAACGGAAGAAAAGAGGTTTTTGTAAATATCATGGGTTTTTAGGCCATAAAACTTCTCAATGTTTTCTTTTCAGGGATCTAATTCAAAATGCTCTCAATGATGGAAGGTTGAAGTTTGCTGACAAGACCAAGAGTCATATGAGGGTCGATACCAATCCCCTAAACATTGCTGACGCTAGCCTCTGCGAGGTAGAAGATATCAACATGGTGGAGGCCTCTGAAGTTGAGGTTGTGGAGACTAAAGCAATTTTCAATGGAAAGCAGGCTACTGAAAGCCTAAAAGGTGAAACAGTCTTCAACACTGTTGTTGAAGAATCTCCCAAGACAGAAATAACTGAAGAAAACAGTGAGGCCACTGAAGACCTCAGGATGAAACTCCAGAAAATCCAGATCTCTGAAGTTCCTCCAGCAGCGGTTAACATGGTTAGCGCCAGACGACCAGTGTCTGAATTTGGCGAACTAGAGACATGACTGACGAGGAAAAATGGGGGCATCGAAGTTCCTCCAAGAACCGAAAGCCTCAAAGAATATCTCTGGAATTGCCACGAGAGAAATGGTGGTAAGCAATGGATGTGTCCAAGGTGTTCGATCATGCTGAATCGAAGGGTCGAAGCCAACTTCGAAAGGGTTCGACGCGAAAGGTGGGATCACCCAGGAAGAGAGCCAAATCCCCTACTACAACTGTACCCAAAGATGGAGGAAAGCTTGGTAGGATTTTTGGTCAGATGCCACAAAGAAAACACTGAAGTTGCTCTCTGCCCAAGATGTGGGGCAGTCTATGACGAAATGCTAGCACGATCATTCGAACGTGTGTATTGCTACATGAGTCAAGAAACTCAGGGGTTGCGTCCTAACCTGTACGGTTTCGACACACAGACTCCAACAAAGAGGCCTGATAGCCCACACCCCAGAACTCGAAGGGTGACTTTCAAAATCCCTGCAGATGCGCCAAGGGATAGGTGGGTACAAGCTGATGCAAGAACCAACAAATGGCGAAGTTGGGACCAAGGTGGAAGAACTGCAATGGCATATAGGAAACAATTCCAAAGACCAAATTGAGAGGCGTATCGGTTGGAGAATTATAAAGGAAGAAATCCTATGTCTCGGTCTCAGTGGAGAAGGCATCAGAGAATGAAAAAGGCTCAGAAGGAATACAGGCCAAGAGAAGCTGGAGAGTCTAGTAGCAACCAAGCCCCATACCAGGGGGCAAAGTCAAACAAACCTCCGGTAGAACGCAGATTATTCGGAGCTGAAAAACTCTTGGATGAAGAAGACAAGATGCGTTCAAATTCTTGGAAAGAAGAGGATAGAATGACAAATGATTTTGATTCTGATGGAGTGTCATCTATAAACTTGAATTGTAATGTTGTTTCCGTACTCCCTCACGAGTTTAATCAGGAAACTGAAGTAGAAGACTGTGAAGAGGCTGATATCGAAGAAATGACAAAACACAAACCTGTGTGTTACTATGTGCTGAATAATGGTGCAGTAGAAGAACAGAATGCTTTCTTCGAAAGGCCTGATGAGGGTATGCGAAATCATTTGAAGCCACTCTATATCAGGGCTAAGATTGAGAACGTGGGCATAAATAAAGTCCTAGTTGATGGGGGAGCAGCAGTAAACCTAATGCCTCAATACATGCTAAAAAGAATTGGTATGTTCGATACGGATATAAGGCCACATAACATGGTTTTATCTAACTACGAAGGCAAAATAGGACAAACACTAGGAGTTGTTCAAGTCAATTTGACAGTAGGCTCAGTTACCAGGCCAACCATGTTCATGGTTATACCAGCAAAGGCAAACTACAACCTTTTGCTTGGTAGGGAATGGATTCATGGAGTAGCAGCTGTGCCCTCAACAATGCATCAGAGGGTGACAATTTGGAGAGAAGATGGTATAGTGGAGAATATCGAAGGTGATCAGAGTTACTACATGGCTGAGGTCAACCAGGTGAACAAAAACAACTTCGACAGGAACTTGGCAAACATAGGCCCTTGTCATGCTGCAGAAGAGATGTATACCCCAAATAAAAATGCATTATACTATTTAACTTTACACCCAAATGGATTCCAATGGGATAGAGAGATCATGGATGATCCACCAGATACAGCACCATTGGAGAATTATCCGACAGTACGGCCAACAGGCTGGGATGATGACATTAATCATGTCTGAGTCTTCGTTCTTCGAAAAGATTTCGGCCTATGTGGCCGAGAACAAAAGAAAGGCGACTCTCGAAGCCGAACTATTAGATACAAAGATAGATGCAGTTTCAACCAAAGAAGGAATAACAGAATTGGAGATACGTGCGAGTGTCGAACTCCCTGAACACACGACTCCAGACGAAGAGATCATAAGAGAAAAACCAAACCAAAGGTTAGATGCAATATACGACGAGGAACCTTTGGGGTTCGAAAAAGACCCAATGGCGTCGAATATAAAGATGTTGGCCCAAGATCCACTTGAAGAAGTAAATCTTGGAGACAGTGATCAAAAAAGGATAACGTATATCAGCGCGAAGCTAGAACCAGAATTGAAAGCAACGGTCATCAAAATGTTGAAAGAAAACAGAGATTGTTTTGCTTGGGACTATGATGAGATGCCTGGTCTAGGAAGGGATTTAGTCGAACTAAAATTACCAATAAAAGAAGGGAAGAAGCCCATAAAACAAACTCCCAGAAGATTCGCGCCAGAGATTCACTCGAAGATTAAAGCAGAGGTCGAAAGACTCTTACGGTGCAAATTTATCCAAACTACAAGGTATGTTGAGTGGATTGCTAATATAGTACCTGTAATTAAAAAGAATGGCTCATTAAGAGTATGCATAGACTTTCGTGACCTTAATGCAGCTACTCCTAAGGACGAGTATCCCATGCCTATAGCAGAAATGTTAGTAGACTCAGCCGCAGGTTTTGAGTATTTGAGCATGTTGGATGGATATTCGGGATACAATCAAATTTTTATAGCGGAAGATGATGTATCCAAGACAGCATTTCGTTGCCCAGGGGCAATAGGCACTTACGAATGGGTTGTGATGCCTTTTGGTTTGAAAAACGCTGGGGCAACTTATCAAAGAGCAATGAATTCTATATTTCATGACTTTACAGAAACATTCATGCAAGTGTATATAGATGACATTGTGGTAAAATCTACCTCGGGTATGAGTCATCTCGATCATCTGAGCCAATCATTCGAAAGAATGAGGAAATATGGCTTGAAGATGAATCCCCTTAAATGTGCTTTCTTTGTGCAGGCAGGTGATTTCTTAGGATTCGTAGTCCACAAAAAAGGCATAGAAATTAACCAGAACAAGACGAAAGCCATTAGGGAAACCAATTCCCCATCCACGAAGAAAGAACTACAGTCATTATTGGGCAAGATAAACTTCTTAAGGAGATTTATCTCTAACTTGAGTGGACGCACGCAAGCTTTCTCACCTCTACTTCGGCTTAAGCAAGGAAAATTCGAATGGCGTGCTGAACATCAAGAAGCTTTCGATCAGATAAAGCAATACTTGACTTGCCCACCAATTCTATCTCCCCCTAATAGGAAGAAGCACATGCGCCTATACATTTCAGCATCAGATAAAACAATAGGCAGCATGCTTGCCCAGGAAGATGAGAATGGCATCGAGAGAGCCATTTACTACTTAAGTAGAGTACTCAATGATGCAGAGACTAGATATACTGACATAGAAAAACTCTGCCTTTGTTTGTATTTCTCCTGTATCAAACTTAAGTATTATATAAAGCCAGTTGATGTTTACGTTTCATCTCATTGTGATGTTATTAAACATATGTTATCTAAGCCAATACTACATAGTCGAGTTGGCAAATGGGCTTTGGCCCTTACTGAATATTCATTAATATTTCAGCCTCTCAAGGCAATGAAAGGTCAGATTGTGTCAGACTTCATTGTCGACCATGCAGTGGTTGAGAATCATCAGCATTATGTGGACTTAAAACCTTGGAAGTTATACTTCGATGGTTCAACGCATAGAGAGGGTACTGGGGTTGGAATATTGATAATTTCTCCTGATGGAATTCCAACAAAGCTCAAGTTTAAAATCGAAGGTCCATTATGCTCCAACAATGAAGCTGAATACGAAGCATTAATTGCTGGACTTGAGGCTTTGTTAGAATTGGGGGCAACCAGAGTCGAAATTAAAGGAGACTCCGAATTGGTCATCAAACAATTGACAAAGGAGTACAAGTGTATCAAAGAGAATTTGATCATGTATTTTGTCATCACAAATAGGCTACTCAAGAAATTCGAATATGTGGAATTAAAACACGTATCAAGGGTGAATAACCAGGAAGCAAACGACTTGGCACAATTAGCTTCAGGATATAAAGTATCAAAAGAAAAGTTGGAGGAATTGATTGAAGTAAGAGGAAGAGCAATGTTTACTAAACTTTCGCCAAGTGATCTAGAGAACTCACAATTGGGTTATGCCAATAAAGAACAATTCGAAGTACTAAATATAGACTCATTGGCAGACACAGATTGGAGGAGTCCAATTATTAGCTACCTAAAAGACCCTTCGACGGATACAGACAGGAGAATCAAGTATAGAGCATTGTCATACTTTTTGATGGGAAATGAATTATTCAAGAAGACTCCTGAAGGGGTATTGTTGAAATGCTTGGGTGAAGCAGAAGCATATTTGGCTCTGTCGAACGTACATAGTGGGGCATGTGGTGCACATCAAGCAGGGCACAAAATGAAATGGCTCTTGTTTCGTTATGGGATGTATTGGCCTTCGATGTTAAAGGATTGCATAGAGTTTGCGAAAGGGTGCCAAGAGTGCCAAGAACATGCAGGTATCCAACACGCTTCAGCGAACGAATTAAGTACAATAGTAAAACCATGGCCTTTCAGGGGATGGGAATTAGATTTGATTGGAGAGATTCACCCCAAGTCATCTAAAGGTCAAAGGTACATTTTGGTAGGAATAGACTATTTCACAAAATGGGTCGAAGCAATACCTCTGGCAAATGTGGACCAAGAGGCTGTGATTGAGTTCATTCAGAAACACATTATATATAGGTTTGGAATCCCAGAAAGTATAACAACTGATCAGGGATCAGTCTTTACTGGACGAAAAATGCAAGACTTTGTCAGAGAAATAGGTTTCAAGTTATTTACTTCTACACCTTATTACGCCCAAGCAAATGGACAGGTTGAAGCAGCAAACAAAATAATAATTGGCCTTATTAAGAAACATGTGGGAAAGAAACCTAAGAATTGGCATAAGACTTTAGATCAAGCGCTCTGGGCTTGTCGGACATCTCCAAAAGAAGCCACAAATACAACTCCTTTCCAGTTGACGTTTGGACATGATGCAGTACTCCCGATTGAGATATGTTTGCAATCAGTAAGAATACAAAGACAAGCAGACATTCCTCCCAACGTATACTGGGAGTTAATGATGAATGAATTAGTAGATTTGGACGAAGACAGACTTCGAGCACTGGAAATGATAAAAAGGCAAAAAGAAAGAGTGTCCAGAGCTTATAATAAAAAGGTGAAAGGTAAAACTTTTGTTAATAATGACTTAGTCTGGAAAGTTATTTTACCTATAGATCGAAAGAATCAGGAACTTGGTAAATGGTCCCCACATTGGGAAGGACCCTTTCGAATCTTAAAAGTATTCTCGAACAATGCTTACGAAATTGAAGAATTAGCAGAAGATCATAGGATCTTGAGAGTAAACGGGAAATATTTGAAGAGATATAAACCAAGTATGCACGAAGTAAGGATTGCAAAGACGTAGATACTCAGGGTACTACGAAAAGCCAAAATGGTCAGGCATGTGTCAAAAAATATACTTCACATTGATCAAAATGGCTTCACAATCAGAAAGAATTATGGAAAGAAAAATCAAAGAAGACACCAAAATATTCTTTTCATTTCAAGCATAGGAGTACATTCATTACAAAAAGATCCAAAGAATAGGATCTGAGGTTACAAAAAGAAAGGAAGGCATATATATATAAAAAGATTAAACCTAAGGTAAAAACTTGCTAGTTAATCCTCTGGTCTAAATTGTCCAAAGACAACACAAGAGAAGGTTCAGCCTCGAACATATCCCTGGCTCCAGAATCACGCATCCTCCTCACTACGCCTTTCTTAAGAAAAATGTAACTAAGAAGTCTCCCGTAAGTGTTAGGAGTAAATTAATGGTAAATTCATGTGTTAATATAAGTGATTTCTTCTCTAAACCAATGCAAAAATGTGATGAATCCATAGGTTTTTATTAAGAATTGAACTGAATAAGTTTAGTTCATGTGTAAAGCAAATCGAATCACTTGTGGGTGTTATTGTTGCAGGTTTTGAGCTGAATAAGAACTTAAGAAGAATATGAGGAGGAAAGAAAGCTGGAAGTCTCAAAGGCTGAAGAAAAAGATGGAAAGTGCAAAGGGCGCGCCGCGAGAGTTCCTAGGCGCGCCGCGAAAATACTTCTGTTTGAGAGGCGCGCCGCGCCAGCCCGTTGCCGCGCCGCGGCCTCGGCGTTAAAAGCCCAAAACTTCTATTTAAAAGCCCTAGCTTCCAAGAGAAAGAGAACTTTGGTGAAGAGCGAAATTAGGAGAGCAATCTGAAGGTGCAGCCACGATCATCAATTGAAGACCAATTCTCTATCAAGCGAAGACATTCCTTTGATGAAGATGAATTCTTCCATTAATCTTTGTATGTTCTTCATGTCTATGGAGAGCTAAATCCCTCTTGTTGAGTCTAAGGTAGTAGTTAACCTATGAATATACATTACCATTGATTAATTCCTGTGAACAATTGTTTGGATTCATTATCAATAAGAAACCTTGCTTTTAATTTACATCATTGTTGAATCTTTGATCGAAAGAAAGGATTTAACTTTTGCCCTAGGTTACTATATTGATTCAATTGCAATTTGCAGAGATGGAATTGTAATTGGGTTTTCATAATTATCGTTCTTAATTACTATTATCGTTATTGTGATTTGGAGAGATCGAATCTCATATCGGTAAAAGTTATCTAATTTGATTTGCAGACATGGAATCTTATTTGAGGATAAGTGAAGATAATGATTCAAAGGATTGTTCTATTGAGAATTAATTGATAATTGTATAGGATTAGGTTGATGAACCCTAAAGACTCAACATCTTTCTTTAATTGTTAACACAAAGTCCTTTACTTGCTTTTATTTTATTATTTGCTTTTGATATTATTATTAGTATAAAACACACCAAACCAAATTTCTTCACTCAAAATAAACAACTATAGAACGGCAGTGATATTAACCAATCCCTGTGGATACGATATATTACAGAAAATATTTACCCACAAATACTTTCAACAAATTGGCGCCGTTGCCGGGGATTGGTGTCAATATTGCACGCATTGCAATAGTCGTATTATTTTGAGTTATTTACTTAATTTTAGATTTTTTTTTGTTTATTTACTTAATTTTAGATTTTGTTTGTTTAGTTACTTAATTTTAGAATTTTAGTTTAGTCCCTTTATTTTAGGATTTTAGTTTAATTCCTTTATTTTAGATTTTTAGTTTAGTTCCTTTATTTTAGAATTTTAGTTAGTTAGTCTATTTTAGATTTTGTTATTTCAATAATCTTTAATTTTAATTTTTATTTCTTTTAATTTTATTTTATTATTTTTTTTTCTTTTCCTGTTATTTCACTTGGTTGCTAGTTTTGTAGATGTTTGTTTGTCGGAATGTTTGACCCAAATATAAATGCTGCACTTCATGCTCAAAACGAGATCCTATTCCAACAAATGGAGTATCTCCTTCAAAGTTTGTCACAGTTCACACCTCAAGCTAATGAGTTTCGTGATATCGGATGGTTCACACCGGAAGATACGATGGAGTATCATATAGTTGACCATGAATATCAACAACAAGCCTTTCAACCATACACTCAACCGTCGCCACAACAACAAGGTTATCAAAGTGGATCCTCTGAGTTAGAGGAGACCATGAATCAGTTCATGCAAATGTCAATGACAAATCAACAACAAGGGCTTCCACATTATAATCAAGGTTATCAAAGTGGACCCTCAGAGCTAGAGGAAACCATGAATCAATTCATGCAATGGTCTTTATCCATTCAACAAAATCGGGAAACGCAAGATGTTCAAGTTACCAAATTCTTCACCGAGCAAAATGTAAGTCAGGCTTCAACTTTTCAAAATCCTATGACGTGTGTAGAAACCTGCAATGCGACTTCTATAAGGAGTGTAAAAGTGATTGATGAGGAAGTTGATGACAAGGAAGATGTTGTTGAAAAGGATAATATAGAGCATTTAAACATCAAGAAAAATATAGAAGTTGAGTATGAGCTTTCAATGAAGCTACCTTATCCAAGACCTCCTAAAAAAGTAGAAGACATGTGCGTCGAAGGAACAAAAAAGGAGGATATAATTAAAGAAGTTGTGCATGAGTTAGAAACTTCAAAAGTTGAAACTTTTTCAAAAGAGAAGATGGTGGACTTAGAGTTGAAGAAGAGTAGTAATGCAAATGAGCATAAACTCTCATTGGAATTACCTCCTCCACAAGTTCCTAATAAAGAAGGGAAGGAAAGTCATTGCTTTCGGCCAATGGAAATGTTTAGCCGTTTGCAAATCACCATCCCATCTTTAGAAGGTTTAGAGTTTAAGCCAAGATGTGTCAAATTCATCAAGGATAGGTTCTCACCGACGAAGAAATTAATGGGTAAGGAGGTTATCTCTCTTGAGGAGAGGAAAAAACAGATGAAGGAAGAGAGATCGCGAGTTGAAGTGGTAAGAATTAAGGATGAAGAAACCAAACAAGCAAACATGAAATACTTTTGGGGCTTCACATTGGTAAGAAAAGTACCAAGGAAAAGAGACATTGGTTGATGATTCAACCATGAACCGTCGAGCCATGCGACGTTAAACGAAGCACTTCGTGGGAGGTAACCCACATTTCTAATGTTTTGTTTTGTTTAGTTTTTATTTCAGGAAATAATCAGGGAACCCGTCTGGTGAAAGCTAGGAGGCAGCAATTGATATTGCGTTACTCTCTGTAAGTCACCCTCTCGGACTTGTTACGAAACATTGAGGTCAATGTTTAGTTCAAGTTTGGGGGGTGGAGCTATTTATTTTTGAATTGTTCAAATTTTCTGTTTTTTTTATTTAATTATGTACTCCCAGTTAGAGTAAGTAGTCCCATAACAAAGCGAGAATCTCAAGCGAAGTATCAACAAGGAAGCAACATGTATGAAAAGTGGTAGGAAGTGAATGTTCAAAAATTTTTCACTTTCACTTTCTTTTTCAATAAGTAACAAAGCAGGTATGAATTTTTGAACTCAAACTCTTAATGTGTGCAATGAAACTTAAGGTGTTAGTAAATACTGTCAGAAGTTCTTTATGGTACATTGTTTGTTGGATCGGCTTAGCCTTAACCATTGTGAGGAAAGCTTTCCATTGTTTACTATATGCAGGAGACCATCAATTATTTTGACGTGTTTGTATCATGCTAAACCGTTTGTTGCATCGTTTGTGGAAATCTGTGAAAGTGATTGAGGCACTTGTTTGAATCTGAGAGTTCTTTTAGCCTATTCCAATGAAAAAAACTTATTTGCTTCTGTGAGAGTGTGATCCTTTGCTAACCATTCTTTGAGCCTGAGGTCAAGGTAAGTATCATAATATGCACCAAGGAAATACCTGGTGAGTTTGATCTCAATAAAAAGTTTTGTTTTGGACCATCAACCATAAAATTTGGTGATGTGTTTTCTCTTTGACCTTTTTAGAAAGTAGGGGAGCATTCATATGATCTGAATACAGGTTGATCTCCAAGTTGGGGAGAGTCACATTCAAAAGAAGAGTAAGTACTTATGGTAATTGGTGAAAGATTAAAGAATTCGTAGCTTGAAAGAAAAAAAAACATTTGTGATGGAAAAAGAACAACGTTAGAATATAACGGTTGCTGAAAAAAAAAAAAGTGAAAAAGAAAAACCAAGCTACGAATGAAAAAAGATGGACAGGTAAAGGAAGTAGAGTTTTAGAGAAAAAGAAATAAGTTATGAATTGGATGCTTCCCTATATTAGGAACAACCCTTGATTATCTTCTTTTCTTTGAATCTAAACCACACTACAACCATAGAAAGACCTTCTGATTCTCAGATTCCACAAGACTTGATGCGAGCAATTTGGTGAACGTATGATATGGATCTTTGTTGATTTAATTGTTTGGATGAGTGTTTAACCCCTCTTTTATTCATCATACTTTTTGATGAGAGTGATTAGTGCTGATTCAATTACAATTGTGTAGTGTTTTGAACTTCTGGAGGTAATTTGCTTTCAACGTTTGTTTCATGTGTATATTCTGAGTTTGCAGGTAGAAGAGGAGTATTTGACTTAGTTACTGGATTGAACCACTTGAGAAAAACTTTTTGAAAAACTTGTTGCTTGATTGTCGGTAAACTTTGCTGGAGGTAAGTAATTTTGTTTAGGGACAAACAAAACTCTAAGTTGGGGAGAGTTTGTTAGGAGTAAATTAATGGTAAATTCATGTGTTAATATAAGTGATTTCTTCTCTAAACCAATGCAAAAATGTGATGAATCCATAGGTTTTTATTAAGAATTGAACTGAATAAGTTTAGTTCATGTGTAAAGCAAATCGAATCACTTGTGGGTGTTATTGTTGCAGGTTTTGAGCTGAATAAGAACTTAAGAAGAATATGAGGAGGAAAGAAAGCTGGAAGTCTCAAAGGCTGAAGAAAAAGATGGAAAGTGCAAAGGGCGCGCCGCGAGAGTTCCTAGGCGCGCCGCGAAAATACTTCTGTTTGAGAGGCGCGCCGCGCCAGCCCGTTGCCGCGCCGCGGCCTCGGCGTTAAAAGCCCAAAACTTCTATTTAAAAGCCCTAGCTTCCAAGAGAAAGAGAACTTTGGTGAAGAGCGAAATTAGGAGAGCAATCTGAAGGTGCAGCCACGATCATCAATTGAAGACCAATTCTCTATCAAGCGAAGACATTCCTTTGATGAAGATGAATTCTTCCATTAATCTTTGTATGTTCTTCATGTCTATGGAGAGCTAAATCCCTCTTGTTGAGTCTAAGGTAGTAGTTAACCTATGAATATACATTACCATTGATTAATTCCTGTGAACAATTGTTTGGATTCATTATCAATAAGAAACCTTGCTTTTAATTTACATCATTGTTGAATCTTTGATCGAAAGAAAGGATTTAACTTTTGCCCTAGGTTACTATATTGATTCAATTGCAATTTGCAGAGATGGAATTGTAATTGGGTTTTCATAATTATCGTTCTTAATTACTATTATCGTTATTGTGATTTGGAGAGATCGAATCTCATATCGGTAAAAGTTATCTAATTTGATTTGCAGACATGGAATCTTATTTGAGGATAAGTGAAGATAATGATTCAAAGGATTGTTCTATTGAGAATTAATTGATAATTGTATAGGATTAGGTTGATGAACCCTAAAGACTCAACATCTTTCTTTAATTGTTAACACAAAGTCCTTTACTTGCTTTTATTTTATTATTTGCTTTTGATATTATTATTAGTATAAAACACACCAAACCAAATTTCTTCACTCAAAATAAACAACTATAGAACGGCAGTGATATTAACCAATCCCTGTGGATACGATATATTACAGAAAATATTTACCCACAAATACTTTCAACAGTAAGGAAGACAAGTCACAACCCCTCGACGGTCAACACCGGCAGAGACAGCTTTAACAAGTCCTTTGAAGATCATTAAAGGAATGTTAATTTTCCTCCCTCGAAGACCACAGAGGATGAGCTCCAAGTCTTCAACCATGATGTTGTTTTCATCGATCCGCCGAGGTTGGAAGTTCCCCACGAGCATCTGGTGCCAGATCCTGATGACTTTGGCACTGAAGCGATCATTGTCCATAAGAGTTCTCAACATGAGATGAGTAGTCATGCTGAAACTGTTGTCATCAAAAGTTTCACCAGAGTTATTGCATTTTATCAGGTTGGCAATAGTGGTGGGAGTAATGCTGAGACGAGCGTGTCGAATCTCAGAATCAATGGTGGTCCTACCTTCAGGATCTATGCGTAAAGACACATTCATCCAGAATTCTGCCACCATGTTGGGGTAAATAGCACCCTCCAAGACTTCTTCAAAATAGAAGTCCAGTTCTTGGTTGACAAAGAGGGTTTCGAGGTTGATGAAATGACGAACAAGTTCATCCTCAGAGAGTCTGAACTCGCCTCTGATGAGGGCTTTGATGTCGTTAAAAAAGAGAGGTTCAGCCATTGTAAGGTAAGAAAGTTGTTCTAAAAGAGAAGTTGTGTGTTTTCTTTTTTCTGTGTTTGGTTTGGAGAGAAAACGCATGAATGAGAAATGAAGTTGATATTAGACCCTTTATATAGACTGGGAATACTGAAGGGTGGGTTTTAATTGTTAATGAGTGATTGGACTGCGGTTGGTTTTCCAAAGAAAGAAGTTATGGCTTCCGCCGTTTCCCGCCCTTGGAAGTTGAGAAGTAATCATTAAACTGATGCACGCACGTCTTAAAACCGACGTTTTGGAGAAAGTGACGTCACTTTTTAATAATGATTATGGCTAGAAGAAGTGGAAACGTCAAGTCTAGAGGCAAGAATGCTGCGAAAGATGTTCAGGATTCTACACGTTGCATTAAATAAAAAGCACTGTAGAGAATCTAAAGATATATTTTGGCAGAAATGTTTAGATTCGCTAAAAGTAATGCTGGCAAACATTATAGATATAAACGGGAGTCAAGCATACAAATATTATGAGTCTACAATAGTTTCGATTACAAAACAAAGGTGCAACGAGTAACAGGACTGAAAGCATCTAGTTAAAATCTTCAGGGAGATCCGTTTTGATCTTCAAGTATTGAGTCTCCCGCGAAGACATACGAAGCTCGATTAGTGCCCGTTGTTTCTTCAAACTTTCGATTTTTGGCACTAATTTCTGTGCAGTCTCGAAATGTCTAATGCCCGACTGCACCACTTCGAGCAAATCTTGTTGGTTAGATTTTTGTATGGCTGCCTGACAACGTTCAGCTTCTTTTATCTTGCCCTCGAGTGCCTTTATCTCTTGTTTCCAGGAGTTGATGTTCTTCTCATGATCATCAAAGGCCTTCTGATTTTCTGAATGTTTGAGCTTGAGGGCCTCACCTTGTTTCGTTGCGTCCACAGCAGAGTTCCATGAAGAGTCATGAGAGGCCTTTGTCTCAGATAGCTCTTTTTCGACATTTTGCCTTCGAAGAATGTTGGCCTGGAGTTGCTCGAGTAGAGAGCCTAACAGAACAATTACCTCTGAAACTTCTGTGGAAACTTGAAGCAAATCTACCTTCTTTAGAAGTTGATTTAAGTTGTGACTCTTAATAGGTTCCCGGTTGAGGACATCTACAAGATTGACCCCAAAGAATCTCTCCTTTATTTGTCGGAGGAGGCTAGGAATGTCTTCTTTATCACCAGATTCTACAGTTGCAACTGGAGAGACATTAAGCTCCGAAGGCGAAGAAGTATTCGCATCCATGATGGCCTTTAAGAAACTAAGAGGATCAGTTTGCTTAAGTTGTTCCAGCTCCAAAGGAGTAGGCTTCATGGGGGCAAGCGTCGAAGTTGTCTCAGGAATGGTTTTCGTCTCAAGAGTCGAAGTCCCTTGAGGATCTTGTTTTTCTGGTTGAGAAATTTCTTCCATAGCACCTTGCTCCGACGCAGTATCTTCACTGTCATGTGTTTGGGGGTTCACATTGTCGCTGCCTGAGAATGGGTGATCTTCTTCCAAATTCTTGTCTTGATGAGTAGGTGGGGATTCGTCAGTGGAGTGACTTTCTTCGACTGGTTCATTAGGCAATATGGTAGCAATTGGCCTAACGTCTTCAAAGACTGGCGAAAGAACATGGGTTTGATTTTGGGATGTACCTGTGTTAAATAGAGCAAAGTTAGTTATAAAGATAAACCTTTGAGAGGTTTAGTTGACGAAAGTTAAAGTTTGACAATTACCGTAAAGTTTGTCAACATTAATGGTAAAGCCATGGTCCTTGAAACCTGAAGTGGCAGTGCCAGCGTCTTCCTGCAATAACAAGGTAAATGTCAGTTTAATTATTTGGTTAAGATCATAAGATAATATGTGGGTTGGAACCCAAATACCTTGGTTGGGATAGTGTCTGGACTTGAATTATGACTTTCCACAACGAAAGCATTGCTAACAGCTTTCAAAGGAGACTCTTCAGAGGACGCTTTATCACCAGGAGAAGCAGTTTTAGAGGGACTTGTCCTTTTCCCTTTTCTTGAAGGGGTAACAGCTTTTTGTTTCTTCTTGTGTCCTTGCCTAGTTTGGGGAGGGGATTTATCTTCACCATCTGAAGCAGCTGTCGAGGAAGCTTTCCGCTTCGAACCTGTTGGGGGTTTCGAGCTCTGGCAAATAGACGAAAAGTAAGATGGAGACTGCTCACAGATTGTGCAAAATCAAGAATATGAGATGAGTATGTACCGTGGGCTTCTTGCCAGTAACGATGGAATCACTTCCACTTGGTTTGTTGCTCTGAGATGTCCCAGAATCTTTTTGGGCAGAAGCTTCCTTGATCTTCCTCCTTCGTGCAACAGCTGTAGTTGAAACTGAAATTAGTATATCAGCAAAGAAAAGAAAAGTCAGTCGAAAAGATTGTCTTAATCCAAACCTTCAGGTATTGGGGTCAGGACACGAACATGTTTAAGATCTATATGAAGATGTCCTTTGAAAGTATCCAAGGTATGCTTAGTCGGAACCACTCGTTCAGTGCGTTTTTTGGTACTCTCTTGAAGAATTTTGAGAGCATTCCCACACACGAACCAGTCTGGGAAAGGAGGACTTAGAGCCACACCAAAATCAGCACTTGGTAGTGGAGGGAATTTTGGAGGATTAAGTTTGAAAGCCACTTCATAACGTAGTTCTGGTCGAACATACGAGGGCAACTTCAACTTATCCAGTTTGGCGGAAAACTTTTCGCGCAAAATGACTGCAGCCTCACGAACGGTCCGACTAAGATCATCAGGCCTGTAGATAGTTTCAAAGAATTTTTGAAAAGCTTGGATTTCTTTAATATGAGTTGAAGTACCTTTTTGAAAATTCTCCTGCACATCAGTAAAAGCTGCAGTTAGTGCTTGAGCAAGGCTATCAGCATCAAAGATTTGGGAGCTATAATAATCCGTCCACCATTGATGAAAGTCTGGTGTAGAATAAAAAGCAGGTTCGAAAGAGACAGGAGGAAGTTTGGTGGTGCCAACGTATTTGTTGATTTTTGTTTTACATTCTTCTTCAGTCAAGTACAAGGTATGGAAACACATATGGTTTCTTTTCTCATATAAACACTTGGGTTTTATTTGAACCAACCCAAACTGTCTCGAGACCAAATTTGGTTGGTAGCACATGAGAATGCATTGACCCTTTGATGGTCGAAGGCGATGGGATAATAACCTTGGAGTCAGAAAGGCTTCCCAAATTTCCATAGACTCAGTTTGTTGATCCTGAGATATTGATGGAAATTTTCGAGTAAACCATTCAGGACCTATTGTTCTGTGTACAAAGGGAGCCATAGAAGGATCGAACTGGTTACGCCGGGCAAACATCATCGAATACGCCAAGAAGTGTTCACGAAGCTTTCCAATTTCTTCTTTTGGAGTTAGGTAAGCTAACCTGGTCCCTTCTATAGTTCGATTCTTGATTTTGCTATCCTCCTCATTGACATTTCCTCGAAAGGGAAGGTGAGTTTCGAATGTAGCATTAAGCCATAGTTGTAATAGCCAGAAAGGGCCAGCATAAAGTAAACTACCGGATTTGAAATTTTTGATAAGGGTTGCAGCTTCGCTGAGGTTTTCATAAAGAGACCCTAAAAGCAGTTGGCTGAGGTTGAGCTTTTTTCCAGCATGCAACTGATTAGCCATGCAAAGATATCTCTTTGCGACTTGAATAGATCTTGAACAGAAGGCACATCGTGAAAGCCATAGCGCTAGAAAAGCAATATGTTCTTCATCGGATACTGCCGTTTCGGTGGTAATATGGTGATTCTGGATGAATGCAGTATAAGTGACTTGTGATTCATTGAAACCAATAGTATCATCATCCATTTCATTAGGATCGAAGGTTTCGCCAGTTGGTCGAAGTCCTGTAATCGCAGCCACATCAAAAAGAGTAGGGGTAACCATTCCACAAGGAAGATGGAAAGTGTTGTGAGAAGCATCCCAAAAGTGAACCGGTGCTACTAACATGGGTTGGTTGTATTCTAAACTTGTCTTTGACAGTTGAATCAAATCGTATATT
This sequence comes from Vicia villosa, assembly GCF_029867415.1. NCBI lineage: Eukaryota > Viridiplantae > Streptophyta > Magnoliopsida > Fabales > Fabaceae > Vicia > Vicia villosa. The sequence goes on from NC_081181.1 coordinate 156,874,747, forward strand.
CCTAACGATTTCCAGAAGGATTCTTTCTGTTTCTCTACTTTTTCTAACCAGGCATAGTACAAATCAGGATCCTTGGCCAAAGGAATTGACCTAAACACTTTTACAGAATTGGTCATATAGTTTACCCTAATTTTCGCTAAAGCTAAAGGAGTTTCAGTGGGAGTTTCTTCCATGTTAGCAGATTTTCCTGAGGGAGAACAGCCATCTTCATCTATCCTAATTTTGCTAACTAATGGTCTAGTCTTGTAATAAGCAGGGAAGAATCTATTCAGAGATGGGATATTTTCACCTGGTAATGGACCCATAAAAGCGAGAGATTTTCCAGAAAGTTCAAAGGGAATGATTACCTGGGAAGCGTAAATAGCGCGTATTTCTTCGGTGTTAGGGTTTTGAACGTGCTCTTGTTCCCCAGACCGTATTGTTGATTGGAGCTTCAGAGCAGGTTGAAGAACATTTGAAGATGAAGCCATAGAGAAATTTCTGATTAAGAGAGCAAGATTTTGAAGAAATTGAAGATGTTTGGTTTTCTTTGAAGAAGATGAAGAAATAGGAATGAAAGTTTGTGTAGAAGTATAAGACCAAGTATTTAAAGGTTTAACGGAAACCCTTTTTAAATCTTTTGGGTAAAATCCAAAGAACACGTGGCGACTGGTGATTTAATCCAACGGCGGTCGAATAAGAGATAGCTTCACTCCTAGTATGTAGGAGTAATGATCAAGAAGTAAGGTTAAAACGTGGGAATGTGAGTTATGAGAAGACATCTTTGAAAATGACAAGACGTTTCGGAAACAGGGTCATCAATGATTATGACGTTAGTCAGTAGTCTTGGAACTCTCAAAGATCAATAAAGAACGAAATCTTATAATGACAAGAAACGCCTATTTCTGTTGACTCTCGAAACAGACATTTATTGGGGGCAATTTGTTAGCTGAAGATTTCGTTTTGAAGTATTTATCCTTCGAAGAGGTAGAAAATCGAAGGAAAGATGGTTACTGATGGCCATCCCTTAAAAATAAAAGAATGACTACTGATGGTCATGCTTCGAGAGTAAATATTTCTAAGTTCACTATGAAGATAATGAATACTGAAAGCTAGTGAAAAGTATGTGTCTTCGGGGACTTAGACGAATTTGTAAATATATTCAAGTATTACTACTTAGCGTGTTTTTTCGTAGTGTTTGTTTAATACACTGCCACGCGTCGAAGACGGACTCAGGCGGGAAGATTTGAAATTCGAAGACGGTTTCGTAACTGTCCAATAACAGATGGCTCCGTTGGAAGTTCTGATGAGAAACGTGGCAGCAGATTAGTATAGGACCGTTAAGGTCGAAACTAGTATAAATAGGAGTCTTAATGTTAGGATTCCGTGTGTTCATTTTGTACAAATCACTCACATATTTACTCAAGTATCAAGCTTTAAGAGAAAGAGTTCGCTGAGAAAATGTACGTATGACACCACCATTTTAATACATGTGTATTATCCTTTGCTTTTAAATATCTTTCACAATTACTTCATTTCGTTTACTTCTTGCCATTTACATTTCTGCATCTTTACTTTAATGTCATTTACTTTCGAATTACTTTCATGCTATTTACTTTCAAAGTCTTTTATATTTCTGCAGTTTAAGATTCTTTACGTTTCAATTGTCCTTTTAATTTTCTATGTTATGTTACTTATCTTTTCGTTGAAGTCACATTTATATGTAACAAAGTGATTGTCAAGACTATTTGTTCTGTTAATCGAACAACGCCTATTGAAGAAGACAAATAATGAATATGATTCGAATAAACATTGATGACAATCTTCTTGACTATGTGTCCTAGGATCAATCTAGTCGATCCTGCAAGTAACCAAATCTTATTTATTATAGTTTGGAAGACTAGCGGTTGTTTACCGGAAATCACCGTAAACAATTCCATGGCCTCTTAAATGTTTCAAAGGATTCTCATGCCAAGTTTCAAGCTCTAATTCATAAGATTGCTCAGTCAACTGCTCAGATGGTCAATAGTCGATCTATTTGACCTAAAAGTCAACTATGGTCAAACCACAGTCAAAATTACTGATTTTTGGTCAACATCGACATTTTGAAGTTGCATTCATCATTTGATCAAGGATTGATCATGATTCATCAAGGAAAGTTCAGAAATCAACAAAAACCAAAGTTTTTAAATTAGAGTTTTTGACCTAAAAGTCAACTGAACTTTGACCAGCCATAACTTTCACATGGGACATCATAAATTTCCCAACCAAATCCTATTTTGAAGGAAATTGAATTCTATACAACTTTGTCTCTCTAAAGCCAATGCAAAAAATGCATCATTTGGGAGATATGAGCCAAAATATTACAAGTCCTTTTTGAAAGTCAACCAAAAGCAGTTTTTTCTCAAAGCCTATATCATCAAGATAAAATCTCCAAATGCAAAAAGGTTCCAAAGTGGCTTGTAGATGACATCTTGAGCTTTCTAAAATGGTCAAGAACACCTTCATAGGGTTAAAATTGAGATAGATACGCATGGTTAAATTTGGGCAAAATTGAGAAAGGGCCAGCATAAAGTAAACTACCGGATTTGAAATTTTTGATAAGGGTTGCAGCTTCGCTGAGGTTTTCATAAAGAGACCCTAAAAGCAGTTGGCTGAGGTTGAGCTTTTTTCCAGCATGCAACTGATTAGCCATGCAAAGATATCTCTTTGCGACTTGAATAGATCTTGAACAGAAGGCACATCGTGAAAGCCATAGCGCTAGAAAAGCAATATGTTCTTCATCGGATACTGCCGTTTCGGTGGTAATATGGTGATTCTGGATGAATGCAGTATAAGTGACTTGTGATTCATTGAAACCAATAGTATCATCATCCATTTCATTAGGATCGAAGGTTTCGCCAGTTGGTCGAAGTCCTGTAATCGCAGCCACATCAAAAAGAGTAGGGGTAACCATTCCACAAGGAAGATGGAAAGTGTTGTGAGAAGCATCCCAAAAGTGAACCGGTGCTACTAACATGGGTTGGTTGTATTCTAAACTTGTCTTTGACAGTTGAATCAAATCGTATATTCCTAACGATTTCCAGAAGGATTCTTTCTGTTTCTCTACTTTTTCTAACCAGGCATAGTACAAATCAGGATCCTTGGCCAAAGGAATTGACCTAAACACTTTTACAGAATTGGTCATATAGTTTACCCTAATTTTCGCTAAAGCTAAAGGAGTTTCAGTGGGAGTTTCTTCCATGTTAGCAGATTTTCCTGAGGGAGAACAGCCATCTTCATCTATCCTAATTTTGCTAACTAATGGTCTAGTCTTGTAATAAGCAGGGAAGAATCTATTCAGAGATGGGATATTTTCACCTGGTAATGGACCCATAAAAGCGAGAGATTTTCCAGAAAGTTCAAAGGGAATGATTACCTGGGAAGCGTAAATAGCGCGTATTTCTTCGGTGTTAGGGTTTTGAACGTGCTCTTGTTCCCCAGACCGTATTGTTGATTGGAGCTTCAGAGCAGGTTGAAGAACATTTGAAGATGAAGCCATAGAGAAATTTCTGATTAAGAGAGCAAGATTTTGAAGAAATTGAAGATGTTTGGTTTTCTTTGAAGAAGATGAAGAAATAGGAATGAAAGTTTGTGTAGAAGTATAAGACCAAGTATTTAAAGGTTTAACGGAAACCCTTTTTAAATCTTTTGGGTAAAATCCAAAGAACACGTGGCGACTGGTGATTTAATCCAACGGCGGTCGAATAAGAGATAGCTTCACTCCTAGTATGTAGGAGTAATGATCAAGAAGTAAGGTTAAAACGTGGGAATGTGAGTTATGAGAAGACATCTTTGAAAATGACAAGACGTTTCGGAAACAGGGTCATCAATGATTATGACGTTAGTCAGTAGTCTTGGAACTCTCAAAGATCAATAAAGAACGAAATCTTATAATGACAAGAAACGCCTATTTCTGTTGACTCTCGAAACAGACATTTATTGGGGGCAATTTGTTAGCTGAAGATTTCGTTTTGAAGTATTTATCCTTCGAAGAGGTAGAAAATCGAAGGAAAGATGGTTACTGATGGCCATCCCTTAAAAATAAAAGAATGACTACTGATGGTCATGCTTCGAGAGTAAATATTTCTAAGTTCACTATGAAGATAATGAATACTGAAAGCTAGTGAAAAGTATGTGTCTTCGGGGACTTAGACGAATTTGTAAATATATTCAAGTATTACTACTTAGCGTGTTTTTTCGTAGTGTTTGTTTAATACACTGCCACGCGTCGAAGACGGACTCAGGCGGGAAGATTTGAAATTCGAAGACGGTTTCGTAACTGTCCAATAACAGATGGCTCCGTTGGAAGTTCTGATGAGAAACGTGGCAGCAGATTAGTATAGGACCGTTAAGGTCGAAACTAGTATAAATAGGAGTCTTAATGTTAGGATTCCGTGTGTTCATTTTGTACAAATCACTCACATATTTACTCAAGTATCAAGCTTTAAGAGAAAGAGTTCGCTGAGAAAATGTACGTATGACACCACCATTTTAATACATGTGTATTATCCTTTGCTTTTAAATATCTTTCACAATTACTTCATTTCGTTTACTTCTTGCCATTTACATTTCTGCATCTTTACTTTAATGTCATTTACTTTCGAATTACTTTCATGCTATTTACTTTCAAAGTCTTTTATATTTCTGCAGTTTAAGATTCTTTACGTTTCAATTGTCCTTTTAATTTTCTATGTTATGTTACTTATCTTTTCGTTGAAGTCACATTTATATGTAACAAAGTGATTGTCAAGACTATTTGTTCTGTTAATCGAACAACGCCTATTGAAGAAGACAAATAATGAATATGATTCGAATAAACATTGATGACAATCTTCTTGACTATGTGTCCTAGGATCAATCTAGTCGATCCTGCAAGTAACCAAATCTTATTTATTATAGTTTGGAAGACTAGCGGTTGTTTACCGGAAATCACCGTAAACAATTCCATGGCCTCTTAAATGTTTCAAAGGATTCTCATGCCAAGTTTCAAGCTCTAATTCATAAGATTGCTCAGTCAACTGCTCAGATGGTCAATAGTCGATCTATTTGACCTAAAAGTCAACTATGGTCAAACCACAGTCAAAATTACTGATTTTTGGTCAACATCGACATTTTGAAGTTGCATTCATCATTTGATCAAGGATTGATCATGATTCATCAAGGAAAGTTCAGAAATCAACAAAAACCAAAGTTTTTAAATTAGAGTTTTTGACCTAAAAGTCAACTGAACTTTGACCAGCCATAACTTTCACATGGGACATCATAAATTTCCCAACCAAATCCTATTTTGAAGGAAATTGAATTCTATACAACTTTGTCTCTCTAAAGCCAATGCAAAAAATGCATCATTTGGGAGATATGAGCCAAAATATTACAAGTCCTTTTTGAAAGTCAACCAAAAGCAGTTTTTTCTCAAAGCCTATATCATCAAGATAAAATCTCCAAATGCAAAAAGGTTCCAAAGTGGCTTGTAGATGACATCTTGAGCTTTCTAAAATGGTCAAGAACACCTTCATAGGGTTAAAATTGAGATAGATACGCATGGTTAAATTTGGGCAAAATTGAGAAAATGCATGAAGTGCAAAGTGAATAATTTTGATCTTTTGAGCCCATGGGCCTAAGTTTTGGTTTTGAAACTTAATCCTAAACCTATCCACGACCATAGGCCCCTTCTATTTATTTTTATTATTCTTATTTATTTTTATTTTGAATTTAATCACTTAAATTCAATTTAAATTGAATAAAATATTAGAAATAATCAAAGATTGGGATGAGATTATTTTTGTGTCAAATATTGAACCTCCAAATCATGGTAAATCATTGGAAATTCGTGGAGACATGATTGGCAAGAGATTGACACAAAAATAGAAAATTTTCAATCTAATTTCAATCAAATTTCTCACCATCAAAACACATGATTTTAGGTGATTCTCTCCAAATACTTTGACCTAATTCCATTCCTCTATATAAGAAGAACACGCATCAATCTTAAGGAGACGAATTTTGGCAAGAGAAGGACTAGGGTTCCACATGCAAAATATCTCAAAACTAGGGAAAGTGAAAAGAAATCGTTCCAACAAGTTTCAAGACTTCCCAAGCATTCCATTCCCTTCCCAAGGTGGTAAAGAGTAAGACTGCATCAACGTTTCAATCATAAAGCATCTAAAAAACGCCATATCATGTTGTTCATATTTTCATATATTTCTTGAATTTCGTCTACGCATATGGTAACGTTTAAATGTGAATTGACTGTTGCTTTGAGTTTATATGGTGTTTTAGAGAAGATTAGACCCCTTAATGAGGAGCTTGTATGCATAAGTCATGAGTTTCCATGGTTAGGGCTTTGAAGTTGTAAAGCTTCGAACCCATGTGTATGGAACGTTACAAGACAAAAAGATGGCATCATTGAGTCCCTAGCAAGCTTTTAAGACGATCTGGGTTGATAGATCGCTTGTTGCGTCGTGTTTCCATGCGTTTCAAATTTGCAGGTTTGAAGATGATTAAACTCGCAACAAAAGTCGCAGGAAAAGGCACAGCAATTTCCGCAGGAAATTCTGCAAGGAAAAAGCTTGAAGACGATGACCCACGTGGCTGATCGTTAACCACGTTTGTGCCTCTCTATTGGCTGGTCAGCTTCCCACTCTCTCTCTCTCTCTCTCTCTCTCTCTCTCCATGCGTGCCTCACCACCATTGGTTGGTCAACAAAGTTGAACTCCTCTCTCCTTCTCTCATTGGGCGTGAACGAGGATGGTGGGCCCAGCGTATGACCTTTTCCATTTTCCCTCTGTGTTTCCAATATATTATAATTGAACTATTACTATAACAACTAACCAAAACGCAGCGCATCTGGCAGAGTATGTTTTTTGTATCCCCAAAGACCTGGGTTCGAACCCAGGCGTTTTTGCTTTGTTTTCTTTGAATTTTCTTGTCTCAGTTCCAGTGCACACGCCTCCCCGCTGGTGTACGTTGCGCCCTCATCTCCCCACCACAGGATCTCATTTAACATAGATCTAAGAGACCTGGAAGCGAGGATCTAGCATACACACTCAGAAGCCAACAACATTGGATCCGCGCCCATGTTTGTTTTTCTCCTTTTGCTGTTTATTTATTTTGTTTGTTTTTCTGTTCATCTTTTCTATCTTTTGTTTGTTTAATTAATTAACCAATAATTATTATGTAATTAGGTTAATATATTTAGGTTAATTAGAATAGTCATCAAGAAATAAGGATTGGCATCATGATTAATTATAATTTTATTTTCTTAATTGTTTTTATTTAATTTGGTAATTTAGTTGATTAAATTTAGTTAGTAATTTTTAAATAAATTAGGATTAGCTTTTAATTTTAGAATTTAATTAGTTCAATTAATTTAGTAATAATTTTTAGGTTAAAATTAGAATAGTTTAATTTAGGATTAATTAATTAATTAAGGGCTTTGATCAAAATAATTAGTACTAACCCTAGTCTAGGTTTTTATCTGATTTATATTAACCATGGTTAACTTTTTCCTGTTCAAGGTTTGCCTTTTGCCTTGCCTTTTTATTTGTTTGCCTAAAATTATTCATATGCTGCAAGGTTTAGAATTTTAATTTTTGATTTGTTTATTTTATTGTAATTGCCCCAAAGCCATGTAATAGTTTGGTTTATGGTTTTATTTTTCTGCCTTTTCTTTTCTGCATTCATGGGTTTTTGGCTATGTAATCCCCCACCCGAAGCCTTGTAATAGCTTAGGATTTACTTTTCCGCATTTTAATTTCTGCACAATATAATTGCGTGGTTAGTAATTTAGGTAGTGAAAACCATTGAATTAAATTTAGAATCACTAATTTTACAAGATAAAAATATCCAGACTGAATCACTTGATTGCTGCACCCACACACCTTTGAGGTAACCTCTTTTATGCTGCCTTTCGATCAAAAATAGTCAAGTCCCTCGAATACGAGGATACCTTAGCAAATGTTGCCCTCAGTTAATTATCATCATCAAAGATCATAAGTCCCTCGATGTTGCCTCGGTTGAATGATGATCGTCCCTTTCGAATGATAAGGTATCCTCATTGGTTGCTTACAAATGACCATTCCATCATTTCCTAAGACTTCCTACCTCCCATATGGTATGGATAGAATTATGGCAAACAATGATTCTCGATGACCCTCAAATCCAATGAAAGGACTACCTACCCTCTTTATGGTATGGATAGCCCTTTCAAACGAAAGTCTAAAAGAACAAGAAAGATCAACTCTTAGGGTAGGTGCTCTTAAATGCTTGCTCTATTCAAATTCAATTTAAAATTACTTTTCACACCTCTTTAAAAAAAAAACTTTTCAAAAAGGCTACGCTTATTTTACAAGCTAAAGTACTTACTCAAATCCTTTTCCTATTCACACACTACACTTCAAACATTTTGAAAACAAAAAGTGAGCTAATAAATTAAGAGCCCATGGATAACCATGGATACAAAGGATGCTTATACCTTTCCTTTGCATAACTTACCCCCCGAACTCAAAATCTTTTAAAAGGTCTTTCCTGTTCTTTTTACCTTTCCAATTGGATAAAATAAAAGTCGGTGGCGACTCTTGCTATCCGCAACATTTTTAAAAGTCAGTTCTCCCACCGTATTACAGAACTAGCGACTCTGCTGGGGACTTTAAATAAAAAGAGGGGTTACCTTAAAGTTTAGGATTCACTTAAATGTTTTCACTTGTTTGATTTGATTGCTTTATTTTTAAGGGCATTGTTTGGGTATTCTGTTGTGTGAAAGATCCTACACCCGAATCTAGTGTACCTTAGGTATGTGGCAATAGACCAAGGAGACTGTACGACATGTATCGTTATGGTTGATCTGGTGGCCACTGTTAGTGCGATGCTTTGGTTTGTCCTTAGGGCCCTTGGAAGTGATCGAGGAGACATTTGGCTACTGCGTGGTGTCGTTAAGCACTAATTTGTCCTTAGAACCTTAGTTAAACTTGACTTTGGCCTATAGGAAGTAGCGAGATGGCTGGCTTTGGATTCCTGACTGAAGCCGGTTGATACTCGATGCTACACTCATTGAGATTGGACTCTAGGGATGCTTTTGGCTGGCCGTTTGAGTGCCATGTTGAGATAATACCCGCGAGAAAGATCAAGGATATGAGCACCATAGAATATACCTGAGAATGTAGATTGGCATGTGTGCCTGTCGGAATCTGAAGGTAGAAGAGGATTGAACAGATGGAATTCAAGTATGTTGAAAAAGGTTAACAGTCTTAGGGCGTAATCTCTGTAAGGAATTAAACCAAGATGACGAGTCTCCCATTCTCCTTTGATTTGATTAATAACTAGAGCAGAATCTCCATACACATCCAGAATCTTGATTAGAAGATCAATGGCTTCCTCTAGTCCCATGATACAAGCTTTTAATTCTGCCATATTGTTGGTGTAGTCAAACATCATTCTTGTTGTAAATGGTATGTGAGAACCTTGTGGCATGACAATGATTGCCCCAATTCCTCGTCCATAAGAGTTAACAACTCCATCAAATGTTAAACCCCATCGGGATTCAGGATCTGGCCCTTCTTCCAGTAAAGGTTCTTCACAATCTCTTGATTTCAAGTACATAATCTCTTCATCTGGGAAGTCATCTTGTAAAGATTGATCGTCATCAATGGGTTTATGAGCCAAATAATTAGCTAAAATACTTCCTTTGATGGCCTTCTAGGCACGGTATTGGATATCATACTCTGATAATAACATCTGTCAGTGGGCAATTCTTCCAGTCAAAGCAGGTTTCTCAAAAAGGTACTTGATTGGATCCATCTTGGATATAAGATATGTCATATGAGTCAACATGTACTGCCTTAGTCAGCGAGCAGCCCATACAAGAGCGCAGCAAGTTTTCTCGAGCAGTGAATATCTTGTTTCATAGTCGGTATACTTTTTCTCAAGTAATAAATGGCATACTCTTTTCGACCAGACTCGTCTTGTTGACCCAGGACACATCCCATAGAGTCTTCAAATATGGTCAAATACATGATCAATGGTCTTCATTTTACTAGAGGGATCAAAATTGGAGGTTCCAACAGGTATTCTTTGATATCATCAAAATATTTTTGACATTCTTCCATCATTTACACTCTTGGTATTTACAGAGAAGTTTGAAGATTAGACCACAAGTTATAGTCATATGAGAGATAAATCTGGAGATGTAATTCAACCGTCCAAGGAATCCTCTAACTTGTTTCTCTTTTCTTGGAGGAGGCATTTCTTGAATAGCCTTGACTTTGTCATGAACAACTTCAATTCCTCTTTGGCTGACAATGAAGCCTATGAGCTTTCCAGAACTGACACCAAATGTGCACTTGTTACGATTCATACGAAGCTTGTACTTTCTCAGACGTTGGAATAACTTCAGCAAGTACTCCACTTGTTCTACTTCAGTTGTAGACTTAGCAATCATGTAGTCCACATAAACTTCAATTTCTTTATGAATCATATCATGGAAGAGAGTAGTCATAGCTCTTTTCTAAGTTTCTCCAGCATTTTTCAAACCGAAAGGCATCACATGGTAACAAAATGTGCCCCATGGTGTGATAAAACCTGTTTTCTCCATGTCTTCAGGCGCCATCATAATCTGATTGTAGCCAGAGAATTCATCCATAAATGAGAAAACATTAAACTTAGCAGTACTATCCACCAATATATCAATATGTGGCAGTGGAAAATCATCTTTCAGACTTCCTTTGTTTAAGTCTTTGTAGTCAACACACATTCTGACTTTACCACCCTTCTTGGGAACAAGCACTATGGATGCATGATTTACAACATGCAACAACATCATCATCAACAACACATACACATTCTCTTGATTGTATATGCCAACATCATCTCAACTGCAGTAACGCAATTCATCTCAATAAAACCATCATATCAACATCAACATAACAACATTATCAGCATCAACACCATAACAACATTGATTAATATTACTTCAATCAACAAGTACGCATAATTCTCATAAATTATTCATTTTATCACGACACATTCAGCCTCTTAAACTAATTCCATTTGATGGTAAATTGTGTTAGCTTTCCAACGCTTCAAATGGGGCGACATTTTGACTTGCTGATCAAAAGTTATGGCCAAAACAGTTTCAGCCAAAAAAACACGAACAACAACCTCCGTGCTGAGCGCGGCTGCGACGAACTTAATGCAAAAATTTCGGTGTTTTTCATCATTATAGGCCTTCCGGATCTCCAATTTTGATTATGTAAAAAACCTCAATCTCAAAACTCAAAATACTACAATCATGTAACAATTATAACATCATACAACACTTATTTAGAGGTCCTAACATCATACATACATCAAGAAATCATCAATTTCATGTTTATGACTCAATCTCTCATAACTCAACAATGGAGGAAAACTTATGAACAACCAAAAGCAGAATTGTCACATAAATAGGCAACAAAATTCATCATATAATCATCATATAACAACCGTATCATCATCAATTATTTCATAACATTCATTATCAATCCAAAAAGGGTGAACTAAAACCCTATTCTACCATTCCCTCATACCCATCATATGAGACTTGGTGCTATGAGACTTGGTGAATGTGATCACCCATTGATTGACGAGTACAATCACGTTGCGATTGATGAGCTAGTCATGTATTCATAAACAATCTCATTGTCGTGCTCATCCCAAATTGCGATGCTTATGAAAAGTAAGAATTGAGATACATGCACTATTGTTTCGCATTAACCAAAGGGGTTAGAGACTCATATAAGGTGTGGACCTCAAAGTGGGTTAGAGTCCCATACGAAAAAAAGAATTGAAATGGTTTTAAGTCCCATATGGAGCGACGATTCTTAAAGTGGCTTCGAGTCCCATGAAAAATATGAAATCCACAAGAAAGTCGAAGCATGATACAAGGATTCTTGACACGTGTCTATAATCCTAGACGTAAGTTTGACTGGGGAAAGATGCCTCGATACGATTTCAGATTAGTGACTTATTTGAGTTGGTGAACTCAAGTGTACATGTTTCCATACAATTCGAAAATCATTTAGATGTGTAAGTCTTTATTCTATTTGAATGATTTAAGCTAGGAAATCGATTATAATCTGCGTAAAATCGAATGAACCTATTAAATAAGAAATTCACTTAAATTATTATCTCACCTCATTATTGTTATTTTTCAAAAAGTAATTTGCAAATGAAAGACAATGACAAGTTTTTTCTTGCATGTTGCCACTCATAATCATAAATAAGTTATTAGATAAGTGTTAGAATTTTAGACCTATTCATTACCAAAATATTTTGATAATCACAACACAATTTGAATCCCTTCATTTTGATCGAACAATTCAACTATTCATTATCAAAATATTTTGATAATTGTATAAGACAAATTGATTCCCTTGATTTTGTTGGCCAAATATTTTGATAATCATATTAGAGATTGTTCAGGGTTGCACAATACTCAGATTGTAGGATTGATGATGGGTAACTATGATTGTTTAGATATTAGTAAAGATGCTTTTGTCCATGATGTTTGTGATTGTATATCTGATCTACAAGAGACACACTCAACGTTCATGGTTGCCAATAGTTTCTTTTACCAGTGATATAGAAGGAAATACACAAAATCTTACAAGGCTTTCTGGTCACAATAAGGGAGTTCATTATATTCATAATTCAAAAAAGAGACGTTGAATATGTTATAATATTGTATATGGAAAGTGGCTGTTTCAACAAAGAAAAAAAAAACAAGAACATTAGACTATGATAGTGGTTTACGCCTGTCATTCATACAAAATAAGCAATACACCATAACAATTTAGACTATGATAGTGATAATACTTATAGATTCTTTTATGGAAATTTCTTTACCCACCTCACTACTTTTTTAGGCACCTCGGGTGAAAAACCCAAAATACCCCTAACTTCGGAAATTTATTTCCGAAATGTTTTTTTTTTTTTAAATTTGTCTTATTTCGGAAATGCACTTCCGAAAACACGAAAAAAATATCCTTTTTTGGGTTTTCGGATATGCATTTCCGAAAATACCCCTTTTTGGGAGAGGGGTGTCATCGGAGATGCATATCTGAAATATTTCAAGACCAAATTGGTCTTGGAATATTTCGGATATACACTTCCGAAAGAATTCAATAATTATTAAAAAATTAAAATCAAGGTGAATCAATACAATTAATAGGTATAAAATCAAGGTGAATCAATAAAATGAAGGTGAATCAAAATTTCCTAAACAATTTTAAAGTTAAAAACTATTTTACTAACTTATATAAATAAAAAACATTTTAATTTCTTAAGTAAATTTTGAATTATATATAATTAAATATAAAATTTATTCATTAAATAAAATTAAGACAAAATCTTTTTTTAATTTTTTTAAACTAAATAAAAAATTATAACTCATTTTTAATTATGAATCAGAATAGAAATATAGAAATATATAGTAATTATTAATTTTATAAGTGAAATATATAATTATATAATATATAAATATATAATAATTATTATATAAATATATAAATATATAATAACTATTATAAATTAAATCACTCATTTTTTAATTTTTATAATTATTATATAAATATATTTATAATTAATATATAATAACTATTATTATTATATAAATATATAAATTAAAACACTCATTTTTTTAAATTTTTTTTGTAAATATATATATATATATATATATATATATATATATATATATATATATATATATATATATATATAATAATTATTATAAATATATAAATAAAAAATTATAACTCATTTTGTAGGTGAAATTATTTTAATTTTTTTAATTAAAATTATTTTAAATTTTAAAATATGAATCGGAATAGAAATATATAATAATTATTATTCATAACTCATAAATTATATCAAAATATATAATTATTATTATTCATTACTCATAAATTATATCAAATTTATGATATGTGAATTAATTAATATCATAAAAATTTTAATTTTTGGGATTTTTAATTTTTTTTTGTTTTTTTAGGAGATACATCTCCGAATTAATCAAAATCCCAATTTTTGGAAATTTTTCGGAAGTGAACTTCCGAAATCTAAAAAAATATTTCGGAAATGCATTTCCGAAGCAGGGGTTTTCGCTGGGGGGTGACCCCATAGGAAGGTGGGTAAAGAAAAAACCTTCTTTTATATATAGTCCAAAAAAGTATATGCACTATAAGTAATAAAGACACCGACTATTTTGTAGGAGATTTGGATATGATTATTTGTTGGATAAAGCTAACATGTGTCCTTGGGACACCTGTTAAGAAACCTAAATATAGTAAATTAGTATTGGAAAATGTAATAAACCCATTAATATAAACTTTTTGTGAAAATAATGCACAATTTTTAAAAAAAAAATTTTACATTTAGTTTTTAACATGTACCCTTAGGGCACATGTTAGCATGACCCTTATTTGTTTTATGACACTAACACTAGTAAAGGACCCCTGCGTTCGCACGGGTCACGCAAAGTCGATATAAACAATAAATAAATATATAACGATGGTTAATAAATATATATATAAAAGATATATAAATTAAAAATAAAAAAAACATTTGAAATTATAATTGTCATATAAATATTAATTTAATCTAGTTAGAAAAATATACTTTATTAGAAAAAATAGAAAAAAAAAATTAAGTAGTCATCTACCCGTGCGTTCGCACACATCATACAATATAATTATAAATATATCGTGAGTAGTCATCTACCCGTGCGTTCGCACAGATTGCACAATATTATGAATAATAAATAAATATAATATATGTTGTTATATTTATTTGATTTGGTAACAGGTACCAAATTTTTTTGTCCAAATATGTATGTTTTTCATAAGAAATCTATGTATTTATAAATCATAATTGTATCATGTTTTTTTTATAAAAAAAAAATATTAATAGCAATTTTTTTAGTATAAATGTTAAATTTTATCATAAAAAATTACTAACATTTTTTTTATAATTGAAGTTTTTAATATCTTTTATTATATTTTAATAGTATCTTTAATTATAATCAATAAATTACATATATTTTTTAAAAAAAACATAAAAAATAAATAATATTTATAAATAAAACTATATTTAGTATTATTATATAGTATTATTGTTAGTAGTTTAGATTAATGAAGCAATTCTGACAATAAATTAATTATTTGATTTGTTGATCAATAAATAATTCATTCAAATAAATAATTATTTGGTAATGATATTGATGCATATTGGTAAACATAATGTTTTCAATTACTGATAAATATTTATTATTAGTCCTATACTCAATTAACATATAATAAATTTTGAGTCAATTTTGAATATTATTTAATTCAAGATACTATATATTTGTTGATATTGTATGGAAGGTAGAGATAAATGTATTCTAATTAAAAAAGCGATTAATATTTTATTAAAAAAATTAGTTATTTTGTTAATAAATAAATAATTTTAAAAATATTTATTTCATTGATATAACTTCAAATAAAAAAAATTAAACAACAACATTGATTATAATAAAATAATAAAACTAAATGATTATATTGGACGATTAAACTTTCCTTATCAAATTGATAGGATTCTTACCTTTGATTTTTTTTTATTTAAAGATTAAGAATATGGAAATAGATTAGATTTATAAATCATGTGCAAATGACAATGGAAATGAAAGTGGATTAGAGTTATAAGCCATATGCGGATGGTTTTGATAATAATAAAAGTTAAAGTATAGTAGAACCGTATGATTTATATTCTTAAAAATTAAATCTACTTCAAAAAACCAATTTAGAAAAATACAGTGTTCAAAAAAACCTAATAAAACCTAATAACAGAGACATGTTATGGCTCTTGCAGTGTTCAAAAAAACACATGTTATGGCTCTTGCAGTGTTCAAAAAAACCTAATAACAGAGACATGTTTTGCAGTGTTAAAAAACCACTCTTCCTGCATCAACAAAAAAACCAAATAAGAACAAATCTAAAAACCAAAATCAAATAAATCAATTTATAACACAAATTAATTTTTTATTTAACATAAACCAAATTTTATAGAAGAAATCATAAACTACAATATAATTAAAAAAAGCTAACAAACTGTAGTGAATAAATATAGGCCAAATGAAATAATTATTCACTGTGGTTGTCTTGCATATAATAATCGGTTGATAACTAAATGGATGCTTGATAAGAAGAGTATAACAATTTTTGAATAACAATCGAAGGGAAGGTGATTAATATGATTGCATACATAGAACCACGATGAAAATCGTTGAAGCATCTTGGAATGTGAAGGTTTTACGGTAAAAGAGGTGTGTAGGTTTGTTGTGGAGGCAGGTCATAATGAATTTGGTTTTATCGATACGTTAATGAATGGTCTGCAATAAATAAAATTATGGTATGCAATAAATAAAATTATTAAAATAGGGTTTTTAGTAAAACATATAATAGGGTTTTTAGTAAAACGTAGTATAATAGGTAATCATGGTACTACCTCTTAATGATTACTTTAAAAATAAATATACTATCTTAAAATTTAAGAAATTTTATATTGTATGCTTGTTTATATATTTCACATGTAATTTATTAGTTGACATAGTATATTTTTTTTAATTGAATTCGGAAAAAAAAAATTTATGTAGTTGAAATGAATATTATAATTTAAAAAATTATTTAATATTATATTAAATAATTATTTCTCTTAATTTTTTTACAAATAAGATAGTTATTTTATAATAAAGAGTAAGTTTTTAAAAAATGGACTCTCTCTTTTCATATATATTTTTGATTTTTTTTTTACAAATAAGATAGTTATTTCATAAATAGATTATTTTATCATTTTTTTAAGATAAATTTTCTTTATTTAGGTCTCATTTACCATTACCCATAAATTTAATGAATTTATTACAATAAATATATTTATTATAAGGCATGCTAATATGAGTCGATGATGAAAAGACAATTGTTGGCATGAATATCGGATTAAAATATGAGAACAATTTCTCTATCCATTACAAAAAGTTGGGTAGCGTACCTCCAACCAATCACATGATTCCATCTAATTTAACACATTTAATTATTTATTAAAATACTATAAATGTTTGTTGTTTTCAAAATATTTTACAAAGGAGGTAACATTACCCTTACAAAGGAGGTAACATTACCCAACTTTTTGAGTTGGGTAGATAAGAATTCACCTTAAAATATTAGTTTAAACTTGGACATGAAATTAATTTTGGTAGACATCGATTTTATTAAATAAATTAGTCATTTTGTCAATAAATAAATAATATTAAAAATATTTATTTCATCAATATACCTTCAAATAAAAAAAATATTAAATGACAACATTGATTATGATAAAAAATTAAATAACTAAATAATTAAATGATTATATTGGCCAATAAAACTTTCTTTATCAAATTCATAGCTAGGATTTCAGATGAATTGTTCCATGTATTATTATTGAGGGTTTAATTGCATTTATAAGGCAAAAAAAACTTTACGACAACATTGATTATGATAAAAAAATTATTAAATGATAATATTGGACAATAAAACTTTCCTTATAAAATTGATAGTATTTCAAATGAATTATTCCATGCATTATTAACATTTAATATTATTAAAATTTTTTACAAATTGTATTCGAAATGGTTAATAATTAGTATTGAAGTAATATAAAATAATAAAATAAAATTTTCTACAAATTATATATACATATTTATGGTTAACAAATAATGTAATATTTAATTAATATATTATCATAAACTTAAAATTCAATGTATTTTGACCCTGATATTAAAATATTTTGGTAAAATACAATTTTAATAATATTAATTATATTTTAATAGTGTTTGTAATGGAAGTTAATATTTGATATATTTTTTAAAAAGAATATCACAAATAAATTAAATTGATAGATATAATTATTGTATAATATATTTTACATTTTTATTTAATGAATATATTACCATAAATTAAAATTAATATATTTTTAAGAATTTGCTTCCGTATTTTCCATTGTCCCGTGTCCATCCATTATAAACTTTATTATAATAATGAGTCTTTAATATAAAAGTTAGAAAAATACGATTACAATCCTTTCATAAAATCTACTATAATGTAGGTTTGAAAAAAATGAAGGTTCTCAATGTTGTAGCTATATTGGAATTATTATTTTTAAAACGTAGAAAAGTGAGATTGTAATTAAAAAAATAATTATTGTAGAGAAAATAAAATTTAAAATTTTAAAAATAATTAGGGATTGTAATTACAATGATTCATTACTTTTATCATAAAACATCTATAACTTAAAACTAACATTTATGCCTTTCTTTTTTCTTCTGTCGTTTATCAGTATTGTAGAGAAAATGAAGTACTAAAAACTCACATAGGATTAAGTGGATACAACTTACAGAATGGTTTATAAGTGAATATATTTCATTTGGTATTAAGATCATTTCCTTTGGTATTAAGATAAAAAGTATACTGAATCCAAATGAAACATGATAGAGTTTTGTATGACCCTATGAAATATATACTACCCTGCTTTATTTTGCTTTGAAAAACAAATATCAATTTTGAAACTTAGGAATTGGATTGATTTAGAAATCATTCTTTTTTAAAAGCAAACAAATTTCAATTAACAAAAAACATGGAATTCATATAAACAGTTGGATAAAAATGTTCAGGGATATTTTTCACCCATGTTCAGACTTAAGATCTCTGTCTTTAAATCTATCAAAAACACTTTGAGATATAAATAACTTCACCAACACATATCTTATCAATAAAAACATTGAAAACGGAGACTTCTAAAAAACACAAAGTTTATAACACTCCATAAATCATCTGGTTAAGAACAAAATACTACGAATATATTAAAAACAATCAGAAAATGATTTCAAATAATAAGCAAAGAAAGATGAAACATATATTATGCCTGCGAAATATTATCCAGTTAAGAACAACATAGGATGGATAAATGAAAGCATTAGAAAATGATATCAAATAATAAGGAAAGAAAGATGACGGCAGAAGAAAGAAGAAAAATTCCATGCGGCCGAAAAAACTATGGAAACGAAGATGAAAAGAAACATTTTGCTTGATAAAATGGAACTGAATAATATAAAAGAGTTTGATGGTCAGTTTTGTGGAAGAGAATGAATTTATAGATGGAGGGAAGGAATTGGAAGGAACTCTGGTTCAAATTGCATAACTTAGGTTTGCTTGGAATGACTAAAAGCAACTGTTAAATGGACTACCCATTCCAATAAAAATATAATTAATTAGGGCTAAAGGCAATTGAATAGGTTTAGGTGTGTAATAATTACGTTTAGGGTTAATGAAAGGTTACTAAATAATTATAATATTTATTTGTTAATTTAAATATTAAGGGAGATGCAATTACTTTTATGTCCCCGTTTATCACTCTCAAAATGGTGATTAGAGGGATAATTAAAAGATTTCATATGTATTCTACTTTATTATATTAAAAGTAGATGAAGTGCAGATTAACTAACATAAAGAGAGTAACTTTGTATCTTAAAAGTAAACTTTCTTGAGTTGCTGTTTGTAGAGTTTTAAAATTTAGGTTGGATGAATTCCAGAAAAACAATGAAGTATATTGAGAGGTCATAAAAATAAATTTAAACTTCAGCATGTAAACTTCCTAGCCAAATGACTATTATTAGGATGGTTAGGTTTTGATGGCACACGACTGGACCTCAGACGACCCATCCAACCTTCTCCAGACATAGGCCTGGAAAATTGTAGCAGAGGTGTTGGAAGATTGTTTTGCTTTAAAGGTAATATAATACCTAGTACCAGAACAACTTCCTCTGGTTGCCTTGACAAGCTCATCAAACTCAAATGGCTCAAATTGTGGATCCTTGATAAATAAGAAAATTAGAACAAGAATAATAATAAAAATAATGAAGTTGATGGATGAATATTGAATGATAGTTAAATAGTTTAGAACCTGATCCTTGTTGTCACTATTGTACTTTTCCAAAGCACTTTGGGAAAGTTTAATGAGAAGAGGGCGAATATCATCAGTTATGGTAAAGGGAGCGACACCACCACCTAGCGATGACCTTGGTGGAGGGGGAATAGCATCAAAGGGCTGAGTTGTCCAGAATGAATCATGGTTATAGCAATTATGCAAAACACAAACTTAATCAACATAATTATTATGTGAAACACAAAATTAATCATCAAAATTGAAGAGATACATACAGTTAGTTTGTAAACGCGCCTT
The DNA here is from genome assembly GCF_029867415.1 of Vicia villosa. Lineage (NCBI taxonomy): Eukaryota > Viridiplantae > Streptophyta > Magnoliopsida > Fabales > Fabaceae > Vicia > Vicia villosa. The sequence goes on from NC_081181.1 coordinate 156,895,051, forward strand.
AAATACTCTTCATCGGCGATTTGCCGAGCTTTTCTATCAAGATCCACAGCTGTTGTATCTTTATAATAAAACCCTTCCGGATCAAGATCCACAACTGTTCTATCAACATAAACCCCTTCCGGTCCCCATTCCATCCGCTTGCCTCTTACAACATGTTTCCGTCCCAATTCCATCCGCTTGCCTCTTTCAACATGTTTCCGTCCCAATTTCATCCGCGACAAAACTCTATTCATTGATCGATTTTCGGTTCCAAATGAATCACAATTCACAATTACTACTATTTCCATAACATTATGGGCTTCCCGGCCCAATTTCTTTTAAATCCAATTCCTAAATATCTTATCTTATAATTATGTTAACACTTATTTCAAACAAATTACTTTAACCTCATTTCTTACCTTATTCAAAATCCAACTCCACCTTTATAATTTGAATAAATTACAAAATTTCTTTATTTTATTTAAAATAATATTACAAATATCAAATCAAAAATCAATCATACAAAATAAACTACTAATAGTAAAAAAAAATGAATTGTGATATTTAAATTGATCTATATTTTTATTTCAATATTTAAAATAAAAAGTGCTCATATTTTTCCAAGAGAAAAAAAGATTATGCACCGACAATATAAATTAATTTTGCACTCTCAACCAATGATGATTATGCATCTTATCAGTCATATTGGAAATTTTAAATTACTTAAATGACAAGACAAACTAATTTATTTTAATTGGATGGCAGTGTAAAAGAGTTTTACATTGTCGGTGCATATCCATTAAATCCTTTCTAAAATTATTTTTATTTTTTAGCACAACACAAAAATTATTATTTATTTGGCTGGGCCCAATTGATACAAAACATGTGGTGTTTCTCTTTATTGTTTTGGCTAAGATGAGATTCAATCCATCCTCTAACCAAACCCTAGCTTCAATTAATGATGTTTCTCTTGTCAATCTAGGCGCCACTTCATTATTTTCTCTCTTCATATGTTCAAACACTATGTTTCTGAAATGCTTCATCATCTTCCTTATTTGGTTGTAACACTACAACATTTTTGACTTTAGGCTACGGAAAAATAGGCAACGGCTAGAAAACCGTAGCATAAGATATAATAAACTACACTTTTATACGTGTTGAAGAGTTTCTATACAACACCTGGAAAACCGTCCCTTATTTACTTTACACTACGGTTTTGGAAACGCGGGTACAATGTAACCGTAGTCTATTAGTCATAAACGACAGTTAGTGAAACGTGGATGAATATAACCGTCGCTTTTTTATTTTATGCCACGGTTATGAAGTGTGGCCGTATATTTTACAAAAGCTTCACTAACAAAGTTTGCTGCCACTGCACCATGTTTAATCATCTTGTAATATTTTGAACCTCAAACAAATATATATTCATATTTATTTATTGTGTTTTATTTTCATAAAACTTTCTTAAGAACAATCGTGAAACATTTAGAACCCTAATTACATTATGTTTTCTTCTTTCTCCCAGATTTGAGTAGCGCCGTTTCCTCTCCCTACGAATTTTGCCGCCCACTCTCTCACCCACTCTCACGCCGGCCACCCCACGCTCACGCCGGCCACCCACTCTCTCACACACTATCTCACGTAACTCGCTTACCCACTCTCTCACGCCGACCACCCCGCGCCTTTCGCCGCTCCGGTTGTATCATCTGTTGCAAATACATCTCAAGAGTAAGTTTCTCATTCTAATTCTCATGTTCATAATCTTTCTCTTGAAGAGGCCTCCGACCACCATACTTCTTTGTTCGTCAATTTCATTTGCTTCTCTGTTTTGACTGGTTTTTCTTATTTGTGAAATAGAAATTGTTGGAGTAGGACCACCGCCTCAGACTCCCTCAAATTATCGTGCCGTATTTTTCTCCAAGGGTGAGTCTCATTCTTCCAGAAAATATTCAGATATGTAAATTATGTTTATGCTACATCTTTATTTCCATTTGCAATAGAAATGCGGTTAGAACCTAATTCCTGAATATGTAAGGGAAGTTAGGGATTTTCCATTTAAATTGAAGGTTGAATGACATATAGTCTTTTAGAATTTGTTTTCATCTTTCATTACAAGAAATAAAACTGAAAATAAGCTAGACACAGTAGTATACATGCTATTAGTAACTTTCAAATGCTTAGTCTACCATTTTTTCTAATTCTGGTGTTACTGAAAATTAGTCTTTATTACTATATCATCTTTTGCTTTTGGTTCTTCCAATTTTGTTTAGTCTTTGTAAATTTATTTCAAGTTAAAATTGGTTTCTATAATTAATATTCATTAGTTTCTATAACTTTAGTTTGATATCCTATGGTTTGTACCATTTGGGTATTCAGAAATTATATAACTTTTTCTGAAAAGACATCTAAAGCTAAGGAATTAGAAGATATAAGATTATTTTCTCTTCTTTGAAGTAGCTCTTTGGTAAGAATATTGATTACTCCTACATTTTCTACAACTAGTTAGTGGAATCTCTCCTATGTTAAGTGAATAAAAACTCGAGGATATAAAGCCTTAATAGTAAAACGTGAACTTGTGAAACTTTGTTGAACAACTGTGTGGAAAAGGTCTCATTCTTTTTTGTTTCTTATTACTTATGTAGGCCATGTTCCTTTAATCATATCTAGTGATGTATTAGTTTGATTATTTTATAATTTTGTTGATTTTGTTTATAGCTATATATGTTGTTACCTATGTTTGTTTGCTATTTTAATATCTTCTGTCAATTGTTCACATGTGACTCCTTGTCTTTTTATTTTTTATATTCCTTTATCGAATTTGATTTTTATTATTATTATTATAAGGTTTTTATAGGTAATATCGGTTTTTTTACTAATGACAATTTAGGTGAAAGGATATTAACATGATAGAATTAAGACCAAGCTTTTTGTAGGTAGTATTAGTTTTTTTTCTTCTTTCTATTAATGACAATTTAGATGAATGGATATTAACTAGATAAAATTAAGACCATATTCAAAATTTGTAGCTTAATATTTAATGTCTAATTTATTTGTTTAAATTTTGTATTCCGTTCCAATTAAGTTTTGATAAGTGTGTGACTTTTAATTACTACAAATATTATATTATTGACTTAAATTTACTTTTAGTCCCCTAGTTTAATTTTAAATTTTTAATGTTTTCATTATATGTGCTATTTTAAAAATTATCCCATAAAGGTTGTTGTTATGAAGAGCACTGCAGCAAATACATTAACATTGTAATTACATAGGAAATTATTGATAGTATGTATCGAATAATTAATAGAAAAGATATATGCAATCAAAATTTTGAAAACACATACAGAACTTTCAGACGATCTAACTTCCCAAGGGAAGGTGATAAAGACCCACTTAACTTATGGTGTGATAGAATCCTACAATATAACCAATGAAAGATAAGTTAGATTAGAATTCTTGATATAATTGTCAGCAAGTCTCCTGTTATATCTTGATATAAAGAACTTTTTTTCTAAAGTATCATGCATGTGCAATATTTCAACTTACAAGGATATTTACATATAGAAAAAAGTTCTATCCTATCCTGCATTAATGAAAACGCTAGTCCAACACAAAACCCATAATAGAAAAGAGGGAAACACTAAATATGAACTCTGTTAGAATATTATTAAACCATCAAACTAGAACAATGAAAAAATTAGAAGCAAAATTTAAATGGGGTGCTCCTACGTAGGTAATATAGTGGAGCTATAATAGTATGAATTTCTAAAACAACAATCTTTTCAAATATAAAATAATTATTTTTGCATACCGAGGTTTGGTTTAAGCCTAGGAGATTAACTTTTTATAACATGACAAATTAAAGTTTGGAATCCTGAGAGATATATACATTTTGTATTGAAGAGAGATTTGAATTTGGATTATCTTGAACTTAAGAGATAAGGAAAAATACATATTGTATTAAACTAAAATTAGTTTTTGTATCTCGTTTTTAAATAATTCTTTCATTTAATTTTTATCTCTTAGATTATTTTAAAGGGGAATTTAAATGAGGTTAAAAAGGAAATAAAATTGTTTCAGTTGTCTAACAGGTCGCTTACAATGTTTTATACAATAATTGTTGATATTATCTCTAATATAGAAAACAGTTGAAATATAATGGACATTAGCTTGAAATAATTTATTTAGAGAATTGATGTTTCTTCTTCTGATTTCAATTTTAGGTACAATTAGTGTTTGTGTTGGTGCTCGCCTCACCCAATCTTTAGTTCGTGTTTTGTGTTGGTGCTCGCCTCACCCAATCTTTATGTGTTAATAGTGATATTAAGTTGTTAGTTATATAATATGTTAATACTGTGTTAGTTGATAGATAATTTAATTTATGTGTTAATATTATGTTAGTTGGTAAATAATAGTGTATTATACTTATTATTATTATTATTAATATTATTATCCTTATTATGTGTTTATACATTTATTGATGGATGGTTAAAATATCATAATTAAATTAGATTAAAGGGATGGACAAAGCATGGACTAAACTCCCAAGACATTGGAAGAAGTATAGAAAAGGTGTTAGGTCTTTTTTAGATTTTGCCTATACCAAAGGAAGACCTCAAGGACTTGAAATTTCTTGTCCCTGTGCGAATTGTAAATGGGAAAAAAGACATGTGGTTCGCGATCATTTAATAGCTGCAGGTTTTGTAGAAGGATATGATGTTTGGGTAAACCATGGAGAGGATATAGCATCACCTATGAAAATTTACAGGGCACAAAAGAGCAAGAGAATTCACTTGATGATATTGGGGGATTATTGTACGACACATTTAGAAATGTGGTTGAAGCAGAGGAAAGTAGTGAAGCTCCCAATGAGGATGCGGGAAAGTTCTACAAATTGATTAATGAGGCAAAACAAGAGCTATACCCCGGATGTGAAAGCTTCTCTACTCTATCGTTCATAATTCGACTTTACTTGTTGAAGTGTCTGCATGGATGGAGCAATGCATCATTCACTTCCCTTTTAGAATTACTGAAAGAAGCGATTCCAGAATTAAACATTCCTGAATCTTTTAACAAAACAAAGGCGATGATTAGTGATTTAGGTCTCGATTACAAAAAAATTCATGCATGTCCAAATGATTGCATGTTATATTGGAAAGAACATTAGAATGATAACTCTTGCAATATTTGTAAGGCTTCACGATGGAAGGAGTTTCCTCAAGTAGATAGTGAGTCTACTGAGCATGCAAAATATAATCATAAAGTCCCTGCTAAGGTCTTAAGACATTTTCCATTGATTCCACGATTTCAAAGGATATTTATGTGTTCAAAGACGGCAAAGGAAATGAGGTGGCATGAAGAAGAACGCTCGAAGGATGGAAAATTAAGGCATCCCGCGGATGGACAAGCATGGAAGGATTTTGATAGACTTCATCATGACTTTGCTTCTGAGCCTCGTAACATAAGACTTGGCTTATCAAGTGACGGCTTCAATCCATTCCGGACCATGAGCTTATCTCACAGTACATGGCCTGTCATGATGGTAGTATACAACTACCCTCCTTGGTTGTTCATGAAATCTGAATATACGATGTTGTCATTGTTGATTCCTGGGCCACAATCACCAGGGAATGACATTGATGTGTACCTTCAACCATTAATTGAGGAGTTAAAGGAGTTATGGGAATTAGGAGTAGACACATACGATGCCTCAAAAAATCAAACATTTAAAATTCGTGCAGCACTCTTATGGACAATTAGTGATTATCCTGGGTGTAACACCCCTCTAATACCCCACGATAATTAACAAAATTAAATCAGAGTAAACATGCAAAGGGTGTCACAATTCAAAAATAAAAGAAAACATACGTTCGACATATGTCATGCATTCACTGAAACATCTGAATTATAACTCATTAGATAAAAATCATGTTTACACAGCGGAATCAAATCATCAAGTTAACATTACATTGTTAATGTATCATACTTCAAATAAAACAAACGATAGAGTTATAATCGAAACCCAAAACATCGCGTTCCCAGTGTTACATCTATCAGAGCATGACACCGACACAACAACTAAACCGACTTATGAGCTAATCCTCACCAAGTCGAAAGCAGCTATCCTCAATCTGAAAATGTCAACAGTAAGGGTGAGTCTCATCACAGTTAACAAATGTTATTGCATCTTAAATAACAACACATCATAGTTATATTATTCACCCAATTTCATCATATTCAGATTATCAGGAACATCCATCATTTACACAAACATCAACAGAACACATCTTTCACACAGACAATCATACTCAACATTAATCCAACAAAACACACAATCAACACATCATCAATATTTATAACACTGGAATACTTCCAATCATGTTATAAAAGTATGCATATGTATGGACTGACACTATGCATGTGGTACCAACATCATCAAATGGGAATAACCCATGACCGATCCAACATCATCCAGATACGGCCCTGCCAGCACAGATTCCACACAATGGGAATCATGCCCTTCACTGATCCAACACATCCCTCATGGATACAGTATCAACAATGCACATGAATGAATGCAACATATACAACATACTTATACCATCGTCAAGTCTAATGAGTAACATCATCAAATACTCATTTCATCATCGTCATCATTAACATCATCATCATCATCAAGTATGTTTATATACATTAGCATCATTCAACATAATCAATCATCATAATCATCATTAACATCATCATCCTCATCATCAAAGAACATACATGTGTCCACATCAATCATCATCATCAATAAGAAGAACACACATGTACCCACATCATTCCAAAACAAGTCAATCAACATCATACCATTCTCTACAAATCATCACATCATAATGCTTTCAAAACAACAACTCATATTGTCACATTTCATCATATATGTCAACAATACATCATCCAATCAAACAAATCGTCACATGATTAATATTTCAACATAGCATGTATTTAACACATCTCATCACATATATGTACAATACACCATTCATCAAGAAATAAAATCATATTTAAAAATAATTGGATTCACACCTCATTTCATCATTTAAACACGTAGGCTATCTCATAAGATTCATCGTGCTCGAAACGGCACTAAAAACGGACCTACGGTTCGAAAGTTACACATCAATTAACTTTTCCAAGAAAAACAACTAACGCTACAGCACGCGGCGCAACCAAAGTTCGCGGCGCGACCTGAACTACACAAACACGTTCGCGGCGCCAACCTATGCACGCGGCGCGGAACGAGAAAAAGTTACGCCTTCGCGGCGCCAACACGGGAACGCGGCGCGAACTGGCGATTTCGCAGATTATCGGGTCTACGTCAGATCCTGCGATCTGACTCAATCTGAGTCCAAAACTGACTCTAAACATCATATACAGGCAGTTAATCATCCATTGCATCACTATTCATCATCACACATCAAAACAACACATAATCTATCAATAATTCATGCAATTTTCATCAATTCATAACCTCCCTAAACCTAACATATGATCCAATTGACTCAACAACATCCCTAATCAATATTATCATCTAAGAACACGATAATAGATGATAACCAGAGAGTCCCCCCTTACCTTAGCCAAGAGTTCTTGATTGGTCTCTCCCTCCATTGCTCCTCTTTCACGTTCTTCGTGTTCCAATTCCTCATCTCTTCTGCTCTGCTTTTCACGTTCCTTTCCCTTATTCCCAATTCTTATTATTTTATGAAAAACATAACATTTTAATTAGTAAAGGCTTTACTAACATAGTACCCCCTCTTTACTAACACCACACTTGGCCCAATAGCATATCTCATATTTCTTTCCCAATAATTCCTCAAAATACTGAATAATTCCAAATAATAATTTAATTTCCAATTTAAATTAAATTTAGAAAATATGGGGTGTTACAACTCTCCCCCACTAAAAGAGTTTTCGTCCTCGAAAACATACCTCAAGTAACCAGCTCGTATAAGAGTCCTTCACCTGACTCTCCAGCTCTCAATTAACAGTACCATCAGTCAATCCTCAAAATCCATCTAACATAACCAACCTTAGACACACTCTTCTATCTGAGCGATAAAACAATCCTTACACTTTTCACCAGCTGCTTCCTTCAAGAAACTCAACAATAATATTCATATATCATCGGATTTCAACTTTCTGACTCCTCTTAAGTCACACCCGCAATTATCCAACACGTTACATTCCGCTTTTCCGCATTACTCTGATTACTCATCACAATCATCTATACCAAATAGATTTTTCTGAGTTTTACCCGATTCCGACTCTCTCTTTACTAATTCGTTCAAGAATCATCCTTCATCATTCATGGTACCAATTTACCACTTAGCAATACTTACTCGTACTCAAAACAATTTCTTGAATTACTACATCTATTAAAACATTCTAACCATCAGAACAAGTATACACAAGCAATTATAATCACACTCATCAGCTTCAATACACGATTTCTTACAAAACAACTCAAATTGAGTTTCAATCTTTTCTAAGAATTAAATCAATTTCTCTCTTCATAGAGTATAATTCCTTATTATATCTGGAATCGACAATGTCACCTCAATAACAGCGCAAAATTATTACAACATCATATAGCATCAACTCTTCGTTTTAATTTCGCCGAATACATACTTGTCAACTACGTACAACCGTAGTAACATAATCATCATCTCGGTAATTATTCAAAAGAGTTACAATCCTTCGACACGACATCCTCACATCCACTGGATTCTAAATCCAACATATAGATCAATACATATTCTCTATGTAGGCTTCCGACATATTAATTCCTTACTTCCCGCGAGTAGTATTCATAACACTACTCCACATCACACTTTCGCTGCGCGACTCTGATTACCCGTCTTAAGTCATCATCCACCATGTTGCACTCTTTCATATTCACTTCTTCATAAGTTCACACAACATAGTGAGTGATTATTCTCACAGCTTAGTATTCATCACATCTTAAACCATTAAGGTAACAAAACAAGCTTATCTCTTCTATATGATTCCATCTACTACCAACAAGAGATTTAGGGTGATCAAGTCCTAAATTTGTCAATATTAGTTGAAAATCATATTTAAGCATAAACCGTCGTTACTACATAATAGTGTCCCTTTCCGAGTTTGCACCCAAACTCATTAACGTCGTCATAGTCCAATAATTCAATACGGTGTCCTTCTTCTAGAATATTATTCCGAAGCTCAAAACATCAGGAACACAAATCTAATCACTAACCTCATTACACTGTTCTCGTCGATTCCGATTCACCGCCTTTACCTTGGTAATTCAAAGTCAACCTATCGATCAACTCAACATCATCTTTCTGACCTTCTCTAATCTCGTCAAGAATACCACTAGTAATCTTCTAGCATACCCAATCAAACACTACTAGGAGTGCCTTCACATACCAACTCAAGTTTCAAAAATTGTCCAATTAAATCCAACTCATTCATCATTAGCACGACATATTTAAAGACTTCCTACGCAACACAGTAACACAACATTCATAACTTGTGGTTTTAATCCAAATTCTATTACATCCTTCACGTCCAAATATCATCCCACTCGGACTCTCAACACAGTCTTCCTCACGTCAACAAATGTTAGAAATTCCCTACAAATTCTTCTTTTATACTTATCGTTACCTTGCCATCACGGATACAATTCCAAGGGTTCTAAAGTTTGTCCCATCCTTACTACTAATTCACTTCTCACTAAAATCCATCGGTACTCAATTCATCTTTATCACCGAACATCTCGTCAATTAATTCATCGACAACATATTCTACTCAATTCTGTTTCAAACAATCGCGGTAGTAGGCATTCTTATTCAACAAGTTTCACGTTTCCTTAACCAACTTCACAATATCTCCTTATAGGATCAATCTACTGTATTTATAACTCTCCCATAAGGTATAACATAATCTCTCCTCTTCGTAGGTTCAAACGACACATTAATCCGACACTCGGAACCCAAGATATGAATTTTCCAATCATTGTCCGAAAATGCAACACTGACATCATGCAGCGACACTCTATACGATATATCCAAAACTCCTCAATTGGTAAATTCAATTCTTAAGATTACTTCTCAAAAAAACCTTCCAAGTATTCCTTCGATCCATTCAACACTGACACTGACATCCCGTGCAGTACCAATAAACAAGTCTAGTTATAAGAACAAGAGTAACCGTAACTTCGCCTCCTTCCAACGTCATCCTGTCACAATTAATTATGTTACAGCTGCTGCATCCATTTTTATAACAAAGTTCATCTCGTTAGCTTTCCGACGCTTCAAACGGAACTCAAATCGGATGTCCAGAACTCTAGTTATGAATTTTCGAAGTTCCGCAGCTATTCAGCAATTTTTCCTGCGTTTTGCTTACGAAAATCTCTCTCCAAAACTCATTCTCTTCAACTCTATCACATTCCAAACAGCCCCTTATCATATCTCTTTACTTCCAAACATTATTATAACTTGAGCAACACTTCCCATCGCCGAAGCGCAATTTCTGGAACATTACGACACCAATCCTCTTTGCAAATTTGCAGCTGAATCTCTTCCGAGACGTAAAGCTACTCAACTGACATCTTCGCAGCACACCTGCAGAGCTGACACATCGCAACTCTCCAATCTCCTTCTCTTACAATAACTGTCAATTACCTCTAATCATCTTCCTTCAAGATGTTCCAACTCAATTCCCAGTGAAGTCTTAATTCCAAGTCACCTTCAATTCGGGAAACAACAACCTCCAACAACGCTCGCACTGTTGCCAACAACAGCCTACTGAATCAATCTTCTTCAACTGAAACATAACCGAGAAGCGAAGCTTCTCCCCCACTTGTTTCAATCCCACACCTGCAACAAACAACCAAGTACCGACAGTGATTCACTCACATGTCGCATACCAAGGAATAAAAATGCCGACAGTATACAACTGTCGCGCAACTCAACTGACTCAACAATTGGCCGGACGGACCGACCTGCTCTGATACCACTATTGTAACACCCCTCTAATACCCCACGATAATTAACAAAATTAAATCAGAGTAAACATGCAAAGGGTGTCACAATTCAAAAATAAAAGAAAACATACGTTCGACATATGTCATGCATTCACTGAAACATCTGAATTATAACTCATTAGATAAAAATCATGTTTACACAGCGGAATCAAATCATCAAGTTAACATTACATTGTTAATGTATCATACTTCAAATAAAACAAACGATAGAGTTATAATCGAAACCCAAAACATCGCGTTCCCAGTGTTACATCTATCAGAGCATGACACCGACACAACAACTAAACCGACTTATGAGCTAATCCTCACCAAGTCGAAAGCAGCTATCCTCAATCTGAAAATGTCAACAGTAAGGGTGAGTCTCATCACAGTTAACAAATGTTATTGCATCTTAAATAACAACACATCATAGTTATATTATTCACCCAATTTCATCATATTCAGATTATCAGGAACATCCATCATTTACACAAACATCAACAGAACACATCTTTCACACAGACAATCATACTCAACATTAATCCAACAAAACACACAATCAACACATCATCAATATTTATAACACTGGAATACTTCCAATCATGTTATAAAAGTATGCATATGTATGGACTGACACTATGCATGTGGTACCAACATCATCAAATGGGAATAACCCATGACCGATCCAACATCATCCAGATACGGCCCTGCCAGCACAGATTCCACACAATGGGAATCATGCCCTTCACTGATCCAACACATCCCTCATGGATACAGTATCAACAATGCACATGAATGAATGCAACATATACAACATACTTATACCATCGTCAAGTCTAATGAGTAACATCATCAAATACTCATTTCATCATCGTCATCATTAACATCATCATCATCATCAAGTATGTTTATATACATTAGCATCATTCAACATAATCAATCATCATAATCATCATTAACATCATCATCCTCATCATCAAAGAACATACATGTGTCCACATCAATCATCATCATCAATAAGAAGAACACACATGTACCCACATCATTCCAAAACAAGTCAATCAACATCATACCATTCTCTACAAATCATCACATCATAATGCTTTCAAAACAACAACTCATATTGTCACATTTCATCATATATGTCAACAATACATCATCCAATCAAACAAATCGTCACATGATTAATATTTCAACATAGCATGTATTTAACACATCTCATCACATATATGTACAATACACCATTCATCAAGAAATAAAATCATATTTAAAAATAATTGGATTCACACCTCATTTCATCATTTAAACACGTAGGCTATCTCATAAGATTCATCGTGCTCGAAACGGCACTAAAAACGGACCTACGGTTCGAAAGTTACACATCAATTAACTTTTCCAAGAAAAACAACTAACGCTACAGCACGCGGCGCAACCAAAGTTCGCGGCGCGACCTGAACTACACAAACACGTTCGCGGCGCCAACCTATGCACGCGGCGCGGAACGAGAAAAAGTTACGCCTTCGCGGCGCCAACACGGGAACGCGGCGCGAACTGGCGATTTCGCAGATTATCGGGTCTACGTCAGATCCTGCGATCTGACTCAATCTGAGTCCAAAACTGACTCTAAACATCATATACAGGCAGTTAATCATCCATTGCATCACTATTCATCATCACACATCAAAACAACACATAATCTATCAATAATTCATGCAATTTTCATCAATTCATAACCTCCCTAAACCTAACATATGATCCAATTGACTCAACAACATCCCTAATCAATATTATCATCTAAGAACACGATAATAGATGATAACCAGAGAGTCCCCCCTTACCTTAGCCAAGAGTTCTTGATTGGTCTCTCCCTCCATTGCTCCTCTTTCACGTTCTTCGTGTTCCAATTCCTCATCTCTTCTGCTCTGCTTTTCACGTTCCTTTCCCTTATTCCCAATTCTTATTATTTTATGAAAAACATAACATTTTAATTAGTAAAGGCTTTACTAACATAGTACCCCCTCTTTACTAACACCACACTTGGCCCAATAGCATATCTCATATTTCTTTCCCAATAATTCCTCAAAATACTGAATAATTCCAAATAATAATTTAATTTCCAATTTAAATTAAATTTAGAAAATATGGGGTGTTACACTGGGTATGCTATGTTATCAGGTTGGAGCACCAAAGGAAAGTTTGCATGTGCGTGTTGCAATCATAACACTGAATCATCATATTTAAAAAAGAGCCACAAGATGTGCTACATGGGTCATCGTGTCTTTTTACCGATGAGTCATGCTTGGAGGTCAAATAAAAGGTCCTTTAATGGAAAGAAAGAACTTAGGCCAGCACCTCCTTTTGTTAAAAGGAACAAAAATTCTAGAAATCTTGAAAGATTTTGAGAATGAGTTTGGTAAATCAAAAAAGAAGAAAATAGATGGTCCATGGAAGAAAAAATCAATATTTTTTGAGTTACCTTATTGGGCTGAAAATACATTACGCCATAATCTTGATGTGATGCACATTGAAAAAATAATATTTGATAATATTATTTGGACTCTTTTAGACATGCCAGGGAAGACAAAATATCACGTTAATGCTCGTTATGATTTGAAAGAAATGAGAATAAGAAATAATCTTCATCCAAAAGAGATTGGTGGAGGCCGTGTAGAGATTGCACAGTCTTGTTTTTCAATGAGTGCACATGAAAAGACTATTTTTTGCGGTGTTTTGAAGGCTGCCAAATTACCAGATGGGGCTGCATCAAACATTTCAAAGTGTGTGCAAGTTAGTAATAAGAAAGTGTTTGGCTACAAGAGTCATGACGCACATTTCATGTTACATTACTTATTGCAAATAGCGGTAAAAGGAACCTTGCCAAATGCAGTGGCTGAACCTCTAATTCGCTTAGGGTCATTTTTCCGCTCTTTGTGTAAAAAAGTTATCCAAGAGCAAGATTTGAATTTCTTAGAAGCTGAGATTGCAGATATCCTTTGTCAAATGGAGATGATTTTTCCTCCAAGTTTTTTTGATATAATGGTGCACTTGCCTATCCATTTGGCAAATGAGGTTAGATTGGGTGGTCCAGTTCAATTTCGTTGGATGTATCCCACTGAAAGAAACTTATGTAAACTTAAAAGTTATGTTCGTAATAGAGCTCATCCCGAAGGATCTATTGCGGAGGCATATTTGGCTGAAGAAGCTTTGACTTTTTGCTTAAGATATTTGCATGATAATGTAGACACAAGGTTGAATAGAAAGAATCGAAATTATGACAACAGTGACTTGTGTGATGTGGATTTAAGCGATTACTTTTCATGTATTGGTCGTTCTTTAGGTGGGAAGAAAAATGGTAAACCATTTTTTCTAGATTCAACTATAAAAGCCCAAGCCCATCGATACCTTTTATTCAATTGTGATGAAGTTGACACATTCATCAGGTACCATAATATATTAAGTTAATTTATAAAACACCCACACACACACATTAGTGTTATTTTCTAATGTATGATAAGTTATCCTTGTAGGGAGCATGATGATATTGTCAATAGTCAAACTAAAGGACGTCGGTGGGTCAAGGCCAAAACCCAAAGTCACGATTTTAGTGAATGGTTTAAAACTCGAGCCTTGAAAGATGATGTATCAATTCAGCTGAAAGATTTCTCTAGAGGTCCATGTGATACAGCAAAGAGGTTTTCAGGCTACCTTATCAATGGATATCGATTCCATACTATGAAACGAGATGCAAGACGCAAAACTCAAAACTCAGGTGTAACTTTGGTTTCATTGACTCCAAGTTTTGCAAGCTCTAAGGATGAAAACCCTAAGATAGAAGTTGTAACTTATTATGGAGCAATTACAGATATAATTGAGTTAGACTATTACACTCAATTCAAATTTGTGTTGTTTAAATGTGATTGGTTCGAGGTAGAAGAAGAAAGATATGGGCTTACTTGTGTATATTTCAACAAAAAATGTTATCAAGGTGATCCGTTTGTTCTACCATCTCAAGTGCAACAATGTTTCTATGTCCAAGATCCACTTGATGAAAGTAGGCAGTATGTCATGAAAACAGATCCTAGAGATTTATATAGCATGGGTGACCTATCAGATTCAATGGTCCAAGAATCTTATCAAAGTGATCCTTTTGATGGTGAACTTAATTGGGTTAGAGAAGATATACCTGGAACAATTGTTGATAAGCCTCCATCTCTTATGCAAGAAGCAAGAAACGAAGATGATTCTAATTTTGACAATACTTTGTTGGACTAGTAGAGTGACGGGGACTAACCCTTTGAGAAGACTTTCCAATTATTTTTTGTTATCTCAATACTTTAATGTAACATGAGTTATCTTTTGAATATATTGTAAAAGAAATCCTTATGTTCAAATACTTTTTACTATATGAGAAATTTTCTTTTACATCCTTCCATGCTTTACTTAGTTTTTAATGCATATATCGATTTATTTTTATTTACCTTTTAAATTTATGCTTCTTTTTAGCATAATCCAATTTAATGATGTTGTGCATTCACCTTATAGTCATGGTAGTAAATTTCTATTTTATGATCTAACATTATTATTTCTTAATCTGTTTCTTAATTTTCACATTTCCTCCCTATATAATTTGTTTCTTTCTATCACTAAATTTTGGGGTGTTTAAATATTTTGCAGAACAAATGAACAAGGAAGAAAAAGAGAAAAATATGAAGTGTCATGTGAAGGGTCAGAGGGGTGTTTCCAGTTTTGAGCTACCACATGTCAAATCAAGCATTGAATTGGCAAGGAAGTTAAACATCAAATTGGAGGAAAGAAAGACCAAACATGGAAAAATATGTGCACCTGGAAGAGAAGTTGAAGCTCTTAGAGACAAAAGAATTCAGCCATTAACTAATCCACCATTCAAGTTATCTATGTTTGCAACCACTTCCAACAAAGAGCCTGAGCCAAAGAAAAATGTTTCAGATAATGCAAGTAGGACTAAACAGCCTAGCATTCAAGCTGAAAAAAGTATAGAGAGAGAAGTATCTTTAAAAACAAACAAAGGTTTGAAGAATCAAGATCCAAAAGATCAATCTTTGATTTCTAAAAGGAATCAACCTTTGGTTTCTAAAATCCAAAATTCAAAAGGACAATCTTTGTCTCAAGTTAGAAGACCTATGCCTACACATATTCAGGATCCAAATAGGCAATTCATGAAAAAGAAGGTAATTGGAGATGGACCATTGGAAAGACAACAAATTGCAAAAAACAAAACTGTTGAAAGTGACACTTCAAAGTTAAAGGAATAATCTAGGAGAATGGTTGTTGAAGATGAGTCAAGGGAAAAACATGAAAGTAACAATAAGACTCAACAACAAAAAAAGAAAATGGTAGTGGCGGAAGAGGATTCAAGGACAAGGCAACAAAGTGCTCCCAAGAAGACAAAAAGAAGTCCTTTGTGCCAATCAATGTTAATAGGTGACTTTCTTATGCAAAATGGAAGAGATGTTGAAAAAGAGATGGAGAACTTAATTGAAGATGGGGAAAACATTGTTATGGAAGAACAAGAACAAGAAGAAAATGTGGAATGTGAGGTAGAAGGGGAAACAACTGGTAATGTTTCATTTTATTTTATTAGTAATATGTGTATGTTATATGTGATGACTTATCTTACATTATATTGTTTGATGTCAAAACAGGGACAACTAAGAAAAGAACACGGGGGCCAACGCGTTGTTTAAAAATATATGCAAGAGATGTCAAAGACCGTCAAGAAGTTACTCTAGATGACTTTGGAGAGGCAATTGGACCTGATAAACAAACTGTTTCTGATTTAGGCAATTTCCTTGGAACTATAGCAAGGAATGCAGATTTTTGTCCATTGATCTATACAACTTTTAAAGAGTTGCTTAAAGATGAAAGAGATCCTAAGCGTCATAATTATCGTATTTGGAAATATATTAACGTATGAGAAGTAAAATTTCATATTTTTTAATGATCAAATATTATCTATAACTGATGACAAACATTGTTTTATTTTTGTAGACAAAGTTCAACATTCTTGAGAGAGGAAAAAAAGAAGTATATGCTCGATTAAATGATGCTTGGAGACGTTACAAATACTGTATCAAGAAATATTATTTTCGAAAGTACTCTAATATGAAGGATAGATTAAAGCACCGTCCAAAGAGCATATCTGAAGATCATTTCAAGAAATTGTTGGTATATTGGAAAGATAATCATATTCAAGTAAGTTATTTATTTTGCTCAATAGTTATTTTACTTCTTAGTGTTTAGTGCATGTTTGATATCATAGTAGATTTATCGAAACAATCGTGAGCCACTAGATGTGATTTTGTGAAACTGAACAAGATGTGACCTTGGTAGTTTATTATATATCAGTAATGCTTACTGAATAAAAAATTGAATAGACACCATATGCAGTTTTGTTGCATGTTTTGATATATATTTTTTATTTTCTTGATGTGTAGAAATAGATTGTGTTGCACCTGGTTTATTTGGTGTCCACATAATGGATTTTATAAATATGTTTTTAAATATCACATTGCAATAATTATTAAGATATGATGATCTCATTTGAATAAAAATCAATATTTGAGATAAGCAAAGACAAGAATTAGATGGATTCAAAAAAGTGATCTTGAGGCACATGAATGAATACTATGTAATCACTACTATGGGATTGCTTGTGTTTTTATATAACTAACGTGGATAAAATACTACTGTTTCCTAGCTGGTAGTATGATGCTTCTAATATCAAAATTTTCATGCAACATTGAGGAAATAACCTTGATAGTGTGTTATATATTACGGTTATGCGTATATATTTCCTTCAAACATAATAATAGTTTCTATTTACACTTCTTATTAACCTAAGCATGGTTTGTTTCATTGTTATATTTTAATTTGTGTTATGTATCGTAGAATATTAGCCAAAAGAATGCAGCTAATAGGAGGAAGCAAAAGTTTATGCATCGCGTAGGACCGACAAGTTTTGCTAGAATTCATGCAGAAATGGTACGGTATTTGTGTGTGATTCTCAATAGAATAATGTGATTTTTCAATCTCTTATGTTTTTTTTAATATATGAATAATAATGTAGCGGGAAAATAAGGATGGACAAGAAGTCACTCAAGCTGAGATGTTTATTGAAACTCGAAAAAGTCGCAAGGGAAAATAAGTGGATGAGGAAACCCAAAATGCGATTGTAAGTTAAATTATAATATCCATTTTAGTTGAACATGTAGTTTTTAATTTTGTTCGAAACTAATAGTTTGATGTATTAGGATAAACTTCAAGAATCTATTGAAAATTCAGTTGAAGCTGGAACACAAACATTTCAATCACTGTTTGGAAAAGAAAAGCCCGGTAGAGTGAGATGTTATGGAAGAACGGTCACACCATCATTGCTGGAAAAAAATGAAGAAATCTCTTTAATGAAAAAGCAATATGATGGTAAAATTTCTGACATGACACAAAAGATGGGAGCAATGGAGGCACTTTTGAAAAGCATGTATATGCAACAAAATCCACATTTAACTGAAGAGGAAGTAGATGATAAGATGAGAGAAGTTTTGCACAATGATAATGTTCCAACACCACGCTCATCGACATCAACCTATGCTCCCGTTCATCAAAAGGTACTACGATTGATATTAATTAAAATCACCATTTATTTTATTAAAATCAACATTTATACTTTGAAATGCTTACATATTTGTGGTTAATGATGTTTAAATTTGTGATTAATTATGTTCAATGCATGCTTAGTAAATTATTTCACTTTAAATAGAAATAAATTTACTTCTTTGGCTTTAAAAAGGTGATTTTTTTTAGTGTTAATTTTTAAGTTGAAAGGGTGTTATGTTATAGTAATGAAGAGAGGGAGAGAAAGTAGAGGGAGGAACATGCTGACAAATAAATGTGAAAGAAGCTTTTCCTTGACGCAAAGAAAATGACCAAATTAGCAATAATTAGAATGTGAAAGATAACAATATTTCTAAAAAGGTATTGTTATATGAAATGTTTGAGTTGTTGCTGCATGGAAGTGAAACAGTAACAATAAAAGAGTCTTGTATTAGGACCTCATACAGATTCAATATATCTATAACGGTTATATTATTTTGATACAATGGACATAATAGACAATGCTAACATAGTTAGAACCATACATATTTATATATATTTGAAAATAATTTACAAACTTATAATGGATATATAATGGACATCATCATGGCTATACTTTGAAATACTTACATATTTGTGGTTAATGATGTTTGATTAATTATGTTCAATGCATGCTTAGTAAATTATTGCACTTTGAATAAAAAAAAATTTGCTTCTTTGGCTTTAAAAAGGTGATTTTTTTAGTGTTTATATTAATATTTAAAAAAATTTCTTTAAATTTATAGGTTACAAATGAAGATGATCCTCAAGATGAACAAGATGAAGATCTCCTTGATGATGAAGATCTCCTAGATGATGAAGATCTTCTAGATGGCGAAGATCTCCAAGATGATGACGATCTTCAATATTATCAAGATGACGATTTTCAATATGATGAAGATGACGATCTTCAATATGGTGAAGACCGTCATTGATTCAAACATGGATAATTATTTTTTGTTTTATGGAATTACATAAGCCAACTAATTAGTTTATTACATTTCAAAGAGTTTGGGTTTATTTTGAAAATATTTATTTTAACATTTCAAAGAGTTTGGATTTATTTTGAAAATATTTATTTTAATATTTCAAAGAGTGTATTACACTTCATCTTATGAATACTTCACACATGATATGTTTGGATCTATTTATACATGTGTTTCTTCTCGTTTAATTAATAATATTGACTTATAATCTATTAGAATAAAATGAAGGTTTATGGTAGATTTGTATCACCATATAAATGAATAGGAAATTATTTATTAATGATATCTTTAATTTTAAAGTTCAACGTAGAAGTTGCTAGATATTATTTTTCCAATTCATAGGCAACAGTTTTTACATGTTGTTAATTCAAAACCGTGGACTTTTCCTAATTTTAAGGCGCGGTTCGTTTAAATGAAACTATACAATTGCTACGGTTTTCACTTGTTGCTTCTTACAAACCGTTGCATTTTCTTCTTTTGGGGACGGTTTTTTTGTGTTGTTAGTTAAAAACCGTGGCTTAAAACTATAACTAAAACCGTGGACTTTTGTTGCTTTAGGCGACGGTATTTGGATTTCGTGGGTAAAAATGAAAAAACCGCGCTCTATACGAATAGGCAACGGCGGTTTATTCCACAGCTGATAAATCGCCCCCTAAAGCCTAAGGCTACGGTTATTGCACTTTAGCCTGCGGTTTTGCGTTGTTGCCAGAAGTGATTTTTGTTGTAGTATAAGTAAGACCCCGCCCATGTTCTAAGAAAATAATTATCATTCATGGCTTTGACAATAGTTAGGTTATCAAATTTGAACCTCATAGAGAGTAAATGTACGTCAATGCCAACCTCGCAAGCTCTCAAGAGAGCTACCACTTCTGCCATAAGAGGATTGTTTTCTCCATTAGTTTTCTGAGAACTCGTGGCCAAAACATCTCTGTTTGTGTGAAGATATGATAAGAAATGATGAAAGCATACTTCTGATTTGTGCTATTAATAGCAAAGGTGTATGAGTTATTTTCCAGTAGCACACAATCTAAAGATGTTGTTGTCAATGATTAATATTTTGATCTCATTGGACTTGATGTAAAAAGTGGTTTTTAATTTTTTTAGTATTGGTCTCATAGATTAATTTATTGGTCTCATTGATCTCATGGATTTTTTTATTTATTATTTATTATTTTAATTTATTTTATTATTAATTATTTATTAAATAGATAATTAATTAAAATTATGGTCTTTGTTAGTGGGATGAAGTAGTGGATTATTTAATTATATATTATTGATCTTATGGTGATTAAAATATGTAATGGGTCAAAAAAATTGTCCGCCATGCTGAAATCACGGGGGAGGGGAAGATGTACATGTAAGGTACTATGATGTTCAAGTCAGTAAGAGTGCATAAATATGTGAGAGAATTTAGGGATAAGAGTTGGATTACCTGACCCTCACAAGTGTGACGGTATTTATAGTGCCCTGACGCTTGGCCATTGATTCCTATTTTTGGGTCTTGATATTTGGCCCAATAATAGGTAATTTCCAGGTTTTATGCGTGAATGCAAGGACAAACAACTTGTTCCCTTCATCGTGAAAGGCTGCCCTACGTATGACGCGCAAAGTGAAATGCCATTAATTTGAATCCAAGTATCTTTCTCAACTCCTTTCACCTAAAATAAAAAAAACCTACAGTGGGGACGATGTGCAGCGCCTCGCATGCCATTTCAAAAGCTTTTATAAAGCCTTAACTATTGGAACGAAGCTGCAAAGGCGCTACATTCACGGTCTTCAGTACGTCCACCTCAAAATCCATGAATGGTATACGATCCTAGAAATCCTCCAACACCTTGGTATAAAAATAGAAAAAAGTTTCTCAAAGGATTGCAAATATTATTATTTTTATCAATAAAAGATTGCAAATATTATTATTTTTAAGCTTAAATGTATTTTTGGTCCCTGTAAGTTAGCGAGTTTTTTATTTTCGTCCCTGTAAGTTATTTTTTTTGGTTTGAGTCCCTATATCTTACTTTTTTCTTGAGGTTTAGTCC
The DNA here is from genome assembly GCF_029867415.1 of Vicia villosa. Taxonomy (NCBI): domain Eukaryota; kingdom Viridiplantae; phylum Streptophyta; class Magnoliopsida; order Fabales; family Fabaceae; genus Vicia; species Vicia villosa. Next base: position 156,916,764 of record NC_081181.1, read on the forward strand.
CTAAAGCCAAAATCCGCAGGAAAATTTGCAGGTTTCCTGCGGATTTTCCTGCGAAATTTCCTGCGGATTTTGATTTTAGGGACTAAAATGAACGCAAAAGTGAAATATAGGGATTCAAACAAAAAAAATAACTTACAGGGACGAAAATCAAAAACTCGTTAACTTACAGGGACCAAAAGTGTATTTGAGCCTTATTTTTATTATTAAAAAATATTTATGATTAAGTTTCTGAAGAACTGCATAAAAAAATTGTAATTGAGTTCCTGAAGAACTTTATAAAAGGATTTTTGATTGAGTTCCCGAAGAACTACAAAAAGAAAATTTGATTCAGTTCCTGAAGAATTTCAAAAAAATTGTTGTTGTGTTCCTGAATTTTTTTGATTGAAATCCTAAATAACTACTAAAAATATATTTTTTTTATAACATTTAGAATTTATTAGTGATTTCATTCTCTCTAATATAATAATTTACTCTTTTTGATAATTTTATTTTTGATTTTTTGTTCTCATAATGGGTATTAAGTTTTTATGACATATATAAGAAAAAAAATCTTTTCGATTGTAAATTTATTAAGATTGACAAATACTTGTTTCAAAATTGAATATTATTAATTTATGATTATTATCAAAATTTATAAATTTTTTATTTAGATGTCGAAATTGTAATGAAATTGTATGCCATCAATTTTTATGAATATATTTTAATACAAATTATTTAATTATTTATGATGGGATTGAAACAAATTAGAAGAATATAATCATATATATTATTTCAAACCAAAAGTTTACAAATCACACTTAAGTGTGTTGTTGGCAAAATTGGTTGGATCGTCTCAAATGTATTATGATGTGAGAACTAGTTTTGAAGAACCAGAAGTTTCTTCAATCAAATAAAATTTGTGTGCTCCTAAATGAAAATTTGAGAAATTGAGTTTTTATGACATTAATTGTTGCATCGACTAAAAGATCATGCATATGTCTACTCACAATCAGAAGTTTGTGAAATTGTTTTCTCAAATAATTAGACTAAGATCTTATTTTCTGAATTTTTTAGAAATTTCTTGATAAGTGCCACATATAAAATTAAAATTGATATTGTACATCATGTAGCATATGTTCATAAAAATGGACTTGAAGTCGTCTCAAATGTATTATGATGTGAGAACTAGTTTTGAAGAACCAGAAGTTTCTTCAATCAAATAAAATTTGTGTGCTCCTAAATGAAAATTTGAGAAATTGAGTTTTTATGACATTAATTATTGCATCGACTAAAAGATCATGCATATGTCTACTCACAATCAGAAGTTTGTGAAATTGTTTTCTCAAATAATTAGACTAAGATCTTATTTTCTGAATTTTTTAGAAATTTCTTGATAAGTGCCACATATAAAATTAAAATTGATATTGTACATCATGTAGCATATGTTCATAAAAATGGACTTGAAGTCGTCTCAAATGTATTATGATGTGAGAACTAGTTTTGAAGAACCAGAAGTTTCTTCAATCAAATAAAATTTGTGTGCTCCTAAATGAAAATTTGAGAAATTGAGTTTTTATGACATTAATTGTTGCATCGACTAAAAGATCATGCATATGTCTACTCACAATCACAAGTTTGTGAAATTGTTTTCTCAAATAATTAGACTAAGATCTTATTTTCTGAATTTTTTAGAAATTTCTTGATAAGTGCCACATATAAAATTAAAATTGATATTGTACATCATGTAGCATATGTTCATAAAAATGGACTTGAAGATCCATTCTTTAGACGTCTAAAGTTAATTATATGACTAATACTTGCGAGATCATCAATTATAAATTAGATATTTGAAACATACACAGTATGGCATTAAGATATTTATTCTCATTAAGTCAACGTGTTAGCATATGTTAATTCCCCCAATTAACTTACAAATTATTTTAGGTTGATAACCTAATACTTTTCATCTAAGTAAACTTTTGGATGTATTGTGTATAATTCAATTGCTCCAATATATAGTATGCTAGATGAGTTTTGAAAGAATGTTGAGAAATTGCATTTTATATAAATATCGTATTTGAGGTATTATCGTAGACTATAGATATCACATATATTCAACTTGAATATATTTGCAAAGAAAAGAGCTTGGTGAAAAGGCTTTGTAAAAGCATTTGCTAGTTGGTTGGAGATGTTAATAGGAAGAAGGTGGATGAGTTCGTTTTGAATTTTTTCTCGAATGACATGACAACCAATCTATATATGTTTGCACTTTTCACAAAATTTTGGATTATGTGTAAGGTAGATAGGTGATTTGTTGTCATGATAAATGGAAGATGGGCGAGAAACTATGATGCCAAAATCAGTTAGATGATGATGAAGCCATTAACTAAATAATGTGTTTCGATTTATAATTGTGTAAGAACATTCGAATGAATTAGTTTAAATTCGAACTCGTTCAATTACAAATGCACAAGATTGAATTCGTGACACTCCACTCATTCCCTTGTAAGAGATAGAATTATGGTAATTCAATTACAAAGGTTGTTATAAAGTTGAGATAAGTTTTGTGATGAGTTGTGTAAAACTTGTTCACTTTTATGAATAATTAATAGAGATTGAGAAAATATGGTTTATATATTTTTTATTATTTTGTTTATTTGTTGAAAGATGTGCGCTTAGAAATGAGAGAAAATACACATTTGATTTGAGACAAGCAAATTTTTTATGATTCGAGTCAAATGAAAGAATGATTCAGATTAAGAACTTAAAGCCTAGATATAGCAATATATGATTCGACTCGTGGTTTAAGTCATTGATTTGATTCAAGGAAATAATTCGAGTCAACTAGACAGAGCCAAAATCCAAAATTTCATGTCCATATTTGATCTGATTCAGCCCATTCTTTGATTTGAATCAAAGCAAGTTTGATTCGAGTCAGACCAAAGCTTGAATTGAGTCGACTTGGAAATAGCAAAATTTAATTTCTCATTCATATATTGAATCGAGAGTAGTCTAACTTGAATCATGCATTCATGAATTTCTTGATTCTGACTAGTTGGCTTGAACCATATTGTATTGAATATAATCAAAGAACTTGATGTATGCATGCAAAAACGATTTTAATGCCCTAGAATGTGCAAACTCTAATCAAGAGGAGACTCAATTACTAAAACATTAATATGATAGATAACCAAGGACAAGCTGTAAAACCAAAACCCTAGAAGGATGTAGAAAGTTCAATCAAGGCTAAGGATTTATTCAGTTTCTAGACTTTAGAAAGGCTTATATTGGAAGTTGGGTAACCATTTGGTAAAGCCATATTAACCTCTTCATTTAAATCACCATATAAAAAGCAATTGTTTACATCTAATTGTTCAAGATGCCAATAACTAATAGCAGTTACAACAATGATGACTCTTATTGTGGTAACTTTGGTAATTTGAGAGAAAGTATATACTCTCTCCATTTGAGCGTGGCCTTTGACTACTAATCGTGCTCCGTGTCTCTCAATAGTACCATTGACATTATATTTAATCTTGTAGACCCAATTGCAACCAACATAACTTTTACTTGGTGGGAGATCAATAATGGATCAAGTACAGTTCTTACCAAGAGCAAGTGACTCGTGAAATTTCCCTCTCATGTCATATAATTTATTTCTATATTTTAATGCTTTATAATTTATTATTTATCATATTTTTTAGTTTTCTCGTCGAATTTCTCATTATACACAGAAAAAATATTGATTTCCAAGCATTTAGGAATTATTGGCCAAAGGTATCTATATTTGACTTAATTCAAGTGTTGTATAACTTGATTCAACAAGTAAGGACAATTTGAATTTATTCAATGCTATATTTGAATTGATTCATTCATTTTTGCATGTTTGACTCGAGTCATGGCTCTGGATACTTGAGCCATTGAACTGTCTCTAAATGTGCTTTTGGTTTTTGTTTGCAACACTTGGGTCATTCTCCTGCATGACTGCATGACTCAAGTCAGAAGACAGAAAATGATTCAAATCATGGCCTAGCATAATCAATTCAAATATGAGCAAAATACTTTATTCATTTTAGCTTCAACTCAAGTTATTTTTTTCTTCAATTTTTTAGACTTTGAATTGATTCATTGCAACCTTGAATAAAGTCATTTGATGCATTTTTACTCATTTTTGTGTCTCTTCTCACGCACATATAAATATTTTTTTCATTCCCATTTCTTCAATAACTTGAACACTTGATGAGAAAACTCTCATTCAAGAGCAAGCAAGATAAAAAAATTCAGAGAGGCAAAACTTTACAAATACAATTTCATCTCTTTTAAATCATCATATTCATTATGTTCATGGAGAACCATTACATTGACTTTGTGTGTGATGATTTATTGTGAGGAAACATTATAAGTCTAATTTTTTATTTGAAGAAGTGTGTAGTTCTTTCAAGAAGAAATTTGATCTTGAAGGAATTCAAAGGTTTGAAGTTCCTTGAAGGAAACAAAATAAGAAGCTTTTCTCCATTGTTGTGGAGTTTTTGTGTGGATTTGTCAACTTATTGAAGATAAGGATTCAATGCTTGTAATTTAGAGATTGAGTTTATATCGGAGAATTTATCAAGATTGAAGTCCATCAAAGTTTGAAGATCAAGATCTTAATGAAAATCAAGGGTAATATTGGTGGTAGCTAGATGCAGATAAGTTCAATCAAGAAGCAAGGAAGAAAATATATTCTATAAGCATAGCTTATCTTTTTTTTACTGAATTATTGAAACAAAAATCGAATTCAAGTTAACATAGTGGAAGATAAATTTTTTATGGTTATTCATTAAAGTCTGGAGTAGGTTTTTGCAAGGATGATAACACTAAACCAGTATATATTCGCCTGCATTCTATCCCTCTGTGTGTGTGGGTGTGTGTTATCTTTAAAAGTGCATGCTTGCATTAGCTGTTATATTTATCACTTACCTAGAATTACATTATTAATAGCTTTATTGCATTCGTAGTCTAAATTTGTGTAAGCTTAAGTTTGATTAGAATTTGCTTTCGAAATAATTTTTTCATTGATTATTCTGTAAGAATTGTAATTAGATTTGCACATTACTTCATTACAAACCATTGGTATGCATATAAAGCTTTGACCATTAGTCACTATATTGCATATTACTTCATTACAAACCATTAGTATGTGTATAATATCAATACTCTTCTAATATCTTAAAACCATTTCAAAACAAGTTTTCACATTAATATTCATTTCCATTTGCGTAATCTGATTTTTAAATAAAAAAATAAGGGAGTTTTTAATAGTCTATTTAAGCCCCCTTTAAATAAATTACTCCATATTCAAACCAACAACTCAATTTTCATGGCTTGGTTCCAACAATCAATATGGGAAGCCTGTTTGTATGTTTTTGGTTTAGAGTGTTTGGAGATAGAATAACAAAAGGTTTTATGTGGAGGTTTGAATTATTGATAAGAAATAACAAATGATAAAGGATATTGAAGGATAGAAAAACACTTAGAGGGGGGGGGGGGTTGAATAAGTGTAGTTTAAAAACTTGAAAGATAAAAATAATTTGCACAGTTATTTTTATCCTGGTTCGTTGTTAACTAAACTACTCCAGTCCACCCCCACGGAGTGATTTACCTCACCTGAGGATTTAATCCACTAATCGCAACAGATTACAATGGTTTTCCACTTAGTCCGCGACTAAGTCTTCTAGAGTATCTTGATCACAACCTGATCACTCTAGGAACAAATGCTTAGACACAAGCTAAGACTTTCTTAGAGTATCCTGACCACCACGTGATCACTCTAAATTACAACTGCTTAGACACAAGCTAAGACTTCCTAGAGTATCCTGATCAACACTTGATCACTCTAGTTACTTACAAATTAATGTAATCAAATCTAAGAGTATTACAAATGCTTCTGAAAAGCTATAATCACAACAGTGGTATTTCTCTTAACGTTTAAGCTTAATGTCACTAATATATTACAACAGCAATGTAGTGAGCTTTGATGAAGATGAAGTTTCTGAGCTTTGAGTTGAACACCGTTTCAGCAAGTTAATATTCACAGAAATCGTCAAGAATTAGTAACCTTGCTTCTCATCAGAACTTCATATTTATAGGCACTTGAGAAGATGACCGTTGGGAGCATTTAATGCTTTGCGTATTCCGTACAGTATTGCATTTAATGTTTCACGCTTTTGTCAACTACCTCGAGCCTTGTTCACGCTGTGTCTACTGACGTTGCCTTTAATAGCTTCCAACGTTCCTTTTGTCAGTCAGCGTAGCCTGCCACCTGTACTTTCTTCTGATCTGATGTTTGTGTATACAACGTTTGAATATCATCAGAGTCAAACAGCTTGGTGCATAGCATCTTCTTGTCTTCTGACCTTGAAGTGCTTCTGAGCGTGATACCATGAGAACTTCAGTGCTTCTGCTTCTGATCTCAAATTCTTCTGATGCTTCCATAGACCCATGTTCTGATTCTGCTTTGACCATCTTCTGATGTCTTGCCAGACCATGTTCTGATGTTGCATGCTCAACCTTCTGAGACAAAGCTTCTGAGCGCTGATTTGTGCATACTCTTTATATATTTCCTGAAAGGGAAATTGCAATGTATTAGAGTACCACATTATCTCACAAAATTCATATCCTTGTTATCATCAAAACTAAGAATATTGATCAGAACAAATCTTGTTCTAACAATTGTTAGAACAAGATTTGTTCTGATCAATTATCTTAGTTTTGATGATAACAATAATATGAATTTTGCTTAAGATAATATGGTACTCTAATCCAATGCAATTTCCTTTTCAGGAAATATATAAAGAGTACGCATAATTCAGCGCTCAGAAGCTTTGTCTCAAAGGGTTCAGCATGCAACATCAGAACATGGTCTGGCAAGACATCAGAAGATGGTCGAAGCAGAATCAGAACATGGGTCTATGGAAGCATCAGAAGAACAAGAGAACAGAAGCACTGAAGTTCTGATGGTATCACGCTCAGAAGCACTTCAAGGTCAGAAGATCAGAAGATGCTATGCACCAAGCTGTTTGACTCTGATGATATTCAAACGTTGTATTCATAAACATCAGATCAGAAGAAAGTACAAGTGGCAAGCTACGCTGACTGACAAAAGGAACGTTAAAAGCTATTCTAGGCTACGTCAGTAGACACATCGTGAACAAGGCTCGAGGTAGTTGACAAAAGCGTATAACATTAAATGCGATGCTGTACGGAACACGCAAAGCATTAAATGCACTCAACGGTCATCTTCTCCAACGCCTATAAATATGAAGTTCTGATGAGAAGCAAGGTTAACGATTCTACACCAAAACAACTCAAATCAACTTGCTTAAACTCTGTTCAAATCAAAGCTCAGAATCTTCATCTTCATCAAAGCTCACTACATTGCTGTTGTAATATATTAGTGAGATTAAGCTTAAACGTTAAGAGAAATATCACAGTTTGTGATTATCGCTTTTAAGAAGCAATTGTAATACTCTTAGAATTGATTACATTAAATTGTAAGGAACTAGAGTGATCGTGTGGATCAGAATACTCTAGGAAAGTCTTAGAAGTGAACTAAGCAGTTGTAACTAGAGTGATCGTGTGGATCAGTAGACTCTAGAAAAGTCTTAGAGGGTATCTAAGCAGTTGTTCCTGGAGTGATCAGTGTGTGATCAGAAGACTCTGGAAGACTTAGTTGCTGACTAAGTGGAGAACCATTGTAATCCGTGCGATTAGTGGATTAAATCCTCAGTTGAGGTAAATCATCTCTGCGGGGGTGGACTGGAGTAGTTTAGTTAACAACGAACCAGGATAAAAATAACTGTGCAATTTATTTTTATCTGTCAAGTTTTTAAAGCTACACTTATTCAAACCCCCCCTTTCTAAGTGTTTTTCTATCCTTCAATTGGCATCAGAGCGCCGGTTCTAAGGTGCAAGCACTTAACCGTGTTTAGAAAAGATTCAGGAAGAGAAAAACGCTTCAGTAAAAGATGGCTGGTGAAATTCCAACAAACCCACCTGCATCTACATCTGGCTCTGCTGAGCAATACAACGGTAACAATGGTTATACCAGACCGCCGGTATTTGATGGTGAAAACTTTGAATACTGGAAAGATAAACTGGAAAGTTACTTTCTTGGTCTAGATGATGATCTATGGGATCTTCTGATGGATGGTTACAAACATCCAGTAAATGCCAGAGGCGTAAAGCTGACAAGGCAAGAAATGAATGATGATCAGAAGAAGCTTTTCAGGAATCATCATAAATGCAGAACTGTTTTGCTGAATGCTATCTCTCATGCTGAGTATGAGAAGATATCTAACAGGGAAACGGCCTATGACATATATGAGTCCTTGAAAATGACTCATGAAGGAAATGCTCAAGTCAAGGAGACTAAAGCTCTAGCTTTAATCCAGAAGTATGAAGCCTTCAAGATGGAGGATGATGAAGACATTGAAAAGATGTTTTCAAGATTTCAAATTCTTACTGCTGGATTGAGAGTTCTTGACAAGGGATACACCAAGGCTGATCATGTAAAGAAGATCATCAGAAGCTTACCCAGAAGATGGGGTCCTATGGTGACTACATTCAAGATTGCAAAGAATCTGAATGAAGTTTCTCTGGAAGAGCTTATCAGTGCCTTGAGAAGTCATGAAATAGAGCTGGACGCAAATGAGCCTCAAAAGAAAGGTAAGTCTATTGCATTAAAATCCAATATCAAGAAATGCACTAACGCTTTTCAGGCTAGAGAAGAAGATCCTGAAGAATCAGAATCTGAAGAAGAAGATGAACTGTCCTTGATCTCCAGAAGGCTAAATCAACTCTGGAAGACCAAGCAAAGGAAGTTCAGAGGCTTCAGAAGTTCAAAGAAATTTGAACGTGGAGAATCGTCTGATGACAGAAGATTTGACAAGAAGAAGGTCATGTGCTATGAATGCAATGAGCCTGGACACTTCAAGAATGAATGTCCAAATCTTCAGAAGGAAAATCCCAAGAAGAAGTTTCATAAGAAGAAAGGTCTTATGGCAACCTGGGATGAGTCAGAAGATGATTCAGACTCTGAAGATGAGCAGGCTAACTGTGCGCTGATGGCGACAGAAGATGACAGATCAGAATCTACATCAGAATCAGATTCTGAAGAGGTATTTTCTGAACTTACTAGAGATGAGTTAGTTTCCGGTCTAACTGAACTTCTGGAACTCAAGTCTCAGATTAGTCTCAAATACAAAAAGCTGAAAAAGCTATTTGAATTTGAAACAAAGAAGCTTGAGTTGGAGAATTCTGAATTAAAAGAAAAACTTTTAAAATTATCCAATAATGTTGGATCTCCTTCTGATTCAGAACAATCCACTCCTAGTCTAAACCATATTCTGAAAGAATATGATTTAAGTTTCAGGAATTTCTTATCTAGAAGTATTGGCAGAAGTCAGCTAGCTTCTATGATATATGCTGTGTCTGGAAACAAAAGAGTTGGCATTGGTTTTGAGGGTGAAACCCCATACAAACTTGAACCTGTTGATGAAATGAAATTCACATACAAGCCATTGTATGATCAGTTCAAGTATGGCCACTCCCATGATTTTAGGCACACTTCACATGCTCAAAGTTTTCACATAACACACACCAAAAAGCATGTGACACAACCTAGGAAATATCATGAAACTCACATTAAAAATTATCATGCTGTTACTCCTTCTGCTTACAATGTTAAACCTAAGTTCAATCAGAACTTGAGGAGAACTAACAAGAAAGGACCCAAGAAAATGTGGGTACCAAAGAAAAAGACTATTTCTTTTGCAGATTCTCTTGGTGACAAAGAAGATAAAAGTCAACATGACATGTCTCCTGGACTCAAGTTGGTCTCAACACTTGAAGGGAAGAAAGACTATCTTCCAAGTTCTGGTACTTAAATCTGTTGAAGAAACTTTGTCTGAAGGAGATCAGAAAAGATAGTTTATCAGTCTTGAAATCATTTGTCTTGTTTGTTTCTCAAGCAATGGTGTTTCGTTCTTGAGTATTCTAAATGCTCTAAATGCTACAGAATATACAAAATTGAAACATTGATTGTGGACGAATCAATAAACATCTGGTTTGATGATAAACTTGTTTCTGATGAAACAAAGAGCTTAAGAATCTCTGCAGATACAACTTTGTCGTATCAGAAGCTGCAGAACAAAGAAGTGAACCTCCAGAAGATGTGTATATCAGAAGTAATGGATCAGAAGATCATTCAGATTTATATCAGCACACTTCAGAAGGAGCGTTTCCAGAAGAGAAAGTTGATCAGATCAGAAGCAGTGATCAGAATCTGAAGGTGTAAAGTCTATTCTGAAATTTACAGCTGTCATCTATTATCTGATGGTGAACACGTGTCTGTACGGTTAGTACAAAGCGTGCAGTTGAAAAGACGCCGACCTAGGTAACTGTTTTAAATCATTTCATTTACCACGTTCTCTCTCCTCACGTCACTCATCATTTAATAAAATTGATTTCTTTTGATTCTGGAACTGTTCAGTTTATATTTCTTATTATTTTCCGTTTCAAATCCGTCTCTATATATTCTTTTCAAATCATTTCTTACATTTTTTTTCGCTCCCTTGTCTCTCTCTCTCCTTGCATTCTCTCGTTTGAAAAGTTCTTAGCCGTTTTCTAAAAACCCTAATCGAAAACCAAGTTCGCTCTTCTTGTTCGTTTTTGTTCATTCTGCATCCATGGCTGCCTTCTCATCCCAAAATGCTGAGTCATCTGTTCCTCATCATCTCCAAGAAGAAACTTTGCAACTCACTCCTGTTGTTGCATGCTCCATTCCTAAAGATGAATTGGAAGTTCTGTGTGAACTCATGGTTGACTTTGACAACATTGAAGAAAACCAATTTCACCTTAAAGAAGACATCATCTTTCAAGGATGGACCTCGTTGTTCGCTGAGTTCGTTGGTCCAGTTTATCCGGATCTTGTCAAGGAGTTCTGGGTACATGCTGTGGTTGCTCCAAAATCTATACTTTCTTTCGTCCATGGAAAGTTTGTCGTTATTACTGAAAACATCCTAAGAATGATGTTTGATCTGAAAAACCCTGAAGGGGTTTTTGAGCTTGATCAAAGGGCAGATATGGGAGATGTCCTATCCACTCTTTATCCAAATGTCAAGAAAACAAAATACGTCAAGGAATTGAGAGATGTCTACAGAATCTGGACAAAGATCCTTCTTGGGTGTTTCTACCATAGGAAATCAACACATGCTTCGGATTTTATCAGTAATGATCAAAGGTATATTCTTTATTGCATTGCCACTCAGAAAAAGGTTGATGCGATTTACATTATCTTCAACCATATGTGGAAAGCAGTAAAGGATTCCAGAAACGCTTTCAGAAAAGAAAATGGTGGAACAATCATTCCTTTTGGTAGAATTATTACAAACCTTCTGGTGCATTCCAAGATTGTTGAGAGTCTGGAGTCTGAAGGTATTATCAAAAACCTTGTTGTCACCTCTGGAGCCTGTCTGAATGCTTAATCTTTGAAGAAGATGAAAATTATTGACACTATCCTCAAAGTTCCTCAACCTCTAGCTGGAACAAGAATCAGAAGAAAACCAGTACTAGCTGACTTTGAAACCTTCTTCAATAGTGAGGTACCTGAAGTCAGAACTAAGTATCTGAAGTCACAAAAAGAGGATAAGAGTCTTAAAGATCAAGACAAAGGTGCTCCTATTAAAGTGAATCGTAAGAAGGAAGAAAGGACCAAAAGAAAGTTTGATCATCCTGCTGCTACCACCAATAAAGAAATGGTCCCAGAAGAAGTCATTGCAAAGGTTGCTAAGGCTGTCTCTGCTGATTTTGAGAAGAAAAAGAAGGAAGCTGAGAAAAAGAAGAAGAAGTCTAATAACAATGCTGAGATTGTTGGAGTTGTTGAGAAGAAGAAAATCGGAAAAAGAAAGATGATTCTTCAAGAATCTGATGAAGAAAATATCTCTCAAGAGGCTGAGAATCAACCAGAAGTTCTGGCATATGTCAGAAGGAAAGAAATCGCTAGCGGCAAAACAAAGATTTTTGAAGAGCCGAAGAGTAAGAAGCAGAAGAAGACTGAGGATGTGGCCAAAGCTTTTCTGAGAGGTTCCAAAGGTATATGCATTTCTGAACCTAATTCTGTTCCTGCTGTTTGTTCAGAAGCTGCACCAATAGAGGTTGTCCCTACACCTGAACCAGAAAAAGCCACATCAGAATCACCAGTCTTTGTCCATGTTCTTACACCTCCACCTTCTCCTATAACCATTCCTTCCTCTCCACCTACCATAAATCCTGTTCTGGATATACCACCCCTTCAAACTCTCTTTCCATCTCAACCTTCTCTCAATGCCACTCTTGAACATACTCCCCCCACCTCTCAAAACAATCCTTGTGATTCTCCTTTTCCAACCTCTGCATCACATGAGCAGCTGCTCCGTGATTGCAACTACACTCCCAAGCCTCGTCCTGAAGCTGAAGTAGTAGTGTTAGATTCTGATACTGAAGCAGAATCTTCTTATAGGTTGGATAGAGAACCTCATCCATACTTCACTTCCAACCCTGCCTTTTCAAAAACCCAAATAAAATCCCGCCCTGTATATCCTATTGGTGTAGTTTTTGAAAACATAAAGAGGAATCTCAGAAGTACCTTTGATACTCTCAGAATTGCTGAAAGTTCTGGATTGAATGATGTTGCTATGCGGAACTTCTGGAGGATCTTTCGCAGAGAATCAGATGCTCTGTTTTTAGAACTTCAGGAAGCCTGTGTAGCTGCTGCCCCACGGCCTCGTGGAATTCTGAGGAATTATGAAGACTTCTGGTTTGCTAGTCTCAAAGGAAGACATCTGTTGGAAGAGAAGCCCTTCTTGGATGAGATGGAACAATTAAGATTGGCTGCTGAAATGGAAGCAAATCCATGCAGGGATATTGTTATCTTTATTCCTCAATACCCTGTTCTGCTCGGAGATTTCAAGACTCTCTTTGACTTTCTGAGGGAAAACCCTTCTAAGAAAGACCCAAGCTTGGTCATTCCAGAAGTTGTTGACCCACCAGAAGTTGAAGGTCCTTCTGCTCCCAGGAATCTAGCTGCCATTCTTCAGGCACTTGAGAATGGAGACTCGGAAATTCCTGCTGCAGAATATGGAGATGCTTCTATGCAAGAAGCAGATGCTGAAGATCATGTTGCTAGATCTGATCCTGTTGAGGAAATCCCTGCAAATGATCTATCTATGGAAGCTGCAGATCAACATGCTATTCCTGTGGTTGAAAGCGGTGAAGCTTCTTCTGATGAATCTTCTCGTCTTGCAAAGACTCTGGAAGAAATTTAGAAAAGACAGGATGAGCAAAGCTCACTCAATGCTGAGTATAGCGCTTTCATGGTGAGGCAAGAAGGACACAACAATATGGTTCAAGAGATGCTGACCAAGATCTTGTCAAGACTAGGGCCATCTTAGATTGAGTCTGTGTTGTTTCTTTCTTTTCGTTGCATCTGTCTTTGTGCATCTGATCTTTCTTATCTTCATGTACTTCTGTACCTGCTGTTTGAACTTTAATGAAATCATCTTCTTCCTCCGTGTGTTTCGTTGGTTTATCTCTGAATCTTTTTTGCTTTTTGATGATATGACAAAAAGGGGGAGAAAGATAAATGATAAATGATTTGATTTAATCAGTTGCATTTACTAACAAGAACTGCAAGTTCTATATGGTTTAAGTGTTTTGCAGGTATAAAGAAGTGAAGAGAATCTTCAAAGCAAACACAAGAAGCAAAACCATGGAAACTGAAGCAAGCTTAGTGCTGTCAAGCTTCAGAAATCAGAAGCAAGAAAGAAGAATGAATCAGAAGCACTGATAATAGAATTTGATCCATATTTGTCTATTTGATCAGACAAAATTCTATTTGCTCTGATACATTATTTTAGCCTATATGGCTCTGATACATTTTATGTTCTAACTCGTTCATGCTGACTTTTGTCGTTTAGTTTTTGTTCTGTAACATTTCAGGATGTAGAGATGCTCTGATGATGCTCTGGTACATTCAACAATGTTCTGATACAAATCTAGCATGAAGTGATGTTGGTAGAAATTCAAAGCTCTGAAGCTATCCGAGGGAAGCAGAAATCAGAAGCTGCGAATGTTCTAAAGATCCAGAAAACTCAAGTTCTGAAGCTGTCCTAAATGGAAGCAGAAATCAGAAGCTGTGAATGTTCAGAAGATCAAAGAAATTCAAGTTCTGAAGCTGTCCTAAATGGAAGCAGAAGTCAGAAGCTGTGAATGTTCAGAAGATCAAAGAAATTCAAGTTCTGAAGCTGTCCTAGATGGAAGCAGGAATCAGAAGCTGTGAGTGTTCTAGGGATCTAAAGAAATTCTAGTTCTGAAGCTGTCCAATGGAAGCAGAAGTCAGAAGCTATGAATTTTCTGAAGACAGAAGCTTATATGATCGTCTCTACCGAAATAATCAGGGAAGTCTTTTATTAAAGTTCTTCGAGTATTTATTTCAGGGGGAGATTATTTATCTCAGGGAGAGATTGTTAATCTCAGGGGGAGACATATTCATATGCTTATGCTATAGCTGTGTAATTTGTCTTTTGCCGTTTATTCTTTCTGATCGCAAATTCATATCATTTATATATGTTTTTGTCATCATCAAAAAGGGGGAGATTGTTAGAACAAGATTTGTTCTGATCAATTATCTTAGTTTTGATGATAACAATAATATGAATTTTGCTTAAGATAATATGGTACTCTAATCCAATGCAATTTCCTTTTCAGGAAATATATAAAGAGTACGCATAATTCAGCGCTCAGAAGCTTTGTCTCAAAGGGTTCAGCATGCAACATCAGAACATGGTCTGGCAAGACATCAGAAGATGGTCGAAGCAGAATCAGAACATGGGTCTATGGAAGCATAAGAAGAACAAGAGAACAGAAGCACTGAAGTTCTGATGGTATCACGCTCAGAAGCACTTCAAGGTCAGAAGATCAGAAGATGCTATGCACCAAGCTGTTTGACTCTGATGATATTCAAACGTTGTATTCATAAACATCAGATCAGAAGAAAGTACAAGTGGCAAGCTACGCTGACTGACAAAAGGAATGTTAAAAGCTATTCTAGGCTACGTCAGTAGACACAGCGTGAACAAGGCTCGAGGTAGTTGACAAAAGCGTATAACATTAAATGCGATGCTGTACGGAACACGCAAAGCATTAAATGCACTCAACGGTCATCTTCTCCAACGCCTATAAATATGAAGTTCTGATGAGAAGCAAGGTTAACGATTCTACACCAAAACAACTCAAATCAACTTGCTTAAACTCTGTTCAAATCAAAGCTCAGAATCTTCATCTTCATCAAAGCTCACTACATTGCTGTTGTAATATATTAGTGAGATTAAGCTTAAACATTAAGAGAAATATCACAGTTTGTGATTATCACTTTTAAGAAGCAATTGTAATACTCTTAGAATTGATTACATTAAATTGTAAGGAACTAGAGTGATCGTGTGGATCAGAATACTCTAGGAAAGTCTTAGAAGTGAACTAAGCAGTTGTAACTAGAGTGATCGTGTGGATCAGTAGACTCTAGAAAAGTCTTAGAGGGTATCTAAGCAGTTGTTCCTGGAGTGATCAGTGTGTGATCAGAAGACTCTGGAAGACTTAGTTGCTGACTAAGTGGAGAACCATTGTAATCCGTGCGATTAGTGGATTAAATCCTCAGTTGAGGTAAATCATCTATGCGGGGGTGGACTGGAGTAGTTTAGTTAACAACGAACCAGGATAAAAATAACTGTGCAATTTATTTTTATCTGTCAAGTTTTTAAAGCTACACTTATTCAAACCCCCCCCTTTCTAAGTGTTTTTCTATCCTTTAACAATCTCCCCCTTTTTGATGATGACAAAAACATATATAAATGATATGAATTTGCAATCACAAAGAGCAGACGGCTAAAGACAATTACACAGCTAAATCATAAGCATGTGAATATGTCTCCCCTGAGATTTACAATCTCCCCCTGAGATGAATAATCTCCCCCTGAAATTAATACTAGAAGAATTTTATTAATAAAAGACTTCCCTGAGTATTTCAGTAGAGACGTTCACATATGCTTGATCTTCAGAACATTCATGACTTCTGATTCTTGCTTCCATAGGACAGCTTCAGAATTTTGAATTTCTTTAGATCCTCAGAACATTCACAGCTTCTGATTCCTGCTTCCATCGGACAGCTTCAGAACTTGAATTTCTTTGATCCTCAGAACATTCACAGCTTCTGATTCTTGCTTCCATTGGGACAGCTTCAGAGCTTGAATTTCTTCTTACATCACTTTATGCTAGATTGTATTAGAACATTGTTGAATGTACCAGAGCATCATCAGAGCATCTCTACATCCTGAAATGTTACAGATCAAAACTAAACGACAAAAGTCAGCATGAATGAGTCAGAACATAGAATATGTTTCAGAACACATAATATGTATCAGAGCCATATAGAATGTATCAGAACAAATAGACATAATGTTTCAGATCATATTCTATCATCAGAATATCTGAACATTCTTCCTTCTGATTCTGAAGCTTCATAGCACTCAGCTTGCTTCAAGAATCCAATAACTTGATTCATCTTATTGCTTCTTATATTGATCTTGAATCTTCAATTCCTGCATCAACACAACTTTAAAGCATAGAACTTTGCAAGTTCTGTTAGTAATGTGGGGCCTTTTTACCCGGTAACTGATAATATTAATCAGATCATTTATCATATATTTTCTCCCCCTTTTTGTCATAACATCAAAAAGAATATAAAAGATTCAGATGTAGAAAACGACAAAGGAAAGAAACAGAATAATTTTTCATTGATTAATCAAACAGAATTACAAAAGATGTATGCAGAATAAGCAGATGCAACAAGGAAAGAAAACTACAAGGACTTAAAGACTACAACCCTAGCTTAGACATAATCTTAGCTAACATATCATGAATCCCTGCGGTGTTCTCAATTTGTCTAGCCATGAAAGCTTGAAACTCTGCATGCTTGTCCAGACTAGAACCTCCACTGTAAGAGAATGCATGAATTCAAGGAGGAAGTGAGAGACAGTTCACAGGAAGAGAGCTAATGTCTCAAACGGGGATTTCCCTTAATATAGAAGTCAAGAACATGATCCTTAACTTCATCCAATATTCCAAGAAAGTCTTCTTCCTTTGGATAAATGTTGATAACAGCATCACAGAAGAGATCTGACTTGAGACTTCTTGGAAACTTGAGAGATCTGTCTTGAAATCAATATCAGCGATCCCTGAGATTTGTTTCTCAACCTGGAATCAGACAACCATTCCAACCGTTCTATTCAAATAGATCGACCACCCTTGAGCCTTCATCTTCGTTTTTGGTTTGAAACCATAAGCACCCAAGTCATCAGAGTCCATAGAAGATTTACACAAAACTTCCATTTCTGATGGAGAAAAGTAGCGAGTTCTCAGTGGAGAAACCTCTTGAGAGGAACTTGAAGACGGATTCATGGTGAATGCTAGGTTGAAGATGAGTAAACTAGGGTTTATGCAAAATGCAGATAGAGAGAGAGAGAGAGAGAGAGAGAGAGAGAGAGAAATAAATAGAGGGAAAAGAAACGTTTGAAGAGTATTAAAAGAAAAAATAAAAGGAAATGATGGATAGCATTCAATGTTACATGACGTGAGGAGAGATAATAATGACAAAAGAAGTGATTAGCACAGTTACCTAAGTAGGCGTCCCCTCAACTGCACGCACGCTTGTCCAGAAATAGTGAACACGTGTTTACCATCTGGATAGCCAGTTACAGCTGTTTTACTTTAAAAGAGATTCTGAGTCAACTTAGACAATGAAACGTTAGTAATAACAGAATCACTACTTCTAATTGATCACAATCAGAACTTCTTATAAAAGACTAATCCAATCTCATTTCAGAAGATACTCATACATAAGATCTTCTCATCTTCTCATTCTGGGCATAAATCCATACTGATATTCTTCAGAATGAACTTAAACCTATCTTCAGCAAGGGGTTTTGTAAAGATATCAGCCCATTGATGGTCTGTATCCACAAAGTTTAAAGATATAACACCCTTCTGAACATAGTCCCTTATGAAATGATGTTTAATCTCAATATGTTTAGCTTTTGAATGTAAAATAGGATTCTTAGATAAACATATAGCAGAAGTATTATCACAGAAAATAGGAATGTTACTCTCATATATCTGATAATCTTCTAGCTGACTTCTCATCCAGAGCATTTGTGTGCTACACCCAGCAGCAGCAACATATTCTGCTTCTGTTGTTGAGAGGGCAATAGTAGCTTGCTTCTTGCTGTACCATGAGATCAGATGACTTCCAAGAAATTGACAACTTCCAGAAGTACTCTTTCTTTCAATTCTATCTCCAGCATAGTCAGCATAACAGAATCCTACTAAGTTGTAATCTTTGGATCTTCTGTAAACTAAACCAACATTAGTAGTACCTTTCAGATACCTCAGAATTCTCTTAACCGCAGTTAAATGAGATTCTCTCGGATCTGATTGGAATTTAGCACACAAACAAACACTGAAGAGAATGTCAGGTCTAGAAGCAGTTAGGTATAGAAGAGATCCAATCATACCTCTGTACAACTTCTGATCTACCTTCTTACTTACCTCATCCTTACCTAGGACACATGTTGGATGCATAGGAGTTTTGGCTTCTTTGCTTTCAGAAAGATTAAACTTCTTCAGAAGTTCTTTCACATACTTCGTTTGATAAACATAGGTTCCGTCAGAAGTTTGGTTGATTTGAATCCCAAGGAAATACTTGAGTTCTCCCATCATGCTCATTTCAAATTCAGCCTGCATAGACTCAGCAAACTCCTTTCCAAGTGTAGGATTAGATGTTCCAAAGATGATATCATCAACATATATTTGACATATTAAAATATCCTTTTTAAAGGTTTTACAAAAGAGAGTAGTGTCCACTTTTCCTCTAGTGAAACCATTTTCCAGAAGGAAAGAACTTAAACGTTCATACCAAGCTCTAGGAGCTTGCTTCAATCCGTATAATGATTTATTTAATTTAAAAACATGATTTGGAGACATGGAGTCTTCAAAACCAGGAGGTTGATGGACATAAACTTCTTCATCTATATAACCATTTAAGAAGGCACTCTTGACATCCATCTGATAAAGAGTGATGTTATGTTGAGTGGCAAAAGAACTTAATAGACGAATAGATTCTAACCTGGCCACTGGTGCAAAGGTTTCTGTGTAGTCAATCCCTTCTTGCTGACTGTAACCTTGAGCAACCAGTCTGGCTTTGTTTCTTACCACTTCTCCCTTCTCGCTTAGCTTGTTTCTGAACACCCACTTAGTGCCGATGATGTTAAATCCTTTTGGTCTAGGAACCAAGTCCCATACATCATTCCTTGTAAACTGATTTAGTTCTTCTTGCATGGCAATTATCCAGTCTGGATCTTCTAGAACTTGATCAACAGAAGTTGGCTCGATCAAAGAAACTAGACCTAATTGACATTCTGCATTGTTCTTAAGGAATGCCCTTGTTCTGATGGGATCATATTTCTTTCCAAGGATCACATCTTCTGAATGAGCTGAAGCAAGTCTAGGTGATCTTCTGATTGTTGGCTCTTCAAAAATCCCGAGATTCTCTAAGGATGCAGCAACTTGATCTTCTGATCCATTGCTTCTGAGACTGTCAGCTTCTGCAGCTTTGCTTCTTGGTTCTACTGCTTCTGATATATCAATATCAAAATCTGCAAAATTCTCAAACTGCTTTGGTTTTTCAAGACCAAGCTTATCATCAAACCTGATATTGATTGATTCTTCTACAATCAATGTTTTAGTATTGTATACTCTGTAGCCTTTAGAGCGTTCAGAATATCCAAGAAGGAAACACTTTTGTGCTTTAGAATCAAACTTACCAAGATGATCTTTAGTATTCAGAATAAAACATACACATCCAAAAGGATGGAAATATGAAATGTTGGGCTTTCTGTTATTCCACAATTCATAAGGAGTCTTATTTAGAATAGGTCTGATAGAGATTCTATTCTGAATATAACATGCAGTGTTTATTACTTCTGCCCAGAAATGCTTAGCCATATTGGTTTCATTGATCATGGTTCTGGCCATTTCTTGTAGAGTCCTATTCTTTCGCTCTACAACTCCATTTTGCTGTGGAGTTCTAGGACAAGAGAAATCATGGGCAATACCATTTTCTTTGAAGAACTCCTCAAAGAATCTGTTCTCAAATTCGCCACCATGATCACTTCTAACCTTTATGATTTTGCACTCTTTCTCAGATTGGATCTGAGTGCAGAATTCAAAGAACACTGAATGAGACTCATCCTTGTGTTTTAAGAACTTTACCCATGTCCAGCGGCTATAATCATCTACGATGACTAATCCATATTTCTTCCCTCTGACAGATGCTGTTTTGACTGGGCCAAACAGATCAATGTGCAAGAGTTCTAACGGCCTTGAGGAAGAAACAACATTCTTAGACTTGAATGCAGGTCTGGAGAACTTGCCCTTCTGACATGCTTCACAAAGAGCATCTGATTTGTATTTCAGATTTGGGAGTCCTCTGACCAGATTTAGTTTGTTAATCTGAGAAATCTTTCTCAAACTAGCATGTCCTAATCTTCTGTGCCAGACCCATTGCTCCTCAGAAACAGACATAAGACAAGTCACCTTCTGCTTCTCAAGATCAGAAAGATCAATCTTATAAATGTTGTTCTTTCTCTTGCCTATAAATAGGATTGAGCCATCCTTCTGACTTACAGCCTTGCAAGACTTTTGATTGAAGATTATATCATAACCATTGTCACTTAATTGACTTATGGACAATAAGTTATGCGTCAATCCTTCTACAAGAAGTACATTAGTTATGGAAGGAGAGTTACCAAGACTTATGGTTCCAGAGCCAATGATTTTGCCCTTCTGATCTCCTCCAAACTTGACTTCTCCACCTGGTTTAAGCACCAGGTCTTGGAATGTAGACCTTCTTCCCGTCATGTGTCGCGAGCACCCAGAGTCCAGGTACCATGACATTTTGCTTTTTGTCCTCTTTGCCGCCAAGGATATCTGCAAGAAATTATCTTCTCCTTAGGTACCCACAATTTCTTGGGTCCTTTCTTGTTAGTTCTCCTCAAGTTCTGATTGAACTTGGGTTTAGTAAAATATTTAACAGGAGGAACAGCATGATATTCTTTAGGTTTGTCAACATGATATTTCTTAGGATGTGTCACATGCTCCTTGGTGTGAACAGTGTTAAACTTCTGTGCATGTGAAGTGAGCCTAATATCATGAGCATGGCCATATTTGAACTGATCATACAATGGCTTGTATGTGATCTTCAGATCATCAGTAGGTTCAAATTTATGTGAGGTATCACCCTCATAGCCAAAGCCAAACCTTTTGTTTCCAGAAACACCATATATCATAGAAGCAAGATGACTTCTGCCAATACTTCTAGATAAGAACTTTCTGAAGCTCGAGTCATATTCTTTCAGAATATGATTCATGCTAGGAATGGATTTTTCTGTTTCAGAAGGAGATCCACTATCTTTGGATAGATTTAAAACTTTTTCCTTCAGTTCAGAATTTTCCAATTCCAGCTTCTTAGTTTCAAATTCAAACTGCTTCTTCAGCTTTTTGTATTTGATACTAAGATGAGCCTTGAGTTCCAGAAGTTCTGTTAAACTGGAAACTAACTCTTCTCTAGATAGTTCAGAAAATACCTCTTCAGAATCTGATTCTGATGTAGATTCTGATCCATCATCTTCTGTAGCCATCAGCGCGAAGTTGGCGTGTTCTCCTTCAGAGTCTGATTCTGATTCTGATTCAGAATCATTCCATGTTGCCATAAGACCTTTCTTCTTATGAAACTTCTTCTTGGGATTCTCCTTCTGAAGTTTTGGACACTCGTTCTTGTAATGTTCAGGCTCATTGCACTCATAGCAGACAACCTTCTTCTTGTCAGATCTTCTGTCACCAGAAGATTCTCCACGTTCAAATTTCTTTGAACTTCTGAAGCTTCTGAACTTCCTTTGCTTGCTCTTCCAGAGTTGGTTTACCCTTCTGGAGATCATGGACAGTTCATCTTCTTCTTCAGATTCTGATTCTTCAGGATCTTTTTCTCTAGCCTGAAAAGCGTTAGTGCATTTTTTAACATTAGATTTTAATGCAATAGACTTACCTTTCTTCTGAGGCTCGTTTGCATCCAGCTCTATTTCATGGCTTCTCAAGGCACTGATAAGCTCTTCCAACGAAACTTCATTCAGATTCTTGGCAATCTTGAATGCAGTCACCATTGGACCCCATCTTCTGGGTAAGCTTCTGATGATCTTCTTTACATGATTAGCCTTGGTGTAGCCTTTATCCAGAACTCTCAATCCAGCAGTTAGAGTTTGAAATCTTGAGAACATCTTCTCAATATCTTCATCATCCTCCATCTTGAAGGCTTCATATTTCTGGATTAGAGCAAGAGATTTAGTCTCCTTGATTTGAGCATTTCCCTCATGGGTCATTTTCAATGACTCATATATATCATGGGCAGTTTCCCTGTTAGATATCTTCTCATACTCAGCATGAGAGATAGCATTCAGCAAAAGAGTCCTACATTTATGATGATTCTTGAAAAGCTTCTTCTGATCATCATCCATTTATTGCCTCGTAAGCTTTACGCCACTAGCTTTCACTGGATGTTTGTAACCATCCATCAGAAAATCCCATAGTTCACCATCTAGACCAAGAAAGTAACTTTCCAGTTTATCTTTCCAGTATTCAAAATTTTCACCATCAAATCTGGTGGTCTAGTATAACCATTGTTACCATTGTATTGCTCAGCAGAGCCAGATGTAGATGCAGATGGATTTGTTGGAATTTCACCAGCCATCTTTTACTGAAGCGTTTTTCTCTTCCTAAATCTTTTCTAAACACGGTTAAGTGCTTGCACCTTAGAACCGGCGCTCTGATGCCAATTGAAGGATAGAAAAACACTTAGAAAGGGGGGGGTTTGAATAAGTGTAGTTTAAAAACTTGAAAGATAAAAACAATTTGCACGGTTATTTTTATCCTGGTTCGTTGTTAACTAAACTACTCCAGTCCACCCCCACGGAGTGATTTACCTCACCTGAGGATTTAATCCACTAATCGCAACAGATTACAATGGTTTTCCACTTAGTCTGTGACTAAGACTTCTAGAGTATCCTGATCACAACCTGATCACTTTAGGAACAAATGCTTAGACACAAGCTAAGACTTTCTTAGAGTATCCTGACCACCACGTGATCACTCTAAATTACAACTGCTTAGACACAAGCTAAGACTTCCTAGAGTATCCTGATCAACACTTGATCACTCTAGTTACTTACAAATTAATGTAATCAAATCTAAGAGTATTACAAATGCTTCTAAAAAGCTATAATCACAACAGTGGTATTTCTCTTAATGTTTAAGCTTAATCTCACTAATATATTACAACAGCAATGTAGTGAGCTTTGATGAAGATGAAGTTTCTGAGCTTTGAGTTGAACAGCATTTCAGCAAGTTAATATTCACAGAAATCGTCAAGAATTAGTAACCTTGCTTCTCATTAGAACTTCATATTTATAGGCACTTGAGAAGATGACCGTTGGGAGCATTTAATGCTTTGCGTATTCCGTACAGCATTGCATTTAATGTTTCACGCTTTTGTCAACTACCTCGAGCCTTGTTCACGTTGTGTCTACTGACGTTGCCTTTAATAGCTTCCAACGTTCCTTTTGTCAGTCAGCGTAGCCTGCCACCTGTACTTTCTTCTGATCTGATGTTTGTGTATACAACGTTTGAATATCATCAGATTCAAACAGCTTGGTGCATAACATCTTCTTGTCTTCTGACCTTGAAGTGCTTCTGAGCGTGATACCATGAGAACTTCAGTGCTTCTGCTTCTGATCTCAAGTTCTTCTGATGCTTCCATAGACCCATGTTCTGATTCTGCTTTGACCATCTTCTAATGTCTTGCCAGACCATGTTCTGATGTTGCATGCTGAACCTTCTGAGACAAAGCTTCTGAGCGCTGATTTGTGCATACTCTTTATATATTTCCTGAAAGGGAAATTGCAATGTATTATAGTACCACATTATCTCACACAAAATTCATATCCTTGTTATCATCAAAACTAAGAATATTGATCAGAACAAATTTTGTTCTAACAGATATGAAACATTAGTATAAAAGGTACAATTAGTATTCAAAACTGAATTACACTTTGAGGATTATGTTAGGGTCCAGGTTGAGGATTAGGTTCATTGTCAGGTTGAGGATCAAGTTGATGAGTTAAATGAGACTATTATATGATTAAACTAATGGACATATCTTGCAGGTCATAAATATGAGATATTAAGTCTTCATATAACTATAAATATTAGGAGTAATATTTATACTAGATTGATCCACCAGGAGAATACTGCATAGTTTTTTTTTTATGTAAGTGTCATAAGTTATTCTCATAGTGTTAATGGTGTATATCATTCTTCGACCTGAAATCACAATGGACCTAAATATGGAGTCGAGTAATTTATTGTCAATCAAATATTATCCCTAACATGTTGACCAACAAGATGGTTGATGGGTACTCTATGAATCATGTTGAGAGACATGAGTGACCTAGACGGGATTCACCCCTCCTACATATACAGGAGTAAGATGTCTGGCCCTTTGATCGAGTATGACTTTATAATACATGTCCGTGCTCAAATAAGTCTATGTGAGATATTGGACTTATTTGTTGTTATCAAATATGCTCGTAGATCAATGAATATATATTGGACTATACAAGGGTTACACATTATATGTCTTGTATTCAACACATATAAGGGTAAAATGATAATTATATGCATGATTATTATCATAAAAAGATTATGTGAAATCACATGACATTCTCGTCATTCGGGTATCAGTGGTACATTACTAGATATTAAGAGTCACACATCAGACAATATATGGCATGGACATGTACTTATAAGTGGGGCAATCACTTCCCTACAAGCTAGTTTGTTGGTTCCATGGTTTTTGAATTGACACATATAATTTTGCTAAAACATTATTCTTAACTGATGTTGAACAAGATGTTGTAACATCCTGTTCTGTTGGCATAACAGGTATTGTTGTTATGTGTGTGGGCAAATGTTCTGCAAGATATTGTGACATTTTACACTAGAACATCCTGATATTTCGGACTATTTTTAAACCTTGAAAGATTTGATTGAAAAATATAAGAATCTGGAATATTCAAATGATCATTACAGACGCAGAAAATCAAGGGATGATTAGGACAAATGCAGATTAGTCTCTATTTTAGAAAAATAATGTTTGAGATTTCTTTTTGAAAATTATGATTTAATTTGATTTGGTTTTGTGAGATTCTTTTGGATATATCTAATTAATTTTCACAAGTCAGGGAGATTTTATTAGGAACAATGCAGATTTAATTTGGTTTCATAAAAAGAATATTGGAGACTTTTTAAGAAACTTTGAAGATTTAATTTACGTTTGAAGATTTAATTCTCAGAAGATTTGATTCATGTTTGGAGATTTGATTTTATGAAGATTTTCTCAAGTCAGAAGTATCTGAAGATTTAGTTCTCAAAATATAATGTCAAAACATTAATGAGAACATTATTTTATGCATCGAAAAATTTGATTTGATTTGATTTAATATGCAGATGATTTATTTTAGCCAGATTGAATATCCAAACCCAAGCGCTTTTAAGACTATAAATAGAGGCTTTCTAAACCTAAAGGATTTACGAAATACAGAGATAAAAAGTGCCAATCATTAGGGTTTCATCTGTTCATTGTTTTTGTGAGCCACTCATGTATTTCTTTGATACTTGAGTTGGACTGTTAGTTGAGTTACAATTGTTCTCACTCTTTAAGCTTTTTAGCATAAAGTTGAGTATTGTTCTTAGTTGAAGCTTTGAAGCAAGACTGAGTATATTGTACTTGAAAGTGTAATTTTTTCTATTTGGTTTCTCTGGTCACGAGTTGCATGGATGCGATTTATCACTGTGGTGATTGGAAGTGGGATGACAATTTTTCAGGTCTATATATCGACTTCTAGGCAGAAGTAGCGTTTGATAGTGATTAGGCGATAAGTTGTAAACTAAAGGTGTTTAGTTTTGAATTAATACTACTGATAGTGGTCTTCCTTCCTGGCTTGGTAGCCCCCAGATTAGGTGTTGTTTACACTGAATTGAGTTAACAATTATTGTGTTCTTTATCTTTCTGCATTGAATTTTCAGTTTGATAATTGTGTTGTAAGTCAGCAGATGTTATAACACTTGTCTTGACATTGTATGTTGTTAGGACATATGTCTTGACATCTGTTGTAAGTGCAAGAATTTCATAGTTTTTTAAGAGTATAGTTAGGAATAAACCATATTTCTTAACATGGTATCAAGATCCTCGATCAAGATTCAGTGAGCCACATACTATTAGATTTCCACTATCGAGTCACCCATCATTTAGATACTGCTCATTATTTATAATATTAAATAAATGATTTAATATTACTGTCAATGTTATGAAAATATATAGGGTCACACAAATAGAATATTGATAATGGAATGAATGAATAAATTAAATAAGATTTATTTTAATTATGTATAAATAGTATTTAAGATTTTGGCTAAATTACAATTTTTGTCCCCTAATTTTATTTGATGTACGAAATTAGTCCCCTATTTTAAATTCACATAGTTTTGGTACTCCTATCATATTTTTTCATAAAAAAATCAATGAGATATTTATTTTTTTTAACTTGTATTTTTATCTATAAAGTTCCACAAATATATATATATATATATATATATATATATATATATATATATATATATATATATATATATATATATATATATATATATATATATATATATATATATGATGATGATTTGTTATATTTCACAAGAAGCATGTTATTTAAAAATGGAAATATCATTAATTTTAAGTGCAAAAATATGAGAAAGGATCAAAATTGTTTAAATTTAAAATAAGAGAACTACTTCCATAAATCCGATAAAATAGATAGACCAAAACTATAATTAAACATAATTTTTTAAATATATTAGCACATATATAATTTAGTTGATTAAATATGATTTAATTAAATAAATAAGAATTAACAGTTAATTTAATTAAAAGAGTTTAATTAAATGTAAATAAGGTTGAGTTTATTTTGGAAAAGTCTAAAATAATAGTACCTGGGTTTTAAAAGTTCTGTATATAAATGGAAGAGTTTTTGCCATACTAATTCTAATTGTCGTTATTTAAAAAAAAAAAAAGACTAACACTGTGTTCCACTTTGCATTTGCATTGACTATGCAGAGACGTTGGTATCTTGTGTTGTTTGTGATAAAGTTAAAACACTAATAAAAAGGTATTCCGAGATAGATAACTTTGTTATTTTAATTATGATTAATAATTTAATTAAGGTCCGCTCATAGGAATTATTCTGTTAAGAGGATTGAAATTTTGGCATTAGAGTTTTGTTCTAATTAAATCATTTATTTAAATATAATTTATACAATAATTATATGATGATATGATTACAGTGATATACTAGTAAGATACCCGTGCGGACGCACGGGTATATTTATTTTGGTAAAGTATAAAATATATTTAAATATGTATGTAATTTTAAAATGAGTTTCTTAATTGTAAAATAAACCATGATCATATAAATTTAATTGATTAAAAAAATGTATTGTATTGATAGTGACTGATCGGTCACCATTTTACACTCAATTTCATCATAAATTCGACACACGATCATCATGTTTGGTAACACTTTATGGTTATTTCCAAATGTTTTCTTTAATTTATCTAGTTTTAAGTTTATTTGTGTGAAGTTTATTTTTGTGTCATTCTCATTGTAAATTAGATGCTTTTGATCTCGTTTGGTAATGGTTTCAGGTTAGCTTCGGATTTATGGAAGATCGCATAGCCAAGAGGTGTGAGAAAAGGGAGCAAAAAAAAAAAGAACATATGGGCAGAGGCGGACACGGTCTGACCGTGTCACCTGACACGGCCGTGTCAGACCCCCTGAAGAAACTCAGCCCTAAGACCAGAAGCTGACACGGTCTGCCTGTGTCAAGTGACACGACCGTGTCAGCTGTGCGGACAGAATTTCTAAATTTTGGTTTTTCCAATCTTTTTAAAGTTCAGGGGCAGTTTGGGTATTGCGGCGGATATCTGAAAACCTAGAGGGATTAAAAGAGGATTGAGAGACAAAGGGAAGGCACTTTTGATCGTACGATAGAATTCCAGAGCAGAGAAAGATAGCTTCATCAAGGTGTTGGAAGACGAAGAGATTCAACGGTGGAAACCATTGAAGATCAGAAGTCTCCTAATCTTTTGTAAATGTCTAAACTTTCTGATTCTGTTTTCTTGAATATTATGAGAGGCTAAACCCCCCAATGCCAGGGGGTGTCCCTGATTTGCATTGTAATGACTCTGAATATCGTTGTTCTTTAATCAAGCTTTCATATTTTGCAATTTAATTGTTTAATGTTTTTATTGCTTTTTTTGTCGGCAAAACAAGATTGATCCACGGTTAACAATCTGTAGGACTACGGTTGTTAAGGTTTTTAAACAATTAAATCTTATTATTATCACCTAGGCCTAGGGATACCGTAAGGTTATTTGAAAAATTCTTGATTATTTACATCTTTGGTTCACAAACCTTTGTTTCTAAGGACTTAGGCATTAGGGTTGCAAACCAAAAGGTTTTCACTAAGGACTTAGGAAAACACCCTTAAGAACAAATAGTTGCATCATATGAACTTGTTAAAGAGATCTTATTATAGAGTCATTAGAAGGCTGATCATACACCTACCTTGGCATTACTCTAAATTTATACACAAAAGCTATTTTACTTTCAGCTTATTTATTTGAATTTTATTATTCCAATATAAAAAATCCATATGCTCTTTGGTTTAATTGACTGTTTACAATAATTTATCTTTCCTACGCAATCCTCGTGATCGATACTTGGGGTAAAACCCATTATTACTACATCGGTGAAAATAGTACACTTGCTATTTTTCCGATCAAGTTTTTGGCGCCGTTGCCGGGGATTGCCAAAATATAAGTTGTTAAATAGTCAATTAAAATTTTATTGCTCTGCAATTAAAATTTTATTTTTGCTGAATTTATATTTGTTTAGTTTTATTTTTCATTTTATTTACTTTAAACTAATTAACTTCTAATCTTGTATGCGAGGTAAGGCCTCAGCTGAACTTCTTTTTGACGCAGAACCAGAAAGGCTATTGCGAGCAAGACTCCGAGAAGTTAAACGGAAAAGACTGGCTTCAAAAGGAGAATCTCCTATAGTTTTAGAATCAGAAGACGGAGAAAGAATATCTATTTCATCTGAAAAGTCAGAATATGAACCTGAAACTATGGCAGCTGATCCGCCTCCCCCAGAGAGGCTTTTAGGAGACTATGGAAGGGCTAATGCCCCGCTTGGAAGAATGACCATCGTCAACCAACCGGTCAATGTAGCACACTTCCAACTCCACCCTTCAACTATCCGACAGTTGGAAAGCAAGCCGTTTGCGGGAAGAATCAATGAAGATGCAAATAAGCATCTACAAAGATTCCTCACCACAACAACATCATTGAAAATAGAAGGCCATTCTGAAGAAGCCAAGAGACTTGTGATGTTCCCATTTACTTTATCCGAAGAGGCAGAAGAATGGTTTTACTCACTTCCAGCTGGAAGCATCACAACATGGCAACGGATGGAAACCGCTTTCTTGAATGAGTATTTCCCAGCTTCAGTCTTCATTCGAAAAAGATATGATATAGTGAATTTTAAGCAGAAAGAAGGGGAATCGTTGGGAGATGCATATAAAAGGTTCAAGAGGTGTTTGGTTGCTTGTCCTACTCATAACATGGATCCAACCGAGCAAATGCAGACTTTTGTTAATGGTCTCCGACTTAAGACAAAACAGCTTATCGACACTGCTGCCGGTGGCTCAACTAACTTTGCAACAGCCACTGGTATCAAGAGAATCATAGAAGCGATTGCCGCCAATGAGCACATTGAGTTATATGACCGCGCTATGAGTCAACCAGAAGGAAAAATTGATTTGAAGCTTGCTGATCAGGTGGTTAAAATGGAAGAACAGATTGCAGCTGAAGTAGAAAGAAGATTGAAGAAAATGAATCTCGGTGAACAGAAGGTAGCACAGGTTGAGCCAACCACCTCAGTTATATGTGAAATATGTAGTGGACCGCATTTTGCCATGCATTGTGTGGCAACGCAGGAACAGGTGGAACAGATTCATATGTTGAGGCAAAACAATCCTTACGCCAATACATATAATCCGGGTTGGAAAAATCATCCAAATTTTGCATGGAAGGACCAACAAGGAAACTTTCAAAAGCAAGGACCAACCCAATATCAATCTCCAGCTCAGTCGCAACAATACAGACCTCCTCAACAACAAGTTCCCCATCAGCAACAATTTCAACATCACCCGCAACAGTTCCAATCTCAAGCACCTCAACAATTGCAGCAACAGGTACCGAAGAAGGCAGAATGGGAGATAGCTATTGAAAAAATGGCAGCTCAAAACTCTCAATTTCAGGAAGAAACTAGGAGCAACTTGAGAAACACAGGGGCATCAATCAAAAACTTAGAGATTCAAATGAGTCAGATTGCCCAACAAATGACCAACACTCAACCACAAGGCGCTCTCCCAAGTGCCACGGTTACAAATCCCAGAGACAACAATCATGTGAACGCTGTAATTACCAGAAGCAATAAATCCAATGACAAACCGGAGAGGAATTTCGAGGATGAGGATATGTTGATTGAAGTGGATGTCGAGATTAAAGAGAATGAGGGTATAAGTCAAGAAGTCAAGAGGGACGAAAGGGTAGTAAAAGAAAAGATAGTTACACCAAAACCGGCAGTTAAACTCCCTTTTCCCACGAGAAATAGGAAGAAAGAACAACATGAGAAGAATTTCGAGAAATTCTTAGAGATGTTCAAGAAACTTGAGCTGAACATTCCTTTCTTAGAGGCACTCGAGCAAATGCCCACTTATGCAAAATTTATGAAGGATATCATTTCAAAGAAGCGGACCATCGAGAGTGATCCGATTATTCTAACTGAAACTTGTAGTGCTATTTTGCAGGGAATGAAGATTCCGGTTAAAAAGAAAGACAGAGGTTCAGTAACTATACCATGCACTATTGGT
This sequence comes from Vicia villosa, assembly GCF_029867415.1. Taxonomy (NCBI): domain Eukaryota; kingdom Viridiplantae; phylum Streptophyta; class Magnoliopsida; order Fabales; family Fabaceae; genus Vicia; species Vicia villosa. The sequence goes on from NC_081181.1 coordinate 156,948,030, forward strand.
GATAGGTCTTTCAAGAAAGCACTGATAGATTTGGGAGCAAGTGTGAGTCTTATTCCATTATCCATTTACAAAAGATTGGGGATAGGTAAAGTACAGGACACACAAATGACACTCCAGTTTGTTGACCAATCAATTAAAAGACCTTACGGAGTTATAGAAGACGTGTTGGTGAAAATCGACAAGTTCGTATTTCCGGTAGACTTTGTTATTTTAGAGATGCCCGAAGATGAAGAGGTACCAATCATTTTGGGGAGACCATTTCTAGAGACCGGGAGGTGTTTGATCGACATAGAGGAAGGGACAATGACCTTGAAAGTCTATGATGAAGAATTGAAGATTGATGTGCGAAACACTATGAAGTACAAGGATGATGTTGCCACAAGTCAACATATTGAGGTAATTGAGCAAATTTGTGATGAAGAAAACTCTTTGACAAAACAGAAGTTACCCTTGGAGAGAGTTTTGAGTCTATCAATCTTCGAAGAAGAGGAGGTAATTGATGAAAAAGATAGTGAAGTTTTAGCCATGATGGAAATATCATTTGCCAAAGATTCTCGCCACAACAGATGGGAGGATCTAAGGCAACCGTTAGTGGAAGAAAGTAAAGATGAACCAAAGAAGGGGGCTGAACTAAAACAATTACTGGAGAACCTCAAATACGTCTTTTTAGACACTGAAAGTAAGTGCCCGACTATAATAAGTTCTCACCTTGAATTCCTTCAAGAAGATAAGCTTGTCAAGGTCCTTAAAAAGCATAAAAGTGCCCTTGGATGGTCAATTGAAGACTTGAAAGGAATAAGTCCAACACTTTGCATGCACAAAATCTTAATGGAAGATGATCACAAACCGGTTGTCCAACCTCAACGGCGACTGAATCCAGCAATGAAGGAGGTGGTTAGAAAGGAGGTGGTAAAACTTTTGGACGCCGGGATGATCTACCCAATATCTGACAGTTCATGGGTGAGTCCAGTTCATGTGGTGCCAAAGAAAGGTGGAACTACCGTTGTTAAGAACGAAAAGAATGAGTTGATTCCCACAAGGACAGTTACAGGGTGGAGAGTCTGTATTAACTACCGAAGACTAAATCAGGCAACAAGAAAAGATCACTTCCCGTTGCCTTTCATCAACCAGATGTTAGAAAGGTTGGCGGGTCATGACTACTATTGTTTTCTCGATGGTTACTCGGGGTATAATCAGATAGCTGTTGCACCAGAGGATCAAGAGAAGACCGCTTTTACATGCCCTTTTGGTATTTTTGCCTACAGAAGAATGCCATTCGGGTTATGTAATGCACCGGCCACATTTCAACGATGCATGCAATCCATTTTTTCCGATATGCTTGAGAAGCATATGGAAGTGTTCATGGATGACTTCTCGGTTTTTGGTAAGTCTTTTGATAATTGTTTAACTAACCTTGCTATTGTTTTAGAAAGATGCCAACAAACCAACTTAATCCTAAATTGGGAGAAGTGCCACTTCATGGTGCGTGAAGGTATAGTTTTGGGCCACAAAATTTCTCATAAGGGAATAGAAGTTGATCAAGCCAAGATAGAAGTCATTGCAAAATTGCCTCCTCCCTTGAATGAAAAAGGTATCCGAAGTTTCTTAGGGCATGCGGGTTTTTACCGTAGGTTCATAAGAGATTTCTCAAAAATAGCAAAACCTTTAACTACACTTTTAGTTAAGGACAAAGCTTTTGATTTTGACAAAGAATGTGCCGCAGCATTTGATACACTAAAGCAAAAATTAGTGTCGGCACCAATTGTTGTAGCACCAGATTGGTCTCTACCGTTTGAGATCATGTGTGATGCAAGTGATATTGCAGTAGGGGCGGTGTTGGGACAACGTAGAGAAAAATTGTTACATGTTATTTACTACGCTAGTCATGTGTTGAACCCTGCACAGATGAACTATGCAACTACTGAAAAGGAGTTGTTAGCGGTTGTTTATGCCTTTCATAAATTCAGGCAATATCTGTTGGGTTCTAGAGTCATTGTTTATACTGACCATGCTGCCTTGAAGTATCTTTTTGCTAAACAGGACTCTAAGCCAAGACTGCTAAGATGGATCCTACTCCTTCAAGAGTTTGATGTAGAAATTCGTGACAAGAAAGGATCTGAGAACACTGTGGCAGATCACTTGTCTCAAATGTCACCAATTGAAGAGACAGAAACCACACGCTCAATAAAGGATGAGTTCGCAGATGAACATATCCTCGCTGTTATTGGTGTACCTTGGTTCGCCGACTATGCGAATTATTTGGTAGGAGGTATTATCCCTGATGATTTTGACTATAACCGAAGAAAAAAGTGTTTACATGATTGCAGGTTCTACTTGTGGGATGATCCCTACTTATACAAGAAAGGTCTCGATGGGTTGATTAGAAGATGTGTACCCTAAGAGGAACAACGAGATGTGCTGAAAGCATGCCATGACTCAGATTACGGAGGACATTTCAGTGGTGATAGAACAGCTGCAAAAGTCCTACAATCTGGTCTATATTGGCCCACATTATTCAAAGACGCCCAAAGCATTGTGAAAGAATGCGACAGGTGTCAGAGAATAGGGAATATCTCAAAAAGAAATCAGATGCCTCAAAAGGGTATTCTTGAAGTGGAGTTGTTTGATGTGTGGGGTATTGATTTCATGGGACCCTTTCCACCATCATATGGGAAGAACTACATCCTTGTAGCGGTGGACTACGTCTCTAAATGGGTTGAAGCAGTTGCTCTTCCTACAAATGACGCCAAAGTGGTGGTAAATTTCCTCAAGAACAACATATTCTCCAGATTCGGTGTTCCCCGAACACTCATAAGCGATGAAGGTACTCATTTCTTGAATAAGTTGATGGAGAATCTGCTGAAGAAGTATAATGTGAAGCACAAGATTGCAACAGCTTACCACCCTCAGACTAGTGGTCAAGTAGAGGTATCGAACAGGCAAATCAAACAGATTCTCGAAAAGACAGTCAGCACCTCAAGAAAATATTGGGCTGTGAAGCTTGACGATGCCTTATGGGCCTACAGGACGGCTTTCAAAACACCCATAGGCGTGTCACCCTACCAGTTGGTTTATGGTAAAGCTTGCCATTTACCACTCGAGCTTGAACACAAGGCATTTTGGGCCTCTAAATTCCTTAATTATGATATTGTAAAAGTCGGTGAGTCCCGTATCCTTCAACTACACGAGTTAGAGGAATTTCGAGATCAAGCGTATGAAAACGCTAAGATGTACAAAGAACAAACAAAGAAGTGGCACGATCAGAGGATCATCAAGAAGGATTTTTGGGAAGGACAACTCGTGTTATTGTTTAACTCGAGGCTGAAGCTGTTTCCTGGAAAATTGAAGTCCAGATGGTCAGGGCCGTTTGTTATACACAAAGTTTTCCCACATGGTGCGATTGAAATTAAAAACCAAGTCACTGGGGATATATTCAAAGTAAATGGACAGAGGTTGAAACCCTACTATACTGGGCAGGAAGTTAGATCAATTGAACATTTGCGTCTCACTTAATGAGGGAGGCGTTCGTTGAGCCATGCGACGTTAAATGAAGCGCTGAGTGGGAGGCAACCCACTATTTTTGTTATTTGACAGTTTGCTTTGTTTATTTGTTTTTGTTTGTAGGTTGTTGTTGAAGCAAAGCTATCAAGGAGTGAAAAGAGCAGAAAGCTCAAAACGGAGAATTTTTTTTGCAGGCAGTACCTGACACGGTCTGGCCGTGTTGGCAGACACGGCCGTGTCACCACGCTCCAGAATTTTGAAAGAGAAATTTGGTACTCCAGACTCGGACACGGTTTGACAGTGTCACCTGACACGCCCGTGTCATCTGGATTTATTTTTTAAGGGAAAAGGATGGAATTTCCAGACTCGGACACGGTCTGGCCGTGTCACCTGACACGGCCGTGTCAGCGAGTCAGATTTGAATTTTTTTTTAAGTTGTGTCTATGGGTCCCGCGCGCCCCACCTCTCAAAACCCTACTTTTCCCTTCTCTTCCCTCAATTTATCTCTTTCTTTCCCTTTCTTTCTTCTTCTTCCCCAACAACAACTTCCCTCCTCCATTAACCTCCCATCAAAAACCTTCATCCACCTCTCCAGATTTTCAATTTTTCCTCACACCCACTTCACAAAAGTGCTCCATTCACCGTTCTCCATCTACCTACAGTGGCCGTTTTCACTAATTCCACTTTTGAGTTTTTGTGACTTTTTCAGGTACCCAAAATGCCCCCGAAGAATGTTTCTAGACGAAGGGCAGCCGAGGATGGACCTTCGAGACCTCCAACTCGACCACGGAGGAATGCTGAACCGGTGGCAGAACCGCGTAACGAGAATGCGCATGGGTTCACCTTCGCTCAACCCGCCCATGAAGTCCGGTATGCAAAACATAAGAGCCGACGGTTGATTCCGAACAGGTATATGTGTCCCTCTACTTTGGCTGAATTGGGGTTGTCTGAAGATGTTCATAGACTGTTGGGAAAAATAGGGCTGCTAGATTTTATGCTGCGTACAACACCTACTTATGAACGGATAACATTGGAGTTCTTAAGTACGGTGGAGTACGAGGTCCATACGGAATGGGAAAGGAGACTCCCTATGTGTACCGGTGCAATCACTTTTCAATTGTTTCAGACTGAGCACCGGTTAACTCTAGAGGAATTAGGTGCTATCCTTGGTATACCCACTGATGGACCGGGAAAATTGCCTAGTGATTTTGAACCCGGAAGGTTTTGGGGTAAGATCACAGGAACTGAATATATCGCAAAAGACGCGAAGGCCTCCCGGATTCATAATCCATGTTTTCGTTATGTGCAAAAATGTCTGGCTTATTCTATGTTTGGTAGGGGTGATAGTCAGGGCGTTATTTCACAAACTGAACTTTTTCTGATGTCTTCTATGATTTCGGAGACTCCGGCTAATGTGGCGGCCTTTGTGGCTGCACATCTAAGCAAAGTGGGAAAAGCAGTGTCTGGTGACATTTGTGTTGGGGGTATCATCACTCAAATAGCTAGATTTCTCGGCTATGACCCGGTGGCACATCATCATGAGCCCGTCGCAGGTATGACTAAACTTGATATGCTTGCTTTGATTAACCAACTTGTGATACAGATGAATGGTACTTCTTATGAGTACAAAGTTGGGAAAACGGTGGTCATGAATCTCCCAAATCCTGAATGGACGTCCACCCTCAACGAGGAGAATTAGCGCTATCGGGAAATCTTTAGGAGCAGTTATCAGTTTCAGCGGAATGAAGAGAGTGCACACCTACAAGGAGAGACGGGTCAATCATCACATGGTGGTACCCAATCTACCTCTTTCACAAGTGAAGAATGGAATTGGATACATGGCGAATTCGCCGATCTAAGACGTGAGCAAGCGCGCCAAGGTCTAGAGCTACACCGTCAAGGAGAGGAACAAACCCGTCAAGGCGTGATGATGACGGAGATGCACAGCATGATGCAACAATTGATGTTGCATTTCCCTCCTCCTCCTCAGTAGGATGTTCGGTAAGTCCTCTCCGGCGAGTACGAAAACATTGAGGACAATGTTTAGTGCAAGTGGGGGAGGGATTTTATCATTATTGTTTTCTTTTATCAGTATTGTTTTCGTATTTTAGTATTTCATTTTAATTTGTTTTGTCTGAAGTTTTCTTTCTAGTTGTATCAAAAGTGTAACAGGATGAAGATTGGTGTCGAAGGCATGAAGTGATGAGTGACAAATGGAAGGACGACACAACCAAAAGCTAATATCTCAAGGCACTTTGAAAGTAGATGTAGCCAAAAAGAAAATGTCGGACGCAATGTGGTGAACGGAATTGAGCAGTTGAGGGACGAAATCAAGCCGGAAAGAGAAGTCACACGACATTGAGGGTGTGCGGAAGCTGCAAACTTAACCTACATGGTGAGGATTATAAAAAGCCAAACACTTAAAGAGATTACCATGAGAGTAAAATCAGGTATGTCTTTATCTCCCTAATTTTGCGTCTATTCTATCAACATAACACAATTGAGAAATCACACAAGAGGAAGTTGCTTGTTGTTTATTTGTTTCATCTCCCAGTCATTGTTTTCCACCATTGTTGTCTTGTCTTGTATGGTCATATCCCTCGTGTAACCCGTTGAGCCATTCTTCCTTGTTTTGTTCTGTCATTTCTCCATCTTTTATTATTACCACTTCCGGGTAGCACTTATCGTTTTTCTCTTATGTACAACTGTGTGAAAATTGTAAGTTTGGGGTGGCCGATATGTGTGTATGAAAGTAAAGGGGCAAAGAAAAGAAAAAGAAAGAAAAAGAAAGAAAAAGAAAAAAAACAACAAAAGAAAAAAAAAGATTGAACACACTTGCCCAAAGAAAAGTGAAAGACTCGTGAAAACGGGGAATATAAGAAGAACACCCCATACGTACAAGAAAAATGATAAGAGTAACATAAGTGCGGAAAAACCATTTGTGTACCCGTTCATTGTTTATCCAACCTCCACCTCAGCCCCATTACAACCCATAAAGACCTCAAATTGTGTGATTCCTTTTTATTGTGTAGTGAAAGTAGGATACTCGCAAAGTCAAGGGTTGATATCGCATACTATGATCTGAGCGAAAAATAATTTAACCAAGAGAGAAATTGTGAGAAGAGTGACAAGTTTGCAGGTGAAACACATTTTGATTTAAAGTGTGACGGACAACAAGGGGCGATGAGTTTCAAAAGCTGACTCAAGGAAGAGATTCAAGTTGCGAATGATATCGGCTATGTTGTGGTACAAAAAGGAAAATTCAAGGTGACCTTTGTTTGTTCGCTTGCATCGCTTGAGGACAAGCAATGAGATAAGTTTGGGGTTGTGATCGGTCACCATTTTACACTCAATTTCATCATAAATTCGACACACGATCATCATGTTTGGTAACACTTTATGGTTATTTCCAAATGTTTTCTTTAATTTATCTAGTTTCAAGTTTATTTGTGTGAAGTTTGTTTTTGTGTCATTCTCATTGTAAATTAGATGCTTTTGATCTCGTTTGGTAATGGTTTCAGGTTAGCTTCGGATTTATGGAAGATCGCATAGCCAAGAGGTGTGAGAAAAGTGAGCAAAAAAAAAAGAGCATATGGGCAGAGGCGGACATGGTCTGACCGTGTCACCTGACACGGCCGTGTCAGACCCCCTGAAGAAACTCAGCCCTAAGACCAGAAGCTGACACGGTCTGCCCGTGTCAAGTGACACGGCCGTGTCAGCTGTGCGGACAAAATTTCTGAATTTTGGTTTTTCCAATCTTTTTAAAGTTCAGGGGCAGTTTGGGTATTGCGGCGGATATCTGAAAACCTAGAGGGATTAAAAGAGGATTGAGAGACAAAGGGAAGGCACTTTTGATCGTACGATAGAATTCCAGAGTAGAGAAAGATAGCTTCATCAAGGTGTTGGAAGACGAAGAGATTCAACGGTGGAAACCATTGAAGATGAGAAGTCTCCTAATCTTTTGTAAATGTCTAAACTTTCTGATTCTGTTTTCTTGAATATTATGAGAGGCTAAACCCCCCAATGCCAGGGGGTGTCCCTGATTTGCATTGTAATGACTCTGAATATCGTTGTTCTTTAATCAAGCTTTCATATTTTGCAATTTAATTGTTTAATGTTTTTATTGCTTTCTTTGTCGGCAAAACAAGATTGGTCCACGGTTAACAATCTGTAGGACTACGGTTGTTAAGGTTTTTAAACAATTAAATCTTATTGTTATCACCTAGGCCTAGGGATACCGTAAGGTTATTTGAAAAATTCTTGATTATTTACATCTTTGGTTCACAAACCTTTGTTTCTAAGAACTTAGGCATTAGGGTTGCAAACCAAAAGGTTTTCACTAAGGACTTAGGAAAACACCCTTAAGAACAAATAGTTGCATCATATGAACTTGTTAAAGAGATCTTATTACAGAGTCATTAGAAGGCTGATCATACACCTACCTTGGCATTACTCTAAATTTATACACAAAAGCTATTTTACTTTCAGCTTATTTATTTGAATTTTATTATTCCAATATAAAAACCCCATATGCTCTTTTGTTCAATTGACTGTTTACAATAATTTATCTTTCCTACGTAATCCTCGTGATCGATACTTGGGGTAAAACCCATTATTACTACATCGGTGAAAATAGTACACTTGCTATTTTTTCGATCAGTGACCCGTGAATTAAAATATTTTATTATTTAAAAATTTGATATCAATATATAATACTCCAATAATTTTATTTAATGTCAATGAATAGTAATTAAAATATGTATTTAGCTAAAAAGTAAAAGAATGTATACTTCTTAAATTGGATCGGTAACATTATTACATTTTTAGGCCTAAAAGATGCAAAGCTAGCGGGCTTTCCAAGCTCCGCCCTTATTTTTTTCGGGGCGAATCAAGGTTTTAGGCCCGCACCCTTAACTCTGCCCATCCCGCCCTATTTTTTGTGGGTTTTTGTGGGGCGGACCTAAACAGGGAGGGCATGCCCGTTTGCCATCCATACTACTAAGTATCCCTTCTGCAATGCAAAGATCAAGGGAGACAGATAATCTTATTGCCTCACTCCTTTAAAGTAAGAAAAAAAATCTTGCATCTTTCTCATTTATCATGATTGATAGCTTGGGCGAGTGTATAATGGTAAGGATCTAATCACAAAACTTTTGAACAAAGCCAAATTGAACAAGAGCTTTAATAAGATATTTCCAATATAAAGTATCAAAGGCTTTTATGATGTCTATATTCAAAGCCATACTACCTTCAAAGGATTTCTTGTCCAACATATTAATGGCTTCTGAAGTACTAATCTCAATGCACTCATAAATATGTCTGCTCTTAATAAAAACTCTTTGGTGTTCTAAAATAATTTGAAGAGTTAAGATGACCAACCTGTTAGCAATTATATTAGTGATGACTTTGAAATAAAAGTTTACAAGTGCAAGAGGTCTATACGGCTCAATAGAATCTAATCCATGTTGTTTAGGTATCAAAGTCATATTTACTTGACGAAGATTAGAAAGGATCCAACATTGTTCAAAGAATTAATCCACTGAATTGATCACGTCATTCCCTACTATGTCCCAATAGGCTTGGAAAAAATCACCCAAAGCAATCAGGGCATGGAGAAAAATTACTATCCATATTGTGCAATGCATTCTTAATTTCTTCCGGCTGAAGCATTATAGTGAGATACTCATTATCTCCATGAGTTATAAGTTGTTGGATAGTTCTCTCCACCAGATCAATATAACTGCAACTATTTTTTGAGCTAAACGATTTTTTTTATAGAAGTTAATAAGATGATTATCTAATTCAACGCCTTACTCTAAAAATATATTGTTATGTCCCGATTTAGTGATTTTTTTACTAGCAGTAGTTTTGTTACTAGCATATCTCAATTTAACTGGGTTATGATTTTTTTTTGTATTCCTATCACCATACTTAAACTACTTAATCCTTACCTAATTCCTCCAAAAACTGGTATAGCATATGCAATGTATTATCTAATAAAAGTTGAACATTTTCCCTCTAATCCAAGATCATCATTGTAATAACCATTATTAATCAAACTTTGTATCACGTTAAAGTCACCAGTAGTTTTAGTGACTTTAAAATGAATAATGTTAAGTAGTTTTAGTGACTTTAAAATGAATAATGTTAAATGTTTCTTTGTTCAATTTCTTAAGAATATGTTTAAGAGATGTCAACTTAGCAGATAAAACAAACATAGGGCAACCAACTACACCAGTATTTCAATTATCGACAATCAGTCGTCTGCATCTATCATGTAGAGTCTAAACCTTCATAAATTTGAATGGTCTAGTCGAATCAAACACATCTTTGTCACAATGAGGAAGAATAGGGCAATAGTCTTAATGATTCTTGATCTAAGTGGAGCAATTGATTGTGTTCTAATTATCTAGTCAATTCTGATGACAAATGATTATATCAAGCCTAACCGAAAACATCATCTTTTCTCTCATGGGCCCAAGTGTAATAGCTACCATTAATTTTAAAATGCATAAACTCATTTTAATCTGTCCAACTAAAAAACTCATAAGTGACATTTTTATTTGAATGACATCTACCAAATTTCTCATGGAAAGTAATAACTATATTAAAATCACCTATCATTCACGAAGGAACATGATTGACATGTTGAAGATTGATGAGTTCATGTGATAATTATCTTCAAATCACATGAAAGTTACTTGTACATACAAGTGCAATGGAGAATTTATTTATGTCCTATATTTTTATGTGTTTTTGCCTATATTTTAACCATCAACAAATATTAATTATATTATTATAGAATTTATATCTTAATTTATAAAAATTAAGTTAAAAACAACTTTAAGTTAAATTTTGTTTATAACTTTGGTTTTTAATTTGAAAAAAAAAAAACCTAAAACAAACTGCCCTTAAAATAAAAAATTAATTTTAACATAATCATTTTTAAAGACAAAATCAATTTTAGTTAATCACGTTGAAAATGCATCAAAATCAATTACATATATTTAGGGTCTGTTTGGTAAAAATAGCAGTTGACTGATAAGCTAGCTGATAGCTTATAGCTTATGACTGATGGCTGATGACTGATGACTTATAACTTATAGCGGATGGTTGAGACTGATAGCTTATAAGCTCATTGAAGTGTTTGGTAAAGTTAGCGGTTCAATTAACTTATAAATGTAAAATGACATAAAAACTATTTAATATATAAATATTTTATTTTAAATTAAAATAAATTATAAGGGTTAAAAATGGATTTCAATTAAAATAATAAGGATAAAAAAGGAAGAAAAAATAATAAGCTATAAGACATAAGCTAAAACGCTATTTGAAATAGCGTCTGGAAAATAAGTTATAAGCTAGTAAAATAAGCTATAAGTTCGTGATGAAAAGACCGTTACCAAACGAGTCTAAATTATTATATGAGCTTATAAGACATAAGACATAAGCTATAAGCTCGAAAATATGTCTTACCAAACAAAATCTTAACGTGAATCTCCAAAATGGAATCAACCATACATACAAAACATAGACGTTTTATGTATCTATCATTGATATTAAACTTCCATACTTGGCCCCTACTTTAGGAATCACTTTATTATTATGTAAAATTGTAAATAGTGTTTAATCTCCAAACTCCAATCAAAGAATGAATAAATTCTCAAAATTATTAAAATTATTATTTCGTCTCACAATAATTGTCCTCTTTTCAATTTTTATTTATCTCAAATTATTTATCCATTTAGAATATCAATGTAATATTTATTATTTATTTCTACTAATTTACTCTTATTTATTGTATTTTAATTCATTTAAATACTCCACTACAGTAATAAGATTATTTTAGTAAATAAGACTCATTTTATTATTGAAATCAAGATAATTTATTATTTTTTTAAAAAGTGTTAAAATTTCGAAGAGGACATCTCCGAATGGAGTAAGGATCCACTCCATTTCTTAAAAAAAAATGTAGGGTCCATTACTATAGTTTTGTGTGCATAAAGTTAAATAAAAAGTAAATATGTGTTACATTTCTTAAGAAAACGTGTAATATACATACAAAACTATAGTAATAAAAAAGAAACGGAGTGGATCCTTATTCTTCGGGGATGATGAGGGAGTACTTTACTTCATTAAGTTAAAACACATTTTTATGGATCCTATTACTCTATTTCCCTTAAATTCTAAAGCAAGATAAAATCTATTCTTTAATCTGCCATCCCTGATTTCGGTAATAATAACTACTAATTTATAAAAATTGATAATAAAAATAGAAGAAAAAAGAAACTGGGTTTAAGAATTAATTGTACTAGTAAGCAGGATTTAAAATAGTAATGAACTAAGTTAATCACACGAGTTTAGCGTGCAGCAACTTCAAGAGATAAACAGTATCACATGATTCAGACCAGACTCATTTCTCTCATCTCAAATTTGCTCAGTTGAAAAAAAGAAGAAAAAAAGAAAAATGAAGTGTTGGAGATTATCGGCGATTCTGTTTCTAGGGTTTCTGTTGACTAGCATGTCAACGGCGAGATTCGTGGTGGAGAAGAACAGTTTGTCGGTAACTTCGCCGGAGAAAATCAAAGGCAAACACGATAGCGCGATCGGGAACTTCGGTATACCTCAGTACGGTGGTAGCATGGCCGGAAACGTTGTTTACCCTAAGGATAACAGTAAGGGCTGTAAAGACTTCGATTCATCTTTCAAATCACGTCCTGGTGCTCTACCGACTATCCTTTTGCTCGATCGTGGAAGTAAGAACTGAGAATTTTACTTTACTTTAGTTCATTCATGTTCTTTCTTTTTTGAGAATTTTACTAATTTGGATTATTCACTTAATTGCTATATTTGATTTGTTAGATTTGTTTCATTTGCATGTTGTATAATTGTTGAGTGCTTGAATGAATACCTAGAGATTTTGATTTTGTTTATAATTTACGCATGCGATGCGATACTGCAGATTGCTTCTTTGCTTTGAAGGTTTGGAATGCTCAGAAGGCTGGAGCTTCGGCGGTTCTTGTTGCGGATGATATTGAGGAACCTTTGATTACTATGGATACGCCGGAGGAGGATGGATCTTCTGCTAAGTACATTGAGAATATTACGATACCTTCTGCTCTTATTGGAAAGAGTTTTGGCGAGAAGTTGAAGGATGCTATCAGTGGTGGGGATATGGTTAATGTTAATCTTGACTGGAGAGAGGCTGTTCCTCACCCTGATGATCGTGTTGAGTATGAGTTGTGGACCAACAGTAATGATGAGTGTGGAGTTAAGTGTGATATGTTGATTGAATTTTTGAAGGATTTTAAGGGTGCCGCGCAGATTTTAGAGAAAGGGGGTTATACTCAGTTTACACCTCATTATATAACTTGGTACTGTCCTCATGCGTTTACGTTGAGTAAGCAGTGTAAGTCTCAGTGTATAAACCATGGGAGATATTGCGCTCCGGATCCTGAGCAGGACTTCAACTCAGGTTATGATGGGAAAGATGTGGTTGTTGAAAATTTACGGCAGCTATGTGTTTTCAAGGTGGCAAAAGAAACAGAAAAGTCTTGGGTGTGGTGGGACTATGTTACTGATTTTCAAATTAGATGCCCGATGAAGGAGAAAAAGTACAATAAGGAATGTGCAAATTCTGTCATTAAATCTCTAGGTGAGTGACCTTATTATGTTTTCTTGCAGTGGTTGGTTGATAACGACTTTGTAATACGTTCATTAAATATCTGCAGGTCTTGACACCGCTAAGATTGACAAGTGCATGGGAGATCCTGATGCTGATACTGAAAATTCTATTTTGAAAGAAGAGCAAGATGCCCAAGTATTGTCCTTTGTAGTTGCTTTTAGTTTATGTCAACATTTAATTTGCTGTAACATTATATTTACGTGTTGATGTTGGATGAAACTGGTTTTGTAGATTGGGAAGGGATCACGTGGTGATGTTACCATATTGCCTACTCTTGTTGTCAATAACAGACAATATCGAGGTTTGTCCAACATGCTCTTGTGATAGATTGTATTAGTAATTGGTTATCCAGTTCTAAAAAGAATCTTTCCAGGTAAATTGGAGAAAGGGGCCGTTCTAAAGGCTATCTGTTCTGGGTTTGAGGAAACTACTGACCCAGCTGTTTGTTTGAGCAATGGTAATTGTTTACTTGCCTTTGTTACAAGGGACATATGCTATGTAGACTAGTTTTTAGACCTCATACTGATGTTTTTTTGGGTAGATGTGGAAACAAATGAGTGTTTGACAAACAACGGGGGTTGCTGGCAGGATAAAACAGCTAATATCACTGCATGCAAGGTATTTGTCTTCATGAAACAAGCTATCTAATAACAGGGTACTACAGAATTATAATTTCCTATGTTCTGACAATGTTAAGTAACTGCTCAGGATACATTCCGTGGACGAGTATGTGAATGCCCCTTGGTTGATGGTGTGCAATTCAAAGGAGACGGTTATACAACTTGTCAAGGTGAAATGACTTTAATCTTTACCTTTATGTATGCAAAATTAATTTCTAAGAGGGCTCACTATTGTTGTATTATGTTTATTGCCTTCACTTCTATGTTGTGCATAGCAGGGTGTAATGATGATCCTTTAGCTGTGAGGCATCTGTGATTTTTTTCCCGGTGTGTACTCATAGTTGTGCTTAACTAGTTTCTTTTGTGTTTGCAGTTAGTGGACCTGGGCGTTGCAAGATTAACAATGGAGGCTGTTGGCATGAAGCCCGAAACGGACATGCTTTTTCTGCTTGTTTGGTTAGTAACCTTTAAGTTTCTTGACCCAACTACATTCAACTTATTTATCTCCCAACAATTTTTATGTTTAAATGGTTAAAGTTCTATTGGCTTGTAAATCCAAAATTTGAAACTAAATTACTTCACAAATTGTTGTGGAAACAGGATGATGGGGGAGTTAGATGTCAGTGTCCTGCCGGGTTTAAAGGTGATGGTGTAAAAAATTGTGAAGGTGAGAGATGCTTATGTTGTTTTTGCTGTTACTCTTTCCCCCCTGCTAGTTTTCTGAATATACAGATGTAACAGATCACCCTAGTAAATAAATACTATGTATACCATGAATAGAGCCCTTGATTCTGTGTTGAATTCTTTAATCAATTGTAACTAAACATGTTCATTCTTGAATGTCTTGTTGTCTTCTCTAAATATGTCAGAAATATTAATGGAGTCCATGATTTACTATTTCATACTCTTATTAGTTAGTACGTCATGCTGGAACCTGGCTCAAAATTATCTTCTTCCCTCTTTTATCCAAAATATGTATTGTCTTCTCTGTTTGTTTCGCTGGAGAGTTGCTGAAATCTCAGTAAATTTAACATTGACTTCTATTCTTGGATAAACTGCAATTGAACTTACTATAACCAGTCAAGTAGTTGCAGAGTCTTCTCTTTTAGTTCATGGGTTTAAAAAAGCATTGTGAATTTGATGATACCTAGTATATGTTTCACTAAAAAAATCAGAATTCATAAGTTTAATGTTATCTATTTCGTCTCGACAGACATTGATGAATGCAAAGATAAGAAAGCTTGTCAGTGCCCTGAATGTAGCTGCAAGAATACTTGGGGCAGCTATAACTGCAGTTGTAGTGGAGATCTTCTGTATATCAAAGACCAGGATACATGCATCAGTGAGTTATATACAATTATCCTTTTTTTTACTCTACATTTACATGTTTTTATTGTGATACTCTACTGCGTAATCTACAGGTAAAACTGCCAGTCAGGCAAAATCTACCTGGGCTGCGTTTTGGGTAATTTTGATTGCCTTGGCTATGATTGCTGGAGGGGGATTCCTTGTGTATAAATATAGAATTAGGGTAAGCTTTGCTGCATTCTCTCATTTTTGTGGTGATATTTGGTGCTAAGTGATAAATTTCTATTAGCATGTTTACTTTGTTGTGTTTTATTAGCATATAAATAACAAAGTTAATGGTATTTTGATGGTGGTTTTGCAGCAATACATGGATTCTGAAATCAGAGCAATCATGGCACAATATATGCCCTTGGACAGCCAAGAGGTTCCAAATCACGGAAATCATCAAAGAGGTTGAAAGAAAAAACAGGTCAGTCTCTTGGGATCTCATGGCGTGCAGCATGGATGTGGCTTCTCATATGCCCTCTTTGAGCCGTTTACCATTATGAGTTTCATTTAGTACTGTATCATATGGACTATAAATATCGCCCGGTAGAAATTTAGAATGCTCTTGAGTATTTTATTTGTTCTCTTTTGGTTGGCAATCTAGCATGTTGTATACTTGGAAGGTCAGAGAGGTATTTCACTGGATCCTGGATTTCTGTTTACCAGATGTAACCTTCAATGCACAATGTTGTAACTTATGATGCTGTAGTTCAGATAACATCTTGATACTATTCCATTGCACTTCCGGGTGCTCCTGCTTTATTTTCTTCACTTTATTAGTGGAGGTTGCACAAATGTGTATTGTGGATGGATCCTCTCGAGTGTGATTTACACATGAGAGTAATGTGCAATCTCCCACTATTCAAAACGAGGGAGAAACTTTAAAAGGTTCAGGACATGAGTTGCCATGCATCAGGGGAATGGATCCCTATTCTTTAAGGGTGTGTTTGGTTGAGAGAAGAAATTGAGAAGAGAGAAAGAAGTGAGAAAGCGTATAAGAAGAGAGAAATAAATGAGAAATAGAGTAAATTTAAGGTATTGATTGGTATAAAAGAAAGAGAAGAGAAATAGAAGAGAAAGAAGTATGTTTGATTTTTAAAAAGACAAAAACGTCCTTAAGTTTAATATTTTATTATAAATATGTTTTATTAAAAATATGAAAATATAATTATGTTTATATATATATATATATATATATATATATATATATATATATATATATATATATATAAGATTAAGATTAATATAGAAATAGATCCAACCTTGATATAAAAGAGTAAATAAAATATTATTTTCAAATTAATACTAAAATGTTATTTTTAAATTCTTTACGCTCAATTTTTATTTATATGCAAAGATGTAAAGTTAAATTGTATGGAAAAAAAATAAGACAACTAATTTTTCAATAATTAACAGTAAAATTTATGTTTCTACAGTATTCTTTACCACCCCAAAATCATAAATGCAATGAAGATATAAAAATATTTTATGTTTTATTTTTATTTTAAATAGAAGTACAAATATATAAGGATGAAGAATGGGCAAACAAAGTTATAAAATCACTCCTTCTCTCGCCTCTTTCTTCGCTATTTTAAGGAGAAATGAAAAATCGGTGGGTCCCACCATATTTTAACCTCTCTCCTCTATTTCTTTCATCTCCAAACAGCTTTGATGTGACACCTCTCCCCTTCTCTTCAAACAAACACACCGTAAGTGCATGAGAATTCAGAACAACCGAATGAGTTGTCTTCTTGTTTATCAAAGACTTTGTACTCTAATAATTAGGCTTAAGTGCAGAGGGAATGCGATTGTACGATTTTGACCCTTTTAACTAGAACAAGCGAGAGAGGGAATGTGATTGTCCGATTTTGACCCTCTCAACTCGAACACTCGAGAGAGGGAATGGAGTTCATAAGTGTTATGCCAATAAATGATTATTATTTGAGTGAATTTTGAGGGATTTTGAAAGGGGGACTAACATATCATAGAGAAAACATAAGGGGTAAAATTAGAAAAATCACTATTGCAATATTTTGAGGACTAAGTGTAGTTAAGGGTACAATTATCACACGGGACATTTGTTCTTATTTCATATGTTTTTTAAGTATCCAGAAACAACTAAATGTTACACACAAAAGTTGTTACAAGGATCACAAATAGATCCAAATTCAGTGGATACATAGAAAAATTACAATAATGAATAAAACTTTTCTATCAAAAGAATCTAAACATGATTATGGATAATTACTTTTTAAATTTCAAAAGTAGATGTAGTTGTTTCGAAATCAACTAACATTGATATCTCATAATTCAGAACTTCAGAAGCAAATATTCACTTTGTAATCAATTTCATAATTGCAAAGAATTAACTGTCATTTTGTCCATAAAAAAAAGGATTAAATGCCAAATAGACAGAAGACAGCAAAAAAATCATAAAATGAAATCAGAGTCTCTTAATCTGCTGCATTGCATTCTCTTTTATTGCTATTGCATATCCTTTGTTTCTTTTGCTGGGGTAATACCAAGTTCTTGTCCAATGTTCATTCCATTGTAAGCAATGGGAGAGTACATCCACAAATCATCAGAGCTTAGAAGCTGTTAAATTCATATATGCAAGAAAATGATCAATACTTGTCTTTGCAAAGGTGTAATATTGAACTTTTTTATTTTGCACTGAGCTAATTGGTTAGAGAAAGGAGAACCGTCAAGATGCTACCTTAATTTGAAGCTGTAAAAACTTCACATATTGAACAGCTTCCTCAAGCATGGTGCTGATATCCACCTGCAGGTTTCACCAAGGAAGGAAAAAACTTAAGAATTTTTAGCATATTTACCAGTTGTCAACGGTGGAAACGCCATTGCAAAAGAAGCTACCTTAGTTCCATTAGGGACAAGGTTTTGTAAGATTCGCAGCCTTTCATTTATTCTCTCTCTTCTTTTCTGTACAATGCAAAACATGGTAAGAGAAGAAGTAATCCATCACATTGTATGGACAGCAACCTAGGAAACTTTGATACAGATTCACAGACACCGGATATGGCAATGATATGTTGACACGTGTCAGTGTCAGACTCTGGCACACGTCAGACACCAAACACGTCTTTAACTGAAGTGTCGGTGTTACAACTTACACATACTACAACAGAATATCGAAACTAGCTAGTAATTGGATAACTTTCTTAAGTGTTCTTCCAAAAAGGACTTACTCTTGCATATAGGCTTTGTGGATCAGTAGCAGCACCTCGACTAGATCTTGATTTACCACTTAACTTCATAGCTGTGGAATCATTCTGGCTCAAACTTGAACACGACCCTCCATGTAGTTCATGAGAAGAATTGGACTCATCCTCTGAACAACAACTGATTAAGGTCAGATCGTCAGTGCTTCTAGAACCACATCTCATATTCTTCCTACATTTAACATTCCTCTTGCTCCTGGAGACCTATTATATCAAATAAAAACGAGAATCTAAGAAAATCAAACACATCATAAAATGTGCAGGAAAAAGAAATGCATAAAAAAAATTAAGTGAAATATTTAGAAGATTCTTGCATCGTGTTTGTCTACCTCATTCGAGCTCCTAGATCTTTTCATTGAGTTTTCTTTCCGTACGGTGTTCTCTTCTGGCTCAGAAACTAGTATTTCATGTTCCTTTGGGGACTGCAATTTCTTGTTAGCTAGAAATTGTTCATTAGGTTGTGTTGTATATGGACCGAATTTGGAATCATCTACGGAAAGTCCCAAAGCAATATACTCAAAGCTGGTTAATGTATTGTTAATGCAACTAGTATCAGAAGTTGAGCTAGGAAATTGAGCAGCAAAGTTAGAATAGTTGTTATTTTTTGTGACAGTAACTGTTGTGGAATCGTGTGCTGGCCAAAATGCAGATTCAGTTCCGAAATCGGAGTTTTGATTGGGGTGTTGTGGGAGTGAGCAGTTACCAAGTAACTGATTCATGAAATCAGATTCCTCAGCAGTGTAGAGTCCACTAAGAGAACTCCATTCTTGAGAAATAAGCTCAGCAGGTTCCATTTTCTTTAGAAAGTGTTATATATTGTTTATGCAGAAAAAGAAAACTCTCCACTTGTTATAGTGTTTGATCACTATTCATTCTATTTATACTAGACAAATATATAGGAAAAAATATGTATATTTATAGTTTAATATAGATCAATAGGGAATAATGAGTTCATCCTTAAATATGAAAAGATCTCATGATTGGCAATAATTAGCATCTTGACAAAGTCTCAATGATATTTATTTTTATTATAATATAGTTTTGGTGTGATTATTATTATATATTGGAACCGCGTGAGGTTATCAAAATATATGAGTTGAAAATGAGGTAGGAGGGATTGAGATCGTGGTGAGGAGTCTGTGTGTCTCACATTCTTGAACTGTCATTGAAATAGACATACAGAACATTATCTATCTGTAACTGGATTTTTGTCCCTTCTAGTCCTCTCAGGGATGTTAACAACCAACTATACATTCTCTTGTTAAACTTCATCTTAGTAGGTAGGTATATCAGGTTTGAATTTCAACTCTAGATTTCGATGCTATGTGTGACGTATTACGCATGTACGTGTGGAAGGAATGGATGCATATCATAGTATATATGAGACCAGATTCTTCTACATAGTTTATAGGTTAATTTAATGGAGTATTAATTGACTTTGTATTATAGTATACGGTTCTTAGGCATATTCCTTAAGTTTAAAATTTGTTTTTATTGAAACAAATTACTATTATATTGTGATAGATGAAAAAACAAAAGAATTAGACTATTTGAAATTTAAGCTTTGATGCATCAAAAAAGTTAGATCGATAAATGAGATGGGGATTATTGCGGCTAAGGAGTGGAGAAGGATATTGCGGATGCGAAAAGAATAGGAGATTAAATCATAACCTTGAATTTTGTAGTAGAAAAAGATATTTTTAATAATATTAGTGCTCATGCACCTCAAGTTGCGTTAGCAGAACACATTAAGATATAATTTTGGGAGGATTTATAATGCTTACTTCAAGATATATTTCAATGAGTGAAACTTTTTCTATGAGGGGATATAAATGGACATGTAGTGAGTATAACACGAGATTTTGAGAGTGTGCATGGGGGTATGATACAGGGGAGTGAACACAGAGGATACATCTATCTTGGAGTTTTTTTCCGCTTTGGATCTTATTTTAAGAAATACTTGGTTTAAGAAAAGAGATGAGCATCATATCACATATAAAAATGGGGTGACGAGTTTTTAGGTAGATTTCTTTTTCTTATTGTGTGGGGTGAACTCATTCTTAAGGTGGGACCCACCGTTTATTTATTTAGGAAAAAAAGATAAAAAGAATAAAAGAAAAAAAAGTTTTTTTATGTGAATTATTTTATTTAGCCCAAACCTAAATAACATGTATTTTAAACGGATTTTTTAATCCTTAAAACTACACAACAAATATGCAATTTATGAGTTTCAATGAAGAACACGAGAGTTTTAAAGGAGAAAAGACACAAGTAATACAAATTCAGTATGTTGTTACTATCACTTTGCTAATTTTATTGATATTTTTGTTGAGCAATTTTAAATTTTCTTAGGGTGTGTTTGCTTTAAAAGAGAAGCTGTGAAGAGAGAAATAGATAAAAGAGAGTGTAAGATGAGATAAAAAATGTGAGGAATAAAGTAGATTTGGGGTATTATTGGTTTAAGAGAAAGAGATAAGTGTTGTATATTTTTAAAAGTACTATATGTAAATAAGATTTTCAATCTAATTAATTAATTATTTAAATTTAATTAATTAATTATTTAAATTTAAATTTAATTAATTAATTAATTATATCTCTTTATAAAAAATACAAATAATTCTTTAAGTAAAATGGCACATGAAAAATTATAAGTAAATAATTTTATCACTGCAAATAGTCAAAATATTAAATAAATTAAGAAATATAAAAAAATAATAAATTAAGAGTATAAAAGAAATGGATAAAGCTAACATGTGCCCTTGGGGCACATGCTAAGAAACCTAAATATAGTAAATTTGTATTGGAAAACGTAATAAAAACATTAATTATAAACTTTTTATGAAAACAATGCACAATTTTTAAGAAAAAATTTCTACATTTAACTCTTAACATATGCCCTTAGGGCACATGTTAGCATGACCCAAAAGAAATTTAAGAGGTTTCAGACTCTCTCGTGCATTTCCTCGCTAGTGAGGAGAGAAAAGATTTTTGATTAGACCCACATCCTTTTACTCTCTCTTTTCTATTTCTCTTTTGTACCAAGCAAGGTAACTTGGCTATTTCTTGTCAACTTCTCTCCTCTTAGTCTCTTTCTCCTCTACTTCTCTTATACCAGGCACACCTTTAGAGTTGTTTTGGTATACCCACATTTTATGGAGGAGTTGTTTGGAGTATGTTTTTCACCTTTATTATTTATTGATGAAAATTGTTATTCCCTGGTGTTACTAGGAAAAAATTTCGTATACCCATTATTTATATAGTGTAAGGTTTTATTGAATTAGATCTCGTGGTTTTTATTCTCTCCCTTTGAGGAAAAATTTTCATGTTAAAAGTCAGGTGTTCTTGATATTTTATTTTTCTATTTAAATTGCACAGATTTGAGAAAGTATTTCCTTAAGAAAAATATTTTGGTTATTTCTCAAAAGCCAAATACGATTAAGCTTAACTCTATTAATTATACATTATCGAAGTTTCTTATGAAAGATATGTTTTACCACAAAGATTTGTATGATCCTATTGAGGGAAAAAAAGGTAAACCAAGTGACAAGTCTGATACCGAATAGAAGAAGATGAATCAGAAGACAGTTGCTATAATTAGACAATGATTTGATTTGAGTGTATATCCCATATGTTGAAGCTGAAACTGATGCACAGAAAATGTGAAATGAATTAAAAGATTTGTATGAACGCAAGAACATGCAAAATAAAGCATGTTTGATCAAGAAGCTAGTTAATATGAAATACAAGGAGGGTGAATCAACAACATAGCATGTGAGTGTATTTCAGAATAGTATGAATCAGTATGCGGCTACTGATATTAAGTTGGATGACTAATTGCAATTCTTATTACTACTTAATTCCTTGCCTGATAACTGGGAAGTTCTTGTTGTGACACTTACTAATTTAGCTCCGAATGAAAAATTAATAATGTTAACAGTTAAAGATAGCATGCTTAATGAAAAAGCTAGGAGAAAAGAATGTGGTTTGATTGTTACTCCTAATCAGTGTGAAGCTCTAGTTATCGAGTCAAGGGGAGAAGCAAAACCATAAATTTTCATAAGCATGAAAAATATGAGAGTCGTGGCAAGTCAAGAACTAGAAAATAAATTACATGCTACAATTGTGGCAAGGTGTAACACATAAAAATGAATGACAGTCAGAGTGCAATTCATCTTAGTAAGAACCCGATATTTCACTCCAGGTCCAAGCACATTGAGGTGCGGTAACATTGGATAAGAGATGCATTGGAGATGAAGTTGTTTTCACTTGAAAAGATTCATACTGGCGAGAATGGTTTAAATATAATGACAAAGACTTTGCGTGCGACAAAGATGATCAACTATAGAAAGAAGGCGGACATGGTGGAGCAGATCCTTCCCACTTGAGTCGTGAGGGGGAGATTTGTAGGGTGAGATCACTCCTAAAATGGAACCCCCCATTTATTTAGAAAAATAAAAAAATAAAAAAAAAAGAGTTTTTTTACAGGAATTATTTTATTTGGCCCATACCCAATTGACATGTATTTAAAAGAGATTATTTAATCCCTAAAGCAACACAACAAACAAGCAACTTACGAGGATTTCAGAGAAGAGCACAAGGGTTTTAGAGAAGGGGAAAAGCCACAAGTGATAAAAGGTTGTGTAGGAAACCTTATCAGTTTGAGCTACAAATTCACTATATTGTTCATATCACTTAGCTAATTTTATTGATATTCTTATTGAGTAATTTTACTTTCTCTTAGAATTGTTTTGTTATACCCACATTTTGTGGATGAGTTGTTTGGAGTGTGTTTCTCACCTTTATGTTTATCGGTGAAGATTGTTATTCCCTAGTGTTACTAGGAAGACTTTTGTATACCCATTATTCATATAGTGGAAGGTTTTACTAGACTAAGCTCCGTGGTTTTTATTCTCTCACTTTGAGGGAAGTTTTCCACATTAAAAATCTAGTGTTCTTGCTATTTTATTTTTCTATTAATTATTATTATGCTCTAGAATTGATTATGCTGGTTTTCTATTTGAATTGCACAGGTTTGGAAAAGTATTTCGTTAGAGAAAAATATTCTGATTATTTGATAATTTTCCAACAGCTTGACTATCGAACTTAAAGTATTGGTTATGGATGTAATAATCAAGGGGATAGGAAAGAGTAGAAGTCACCTGGGAGCAACACATGATCATAGAGGGAGGGTTTCCAAGTGTTTAGAAGAGTAGAAGTCACTTGGGAGCAACGCATGATCTTAGAGCAACACACGGATCAAGTGGTTGCATTAGAAGAATGAAAAATAAGGAAGTTTCCAACACACGATCTTTGAGGAAGGGTTTGGAAAACCACAAGGAAATGCAAATGATGT
Source organism: Vicia villosa (assembly GCF_029867415.1). Classification (NCBI taxonomy): domain Eukaryota; kingdom Viridiplantae; phylum Streptophyta; class Magnoliopsida; order Fabales; family Fabaceae; genus Vicia; species Vicia villosa. The sequence continues at coordinate 156,971,781 of NC_081181.1, forward strand.
GTGGAATAAGATGACCCAAGATTTTTTGAAAAATGGCTAAAGAGACTTTGGGAGAATCGAGAGGATTTAGACCTAGGGGTAAAAAAATCGTGGTGGTGGAAAGAAATTGTTCAGAGTAAAGTTAGAGTAAAAAATAATTGTTTTAAAGAATGGTCTAGGAGTAAAAATGTTGAAACTTGGAAAAAGTATAAGAAAACTAAGAATGACATCAAGAAGACAGTGAGTGAAGCAAGAGCTCAAACTTTTGATGGATCATATCAAACTTTAGGAACTAAGAAAAAAGAAAAATCCCCATATAGGCTTGCTATGGGAAGAGAAATAAATATAAGAGATTTGAATCAAGTGAAGTGTGTTAAAGATGAAGAAGACAAAGATTTGGTTTCGAAAAAAAAGGATAAGTGGAAAACTTATTTTTACAATTTATTTAGTGAAGAATATAATATCTCACTGGACTCTAGCAAGCTCGACATTAGAGAAAAGGATCAAAACTATAACTACTATTGAATTCAAAAACAAGAGGTAGAGTAAGTTTTGAAAAAGACGAGTAACAGTACGACAGTTGGACCAATCAACATACCTATGGAAGTGTGAATAATTCTTGGATATAAATGTATTTAATGGTTCCCCAAACTCTTTAGTAAAATTTTAAAGTCCAAGCAAATGTCAAATGAATGGAGAATAAGTACTTTAGTTCCAATCAATAAGAATAAGGGATGTATACAAAGTTATGCAAACTATACGGGAATTAACCTTAAGAGTCGTACAACGAAGTTATGAGAAATAATGATTGAACAAAGACTATGAAAAGAGACTCAAGTCACTGAGAATCAATTTGGTTTTATGTATGGAAGGCCGACTATAGAAGGGATAAATCTACTACGACATGTAATGGAGTAGTATCAGATGGACCAAGAAGGCGTATGACAGAATTCCTAGAGAGATTTTATGAAAATCCCTATATAAGAAAGGGTTAAGATTGCATATATTCGAGCTACCAAGATATGTATGAAGGGGAATTGACTAGTGTATAAACACAAGGTGGAAAGACATATAATTTCCCCATTACAATAGGTTTGCATCAAAGATTAATCTTAAGCACTACCTTTTTAAATCAATTTTGGATGTACTCATGGAACACATCTAAGGGCTAGCACCGAGATGCATGCTTTTTGCAGATGATATAATTCTACTTGGGAAGTCAAAGGAGGATTTAAATGGGAGGTTGAAGACTTGAAGACGAGCTTTAGAAACCCATGGTTTTTGCCTTAGCAGAAGTAATACAAATTATATGGAATGTAACTTCAACAAAAGAAGAAGTGTTTCTAACATAGAGGTGAAAGTTGGAGACCATATCATCCCTAAAGTCATATGGTTTAAATATCTTGGGTATGCAATACAAAATGATGGGGAAATAGAATGGGGGTGTATACCATCAAATTTAAGCTGGATGGCTGAAATGGAGGAGGACTTCAAGGGGTATTGTGTGGCACAAAGGTACTATTCAAGCTTAAGGAAAACTTTTATCAAACTGTGATAAGACCTGGGATATTTTAGGGACAAAATGTTGAGCAGTTAAGAATCAACACAAGAATAAAGTAAGTGTAGCAGAGATGAGGATGTTGCGTTGGATGTGTGATAAGACTAGACATGATAGGATTAGAAATAAAAATATTAGAGAAAGTGTTAGGGTAACACATATAGTAGAGAAGGTGATGGAAAATATACCTAGTTAGTTTGGGCATATTGATAGAAGACTAGTAGATTATGTGGTAAGGATAGTAGATCAGATGGAGAAAAGCCAAACAACTAGAGGAAGAGGAAGACCTAGAAAGACTATAACATAAGTTATTTAGAAAGATCTTGATATTAACACTTTGGATAGAGGTATGGACTGGATAGAACATTATGGCGAAAGTTTATCCCTATAGTTGACCCCACTTAGTGAGATACGACTTGGTTGTTATTGTTGTTGTTTATTGAGACATAACATATCAATAAACAACACTAGAAATTGTTTTTTAGATGGTATCACGAGCTTACGATTTCATATAAATGCTAGTCGTTATTGGTTACAAATTCTTTGTTTTTTGCCTTCATGGTGAATTCATGGTCACTTACCAGAGAACTTACTTTGCAGTTTGTTAGTTTTTCTTTGTTTGGATAGTCACTATTCATACATTTATTTTTTGGAAATCTTGGTATCCGGCCTTGCAAACGAATGACTACTCATACATTAGTTAACTCTATTCGTAATTTATAAAGAACTTACACAAACACTAGACACGACACTATATTGACATCAGTAATAACTTTAAAAAATGAATAAATGTAATGCAACCACATATATCGATATCAAACATGTATGGGACAACAAGACGGATTTGGTTAGAGGTATCAATGTTTCATGTTGTTCCGTTGTGGAACCAGAAATGGAGAGAATTAGGGAAACTACAATAGAGCAAAACTTCCTAAGTGATTCTGTGATGCGGCACCGTGGATCAGAGGTTGCGATCACAATGCTTATTGAACTAGAGACATTAATCTTAAATCGACGTCGTTAACCGATGTTGATCTTGAATAGGTGTTGCTAATCTGAGATACGACGAATCAATGAGGGGTACTTGCAAGGTTAGCATTTTTACACCCAAGTCAGTTTAGGGTTTAAGACAATCGTAGTGAAAGTGGAGATTAGAGATTGTGTATCTAAAAATCCTTTGTAAAATTATTTATACCTTGGGCTCAATGAAGCGGTTTGGATGAATGGGCCTCGTGCTATTGGATCTTTGATCGACATAGAACACATGTTAACATTTATTATGTTCACATGTGATTAAATAATGATAGTTCATGAACACATTAAGCTAAAAACCTACACAAATGTAACCAAAAAAAAAACCTACACATAAGATTTAAAATTACGATATGAATGAGTACTCAATAGTTTACCAATACTCATTACTCAATCTACTAGTAAACATGCATAATAATCCTGCGATATATGTAATGTTGAGTCTAATACAATCAATGACATACTTATGACTGGAAATGATGCTCTCACAATCACTTTGTCTAACACTATAAACAATGTTCTTAAATAGTTTAACACTAGGATCGTATAATGTGCAAGCGAGTCTACAATCAAAATAAACATATTTCTTTAATATCATCTCCACATAGTGAGACAGATCCAAAGATATTTCCTTCCTTGATATAGTGATATTGGTTCAAAGAATCACACTTTCTATTCTGAGGCCTTTCATATCAAAGTTGTCGCACAAAGGTGATTTTACATCATTAACAACATGAAGGTTTAATCCAAATATAAGTAAGTCATCTACATAGAGACATATCATAGTGAAAATTCTATTTTTAGATTTGTAATAAACGCATTTGTCACTTTCATTCACTTTGTACCCATTCTATATTGTTAAGTTATCAAATTTTTCATGCCATTGCTTTGAAGCTTATTTTAGACCAGACAAATATCTATCTAACTTACAGATCTTGTTTTCTTGCCCATGAATCACAAACCCTTCCAATTGGTCCATATATATATATATATATATATATATTCTTGTAAGTCACCATTTTAAAAAAATATTTAACATTCATTTGGTGTACTATTAAGTTATAAATAGATGTCATTAAAGTTAGTATCCTAAGGAATGTTATTATAGTGACTAGAGAAAAAGTATTAAAGAAATCTATATTTTTTCTTTGCCTAACACCTTTGGCTATAAGGCGAGCCTTGTACTTATCAACTGTTCCATCGGATTTTAATTTCTTTTTCAACTATTTACAACCGATTGGTTTGCAATCAGAAGGCTAGTCCACTAAATGTCAGGTCCTGTTAGATTCTAGATAATTTATCTCATCGTCAATAGATTTTTCCATAAACTGCATCTAAAGATGACAAAGCTTCTTGAAGATTTGCTGGATCTTCATCTACTATATAGGCCGCATAATCTGGGTCGTAGTATTTAGGAACTCTTACTCTTTTACTTTGTTGAAGTTTTGTTTCTACTTCATCATTGCTTTCAATGCTTCTTATCATAAAAATGTGATTCGATTAAGTGCCTCCACTATTTCTCGATTTAAAAGGAAATTTATCTTCATAGAATTTAACACCATGTAATTATATGATAACTTTAGTATTTAGGTCATAAAATATATATGTCTTACTGTTTACTGCATGCCCAACGAATATACATTCTTAGACTCTACTAGCGAGATTAACTCGCTTCAGATCTAGAATTCTAACATAAGACAGACAACTCCAAGTTCTAAAATAAGACAAGTTTGATTGTCTTTTTTCCAATATACCATAATAAGTGGTCTTAATTTTATAGACTTGGGAACTCTATTATGGACATAGAAAACAATCAATAAAATTCCCCCTAGTGAGATGCAACACCAGAATTCAACATAGTAGCAATGACTAATTCAGTAAGAGTACTATTCTTTCTTTTTTCTTCACCATTCATTTCAGGAGAATATGATGTAGTTGTTTCATGTACAAGTCCATGTTGTTTATAAAATTCATTAAATGAACTAGAATTATACTTTGTTCCCTTATCACTACAAAGTCTCTTAATTTTTCTGACTAAATTGATTTTCAATTTTAGTCACAAAAGTCTTAAACATATCAAGCACTTCATTTTCATTCTTACTAAATTGATTTTTCAATTTTATTATATAAATATTAAACATATCAATTTCATTTACAAAAATATCATTCTTAGTGATGACATACAAATCTACTCCAGTAAATTGACTAAACCCTACCTTTTTCAGAAGAAATCAAGAAAAAAGACTCTTTCTAATCTCGGAGACATGCATGATATCCTTCAAAATCAAAGTCTTTCTAATGATGTGAGCATCTCCCAACAACACTTTCTTATCTTCAGTATTCATGCATGTTTTGAACATTACGCAATCAAAACAAACATGACGAGATGCACCATGTCTATCCACCAACCATCATACCCACCAATCATGTTGATTTTGGTGATCATAGCAATACACTGATCATCGGCTAGGTTAAGCTATGCATTAGAGGCAACACTAGGTTTTGGTCTGATTTTACATCTCTAAGTCATATGACCTGGTTTTCCAAAATTGAAACAATAGAAAATACAAGTACCATTTTCTTGAGGTGGTAGTTGTTTCTTAAAAATTGGAGCAATTTGGGCACTTGAAGGATTCCAATTCTTAATTCGATTCACAATATTGTGATTCTAATTCTTTAATGGTTTTCTAAATGGCTTCGGTACCGCATCGAATTTATTTTGTTGAAACAACCAAGACTTTTTCATTTTGATCTCGTCTTTGAGGTTCTTCTTCGATTCAAAGGCATATAATCAGACTCTTAATTTTGTGGCAAAGCAATTTTTTAATATGTTTCAAACTAGTGGCAACTTGTCAATAAAAAAATCAATTTGAAATCGTTCATCTAAAGACATAGATTCAATGATGATCTCATGAGCAATCTTTTTAAGTTTGTGACATTGAGCCTCTGCATACCTTTCATCTACTAGTTGATACTTGAGGTAGTGACTAACAACATACTTCTTTACTCAATCTTCTTCGGTGTCATACGTCTTTTCAGAGTCTCCCAAACCTGTTTTGCATTATCATAGTTACTGTAATAATCATATAGATTATTTGCGAGTTAAGAATGTGATTTTAGCATAGATAGTCTTTCTCATTACATAGAGCGATTTCTTTCATGAGCTATAAACTGTTCGCTTTAATCTGTGCAGAAGATTCAACTTGAGTAGAATTAAAAGTTCCATCTGAATCCACAAATTTCTTGTCGTTATTTTGTTCAGTTGATCCAATAGGAGCAACTGGAATGTCATCGATCAGAACATTGACAACCTTTTTTAGCATTTAGAAAAATTGCATTTTTTGTTTCCAACATTTGAAGTGACTTCCCTCAAATTTGAAAGGTTTGTCAGAGACAGTAGCCATAGAAGTATCAATGATTTTTTCGGTAGCCATGGTAGTTTGAAAACGTCTTAAAATTTTTGTTTCACGGTTTTGAAAAAATTGTCATTGAAGAAATTATTTGGTCGAGTTCCGAACTAGGTCACCCTCTATAAGACGTTTTGAAAAAATTGTCATTGAAGAAATTATTTGGTAGATAATTGATTTATAATTTTTTTTCACAATTATCACAATAATTTTTTTGACAAAAATATAATTTATACATCCCAAAAACATTAAAAATAAGGCAATTGAGCCGTCAGCTTCTCTAGAATAAAGCTAGAAAAATTGGTGGTTTGAATCCAAATGATAATAGGCAACATATGAGATATTGACATCATGTTATATAAACCAAATTAATTTACATTATAGGCAACATCTATCTGAGACATTAACATTATATTATATAAACTAAATTAATTTACATTATATTAGGATATAGGACCACACGGATAGAAATAAAAATAAGTAGTAACGCTTGTTCCGATTGGGCGTGAGAGACAGAAGCATCGCTGTATGAAGTGCAATGATTTTTTTGAATTGAAATACTAGTAGAAGAAGACTAGTAGTAGATGACTACTGAATCAAAGAATAAAAATTGGAACTAGATAATGACAAATTGATGGAGAATGAATATGTATAATAAACTGCTACAAGCATCATAACAAGTGATTATTTTAGTTTGTAGCGTCAGTCTGGCTCAAATTCCAAATACTAATTTAATTTCAAGAATCTTACACATTCTGATTTGCGTGCCAACTGGATTGTCGTATAATTGTTTTAAAATATCAATTCAATATGTTTTTGGTTCATCAACAAATGAAGGATGTGGAAACAAAAAAAATCTGATTTAGAAAATATTTTGATAGATTTGTGGTCAACTCTTGTAATTTTTTGATTGGTAGAAGAATCTTCCTATTATGTGTCCCAAGTAATAGCATTTTTGAGTAATTTGTTCTATTTCATGTGGTAGAGTGTTTTTGGTGTTTCTACTAGAGGACTCGGATCAGTTTCTTTTATTGATGATGGTTCAGACAGTTAAAAGACAGTTAAAGATCTAATTTGTGTCTTTCTTGTAGGGTGGTTCGTTATTGCTGGATTTTTGTATTATAGTTGGATTATTCTCCTCTTTTCATTTATTGTTTTATTCCTTCTTTTTTGTTTTATTTGGATGCTCTCTTTTAATTGGTTTTAGTATTATCAACTCGATACTATTTGCACTAATTGATAAGAAACTCTTTATAGTAGCATACTTTAGTATTATCAACTTGATTATTTTTTGCACTATTTGATAACTTGATACTTTTAATTGGTTACAGGTACTCTCCTCTAGTATCCACTTCTGCTTCTAGTTACCATACTGGTCATATAGGAAAGTATCCCAATGACCGGTCTTGTTGATGGTCAAAACAGCATAAACACGTCAGGCGTATACCCATATTTGACAGTTTCTTCTCGAGAGTCTCACTTGTCACATTGGCAATATAAGAGCAATCCTCTTTCGAAGCATATGTGTAATTCTCTTTCAGAATGAGGTTTCGACCTCACCAAAAAGACAGGAGTCGAAAGACCTGACATACCCGGCAATCGTCGAGAACCACCAAGGACACCAACACCTCTAGTAGGCCTCGAGAAGTTTCACCTCGAAAATCCATCTAAGAGAGATGAGGTAAAATCCTCGTTGTCCCAACCTGAGGAGAAGCAACGACCGACATTAAAATGTTTGAAGAACCAACAACAGCCGAGACAACTCTCATTCCCCATTTTGGCTGGTGGATTGCTTCCTCGTTTTTCATTAAATTTGCTAATAACGAACAATTACCAAATGTTAAGAGCATTATAGGCAACCAAATTGACGGCAAGGGGCAAGAATACTTGGGACTCACCAAAAATGTGTTAGACACGTGACTTTTCACACATAAGAGAGGAGACAAATTGTGTGGTTCAAAAAAACATGATATTGAAAAACTTTGCGGATTAAAATCAGAGTATAAAAATATTTTGAAAATAATTTTAATATTAAACAGTAGAAAAAATAAATTGCAGAAATAGAAATTGCGGAAAGTAAAGAGTTTAGGAAAAGAGAGAACATCGAGAATTATAGAGGTCTAGTCAAACAAATAAAAATACCTACTCCTCTCCTTAATAATTGATCTTAATAGTATCCAATAAACTTGAGAGATATTAGTAGGTTATACTCACAAACTTTCCTTATACAAGGAAAACTGAAGTTTAAGATTGACTTTCAATCAAACAATAGAAAGCAGAATGAAGGAGTGAGTCTTCCTTCCAAACATCAGATTAGAGCGGTTAGTCTATTTTTCATGAGAATCTTGGAGTGGTTAATCTTCAACCTTCTAAATAAACTTTGTGAACTTTTAAGATAGGCTGAGCTTACGAACCTTAAACTTTGGTTTTACCACGGGCTAACCAATAACCTGAGAGCTTTAATATTGGGCTAATCTCGAACCTTATCAAGATTTTAATATCGGGCTAAACTTTAACCTAATCTTGGTTTTACCACAAACTAACAAATAAGGGATTGATCACACAATCCCAAACAAAAGTTTTGCGGGTTTAACTTTAACTCCAGACAAATAAACAATGGATATAATGTTCAACCAAGGTATAAATAAAAGTTCTTTGGTGAACTTACAAATCTATCCTTCTAAAATTACAACTTATCCTCACTCACAAAATACCTTTCTCAAAGGGAAGCACCAATCATACGATGATGTATCCTTCTCCACACATCGTTGGATACGATAGTTGGTATAAACAAAAAAATGAACAAGTTCACACTACTACGGAAAACACATATGAGAACGGTTGTGAAATAAATATAATGACAGATGTACATCCGTTGTTAGGTAGCGTGTGATTGTATGCATGTTTCTTTCCACCAAGGTTGTATGACTGTTGTGGTAAACTAGGTTGCGCGCTACATATCATAACGATTACCTTAAATAATCGTTGTTATATAGTTCTAGGTCAAGGGTTTGAACCCATCAACTGGAATTTAAATTGAATAAAATTAACATTTCACCACAGTTATGAAATATAACCTTTGTGGTATTATACGTGAGTTTATTATAAAATATGTACATTGATTGTATTTTCCTACTCCTCACTAAATAAATACAATCATTCAAATTGATGTAGAAGATAATAATTTGATAAATTAACTTATTCTTTAACAACAACTTTAACGGATTACAGTTTTTTGAATCGCATTAATCTCATGATTTATCTCTCGTTATTTAACATATAGAATGTGTTTCAATGACCTAAGTCCTTCATAGAATTGATTCATTCTCTGCTAGTTTATTTTTAAAAGCATCAATTTGAAAATAGGTCAAATATTGTTAAGCATAAACTAGAAGAAAAGGAATCAATGTTATGAAAAACTTAGGTCATTGAACCATGTTCTATATGTTAAAGAGCGGAAGATGAATTACGAGATGCATGCAATTCAAAAACATTGATTTATCTAAGTTGGTTTTCAAATATAACTTATTTATCAGATTATTATTTTCTAAATCAAATTAAATGAATGCATGCTCAATGAGGGGTAGTGAAAATAACAATCTACCTATGATATAATAAACTCAACAAGACAAATATTTTGAACAACAATAACATATCAACTCATAAATAAATTTTCACAAACAACTTACACACAACTTGTAGTTTTCACATAACTTTGCAGCTTTCACATTAACTTTCACATTGTAGTCAAAATGTATTAGCATTGTATTGTAATCTAAACAAAGCAAACATTTTGAACAACAACAATCAACTCATAAAATGTTTCACAAATGTACCTTTTAGGGTTTTATAAAATCTATCACATAAAAATACATACAACATACAACTTTTATTACTAACAACAACAACAACAAATCAATTCATAAAATGCTTCGGAGACGTACTTGTCTCATAATTGCATCCAAAAGAAAATTGCATCCAAAATGAAAGGAGGATGAAGCTGCAAACTTGTGTATAAAATTTAGCTTCATCCTCGTTAATTTTGTTCATTCACTCATCCATACCTACAAGTCAAAAAAGTGTACAAAGTTCAAACATTATGAAACTAACTATTGAAACATAAACAATAATAGATAAAAAGATATTGAAACATAAACTATTGTGAAGATGAACCTGTAAGGTAGTCATTTCCTAAGATTAGAGAGACTGGTAAAAAAATATTAGGGTTTTTTTTGTTGAGAGAGACGATTGTAATGTACTGAATTAAGTGAGAGAAAATTCACTTATATATAAATAAGTAACACCTTTCGTCACGGTTGGTAAGATAAACCATAATGAAATGATTGCACTTTATACCACGGTTGTCTAAAATAACTGTGGTGATATACCCATTTTGACACAAAAAATGGAAAATTATTGGTGTTGGGATTCGAACCGTTTCACTCAAAGTACATTTCACTACGGTTGTTCAATAAGACTGCAACAAAATGTCTTTTAGTAAATAATAATAAAAAGTACCCCAAAAACTATTTATTACCACGCTTAACAAAAGTTCATTGTAATACTGTATTTCGAAAGGTATATTTTATAGTAGTGCCACTACAATCATGTCTATTTAATTGATCGCTAAGGATCATAAACTTTGAGATATTCTCAAACACTTTTCTTAAAGGTTAATATGTGCCACATCATCATTTATTCTCGTATCAGAGACTTCATAAATATTGTATACTTAGAAGTATGATATAGCTTTGCACAACTTCATTGATAATTCTCTCAAAGCTTTGAGCTGTTAAGTACACATGCAAAACACTAAGGTTTCTCTTTTGGTGCCCCTATCTTCTCGGGCTTGTGTCCAATAGTTCTAGAACATCTAAGGTTGTTACCTTTTGATCTTTTCAATTTATCAAATCAAAAAGGTTCCAAATGAGCTATTCTCTTACAATGTGTGAACTTATAAACAAGACACTTCATTTCCTTATTATTTGTACCTCTCCTAGGTTTATGTATTTTTTAAACCCTAATCATTTTTTCTTTATGGAAGATCTTTGACTTGATAAGATCAGGGCAAGCTTCTTTTTCCCTTGGGTAAACTCACATATGGTTTCACGTAAATCAGTTACTTCTTTTATAAGGGGACATATCACTTACATTCTTATCTTGAGTTTATAATTTTGGTTATTTCTATCTAGAACTAGAATGATTCAATGATTCCTTTAAGATATCTTAGTGATTCATTAAAACCTGGGATACTTTCTCTCAATTAATCATTTTCTTCCACTTATTGATTACTCATTCTAAATAGTTATGCATAAAATGGTTTAGAACCTGGAATAGTATCTGTCTCATAGGATGCCTTTAAGCATATTTCATCTTCTTCCTTGGAAAAAGAATATTTCATGTATGTTCCTCAGGTTGATGTCTTCCTTCCTAACAACGGATCGAAGCGGTTAGTCTCCTTTTTACAAGAATCTTGGAGCGGTTAGTCATCAAGCTTCTAAATCAACATTGTGAACTTTTAACACGGTTTGAGCTCACGAACCTTAAATATTGGTTTTTCCATGGGCTAACCAATATCCTAAGAGATTTTAATACCAGGCTAATCTCAAACCTAAACAAGGGCTTGATCACACAATCCCTTAACCAAAACTTTTGCGAGTTTAGCTTCAAACCCAAACAAACAATCCCTAAATGAAAAGATTCAACCAAGGTGTAAATAAAATTTATTTAATAAACTTACAAATCTACCCTTCTAAAATTACAGCTTATCCTCACTCACAAAAGAATTTACTCGAAAAATAACTTCGGCTAAAATATTAGTGAAAGAAAGTAAAAGAAAAATTTTAAAGAGAGAAGCAGTGAGAGTGAGAAGTGTGAAACACGATTCTAAATGATTTGAAATGAGGGAATGAACCTCTATTTATTTACTAGAGGTTTGGCTCCAAAAGAAAATTGATTTTAATGCATTTTAATACTTGCTAATCGATTGAGTTAATGTGACAATCATTGACAAAGACAAAACTTTACCTAGAGATATTCTCACAGCTTCCAATTCATATGCCACAATTTCGAGATATTTTTGAAAAAAAAAATCGCTTAAATAACACTCTATCAAGAGTAGAGATGTTTCGTAAACAAATTTTTAGTTTTACTTATTTATTGTTTATTTCACTTTTACTCTTTCTTTACATAATTAAGTCTATATTCTTCCCATTTATAACTTATAATTTTTAGTTTTTTTTTTCATATATATAAAAATAGAAAAAAAATCAAAGTATTATTGAAGTTTTGTAATTACTTTTAATGTATGTTGATAAGAAAAGGTAATGCTAGTAGTTAAAGAAAATATATGCATTGAAACATCTAGATTGTATAGATATCTCCATACCATAAAGGCCCCGCATAAGGCACCTGAGGCCTCGCAGAAGGCACCCGAGCCCCTACAAGTATTAGGAGGAGGCCTGTCCGACTTATCACTGTTGGCTCTATACCCGGACCATAATGCCATACATGTTTGGGACGGAGATGTTGATCGGAAAATAGCAAGTGTACTACTTTCTACCGATGTAGTTATTAAAGTGGAGATTATCCAAGTATCGATCTCGAGGACTGCTGTGGCGATATAAGTGAGAATTATAATTCAAGTGAATAAAAGATCATCAGGTGTGGGTTTTGTTGGTTTGATTTAGTTAAAAAGACTATCTTTAAAAGTAATAATAAATAAAAGTTGACTTGGTACAAATATGAGAAGATATGCTAAGGTAGATGTATGAACCGCCTTGTAATTCACGTAACCGCTATCTTACGAAAGAGTTGTCTATATGATTTAGTATCAATTCTCAATGTTAATTTTCCCTAATTCCTTAGCGTAAAATCTATTTGGCACTAAAATTCAGTTTCAATTCCTTAACAATTAAATTGTTGCACCAAGAACCTTGTAAAAAAACCAAGAATAGATGATCAATACCGTCAAATCCTTATTCCTAAGCGGTTTACCGGTAGTGTTATTATTCAAAAAGCGTTAAGGTGGTTTTTCCGACCTAACCTTAACCGTAAATCAACATAATATTTTCCAATAAAATGAAGCATGAGATACTTTGAAAATAAACTAAATTCATAGAAACTTCAAATTCGTAAAACAACGGTACTCAATTCATTACATAAAAGCGATTCAGGGACATCCCCTTAACATAAATATATTTAGATACTCATAGTAATTAAGAAATTAACAAAGGTAATTGTAAACATTACAAGAGATGAGGATTGCTTCAATCTTCAATTGCTTCCGCTCTTGAAGATCTCCCTTTTCCAAACCCTTGATTGCTCTTCTCTCCTTCGTAGAAATCTCCAATATGATCCAAGATAATCCTAATGCTTTCCAAAAACTAGGTCTAAATAGTGTTAGGTTGTTCTTTTGTGATGCAGAATGTCAAAAACGCCCTTAATGAATCAAAAATTGCAAAAACTGCAAAAGCTGAAAATCTGTCCGGAACTGGTGACACGGCCGTGTCAATTGACACGGGCGCCCGTGTCAGCTTCTGCCTCACACGCCCTTTCATCTCTTTTTGCCCAGCCAGATTGACACGGGCGTGTCAATTAACACGGGTGCCCGTGTCAGCTTCTGTCCATTCTTTTTGTTTCCATTTTTCCATCAGCAACATTGACACGGCCGTGTCAATTGGGCGCCCGTGTCATTTATTTTTTCTTCTTTTTCTTCATTTTTTCATCTCTTCTTGACACGGGATGACTTGGAAAACCACGGCTATATGGAATTTTTCCGTCGACTTCTTTTGTTGCGCCTCAATTGCATCTGAAATCACAAACAACTACCAAACCAATGTATCAAAAGCATCTAATTATAAATAAAAATCAAACAAGTACGAATTTGCAAAAACGAAATAACTAAGTTAAAACGATAAAAACTAAACTAAAGTGTTACCAAAATGAGAGGTTTTTCATCAAATAATTAACGGAAAGTATGTAGAATTGGTGACCGATCAGATGTAAACTATGAAAATAAAATGAAAAAGATCTATTCTTCATCTTACTTTGAAAATACATGTCTAACGATGATTTATTTTTGTTTCATGATTGTGATGCTTTAAAATTCATTAACCATTACCGGAAGAATACGAATCTACAGGTGCCTAATCATCAATGCTTTATGGATGCATTGCAGTAATACGGGATAAGAAATTTGAGCAAGACCTGTTATGCTACGGTTAACCATAGTATGTTGTCTGCGTTTGTAGAGAGATTACATTCGAAGACTTTGTCATTTCATCTCTCACATGTTGATATTTCTATCACACTAGAAGATGTTTCGTGCCTTCTACATATGCCACATGTTATGGCATTCACCCCACTCTGGTAGTAGAGGATACACAATTCAACGCGTATGTCCTTCACCTTGAGACACATACCTTGGATGGAATTGCCTTCTACTCTAGTTGGTGGGCTTGCGGTTCCCGTTTAATGTATCCCCATATGCCTGAGCGCGTCATGAGGTAGTTCGACTACATGCAACTTGTTTCCAAAGACCCTTCATAGTCTGCTCCTTCGGTTATGAGACGCCGAGATATGGATACCATATTTCATGATTATATTTTTCATATGGTACCAAATGAAACACGAATACCCAATCTTCAAGTGTCATGAGTGTTGTATACGACTATATTCTAATGTACTTTAGGGTGTCACATCTTTATATGGCACCAGATGTCTTGGGTGATCTACCTAGGCCAGCTCATTAGGAGATACTAGAGGAGGAGCAGGCTATTGTTGATCATGTTGTTGATGTCCTGCCTATATGTCGTCGTATCTTCCAGATTGGGCATGTGGGTATAAACATCAGACTATTTCTGGATGGCTTTGCAGTGAGGGACGTTATTGATGCCATGATGGGGGAGGCAATGCAGTACATGAGGCAATGTAGAAATAAGGGATCACAGTCGGTCATACGCAATAGTTTATAGTTTTTGTATTACAAGCACTATTTTGTTATATTGGAGTATTATGTATTATGGATTTTGACTTTATTGTGTACTATGAATTTATTAACTTTTATATATATATATATATATATATATATATATATATATATATATATATATATATATATATATATATATATATATATATATATATGTCTGTCATTTCATACTATTCCAAAAGTGTCTGGTTTAAATTATACAAAATGTCATATATCATCAAAAGTCATCAAATCATCTATAAATCAAATACAAAAAATGCTATCTAGTGTGGTTACGGAGATGCGTCTCTAGAATTTGTTTAGTATGATCACAAAGATGCATCTCCGAATCAAATATTGTCAACATAAGACGTTTTAGTGGGGAATGTATGTGGTGTACATTGAATTGTTATGGACATGCATCTCCGCAACAAATTTTAAAAAACATTGGGGTGCTACTGAATTTGACTACGTTTGAAAAATACATATGATGCATCTGGAGATGCATCTCCAATTTTTAGAGGATATTTTTCCAACATATAGGATGAGGTTAGCGATTCCCAAATAACTTTTTATATAAATGATCTACGAGAAAAAACTGATTACATAATACTTGGTCTAGGATAAAAACAATTTCGTAAACATAGATTTTTACTTTTACTTATTTATGTTTTATTATACTTTTATTGCTTCTCTTTTAGATTAAGCTTACATCCTTTCAACTTAAAATTTATAATTTTTTAATATTTTTTAGTTTCAAAATATTAAATATTTATACTTAAAAGTTAAATTTAAAAAATTGTTTTTGGGAATTTCTCACAAATATATAAAAATAGAAAAGAAATTTAAAACATTATTGAAGTTTTGTAATTATTTTTAACAATATTATATAAGAAATAAAAATTTGTAAACTATACTTAGTTTCTAAAAGGTAATAATACTTCAAATGAGAGAGACTATAGAGAATAATACTAGTGGGTAAAGAAAATATTTGCATTGAAATAGTAGTGATTGTTTTAGTTTGGACACAAGTCTATTGTCTTCTATGGCGTCGTCTATGCTGCGCGGCCATCATAGGTCTCTCATGTGAGAGACTTTTTTTTCTTTTTTTTTTTGGTTTTAAGTCAGTCACAGCCATTGGATATAAGATGCACCATTATTATCCTGAATCTCTCCACATCTAATAAATCAATCATTAATATTTATCAATTTCTTCTCATTTATTTCATTTATCATTTATTTCATTTATTTATTATTTAATTCATTTATTATTTTCCCTTTTAATTTCTTCCTCCTTTCTTCTCCTTCTTCTTTAATCTTCTTCCTTACGGTGATCTCTGGAAAAAAAATCTGAATCCAAATAAATCACTTATTAATATTTATCACAATTATTAATTTTTGTTTCATCTTCCCCAGTTTCTTTCGTATATGCCTAGTTTCCTTTGTATATGCGAGAGTAATTATCGACAATCCTCTCAATTTCTCTTTGACAATCTTCTCAATTTCTCAAAACAATCTTCCCTGGTTCTTCATTCCTTTTCTTTTCTTACCAATTCCTCATTTTCCATTTTTATTTTTTTAGCTTATCATTTAGGGTTGTTTAGCTTTTGATATCTTTCCAATTCATTTTTCGAAGCTCGATTCGAAGATGGATGGCGGTGATGTTGATGGACATGGAGTAATGCGAGTTTATCATGTAAGTGAATTTTTTAGCATTCTTATTTTGTGGTTGTAACCCATTTGGTTGATACTTTGTTGATTTAGTTATTTATATCTTTTTCCAGGAAGCTCTCTTGATGTTGGTGCTATTTTGGAGATGTTAAGGAGAAAAAGGGTTGTTTTTGTTGGGGATTCTATGAGTAGGACTCAATGGGAGTTTCGAGACTTAAGTTGATGGAAAATGCAAAGTTGATATCAAATGCTATAACTACGATATATGTCGATAGTTTTATAGGTTCTGAGGAGGATCATATTGGTGACAATATGGACGATGAATTTGGTGTTTCGGCAGTCGCACCACCTTTGCGTGGGAGAGAAAGAGAAATTCTTTTGTTGAATATGATATCTCAAGCTAGAGTTGAACTTTTAGTCCCAGAATTTGATGAGGATGAATCGTTGTCATTAGAAGGAGATCTGATTATTTACAGCACTCTACGGATAGCCAAAAGAATAGCAGTGTTTGTGGAGATGAGTTCTTCAACTCGGAAGATAACTCAGATTTTAGGACAAGGACTCGATGGACTCGATGGACATAGATAATAATATATTTTCTGTCGAAGTTATTGTTAGGGTTGCTGTTTTGACGATTCAAATGTGGAGGCAAGATATTATGAGTGAACCCATTGTTGTCCCAATACCTGCTACAACTATTCTTCATACAGTTAGCGGATTGGAATACTACACCGATGATTATGGGATAGTTTCGGGGGAAAGTTCATCAACACAGTCACATTCATGCAGATTAGCCAAACTCAAGGGATGAATTTCTCAACAGGATGTAAATTTCATACAACTTTGTTTGCAAAGGAAGTGAAATCAACATTTACTACATTATAGAATAGAAATCTTGAGAAATATTGATTTCAGTGAGGTTTTGTGCAATATCATACTTTATGTTCTTCATGTCCAAGTCCTATACTACATAGGAATGACTAGTTGGGTGTATAATGTTGTAGCTTGGATTAAAGATTTTTATAAACAAAGGTCTTGTTTACAATAATTGAATCTACAAGTAGTGAAAGTTTTGTATTCAAAAAAAGATTTCAACATTTTCCTTTTCTTTTATTCTTTCTGAGGAGTGTATCAATGATTACTAATCAATACAAATACATTAGACCTACAAAATTTCATTTATAAATGATTAAGGATTTCATTTATAAATGATTAAGGAAAAATGCTAAGATGATTACATTACAGACTAGTATAAAAGTGTGATGTGTTTGCATATACTACTCGATTCATATATTTGTGCATGTGTATAGCAAAAAGTCCCTTGTTTGTGCTGCGACACATTTATGAAAAATGAAAATATGGAGCTAAAAATCATCAAATTTAATCCATTAAAAACAAAGTTAACCCTAAGTCTTTCTATTTGTACCATTTCATGTCAGGCCTAAGGTAGGAAAACATAAAACTAAAAGTTCTTTTCATGAAGAAATTGTCAATAATTTCACAGAAATATGCATGTCAAAACTCTTGTATCAATTTTTTGCATTCCTGGAGGTTAAATTCTTCAGTTCACCGCAACCGTAGATGAAAGTAAATTCGATCAGTAAAGCACCAACACCAAGTAACAAAAGGCTAAACATAAGATTAAACCCATAATTCAATAGTTTTCCAGATTCATAATCAATTAAAAAGTACAAATGAATACTATAAACTACAATAGATAGGAGCTCTTGTGGCAAAGACATAATGAAATTAAACCCACCACAAAATTGAGAAGATTACAATGCTATAGGGATCATCAACTTGACAAGTAATAACACAAGCGGAACAGTCAAAGTGGGTAATGGTTTCACCAATGGGCATGCGGCAGAAGCACCAGAAGATATTCCACTAACAGGGCCATTAGCCAGGGACGGGGTAAATCCGTTTGAAGGCACCACAGAGGGTTTGGGTGATTTCCCATCAGTTCCATTGAACAACGATGATAGCGACGGTGCTGGAGCAAATAGTGATTCTCTTGCAACAATTGTAGGCAGGGCGATAAGAGGAGGAAATTCCTGTGTCCCTGCAGCATCATTTAAAATATATTTAGCACTTCAAGCGCGTCTCAGAAAATACATATATTTAGCATCATTTTAAAATATATTTAGCACTTCGCCTACATTTTCAAGCTTTTGCCACAAACCAAACGATCCTACAAAAGTATCTAAATTTATCTACAAGAAGAGCAAGGTATGAATTGCAAACAGAAAAAAGAAAAGATGCTTAGTAATTACTTTAAGTTTCAGGGTCCACAGCTACATTGCTCACAATGGCCTACTGTAATGGCATAACTTCCATTAGGGACAAGCAAGCCAAAATCAGAAGCATATTTCAGAAAATTTGAAGCACGTGTTGTAAAATGAATAACAATAGTCAGCAATCAAAAGGCAGTTTATATACACCATACACCGTAAACAGAGCCAGCAATGGTGGAGAGAGTATCAGAGGGACGGATTTTGTAGTTTGTGGAAACAGATTTGTGAATCCCGTCGACACATGAGTATGCACCATCAGAAGACAACTTCAGGTCCATGATGTCCTTGTTATGATATCTAATTCACACAAAAATATCAATCATAACCAGTATATTGAATCAATAAAAGGATAAAGAATATAGACCATTTTTTGAAGTATCATGAAGCAAACTCATGAAAGCACCCATTGCAATGTTGAACAGATATACTAAATCACTATTATAAATCCTGCTATCATACTATCATCAATAAATACAAAACTTCCAATTGCAAGTTACGTTGGAACAGAGAATATCCAAATGCAAAACACCAATTTTATGTAATTGGAGTTTTCTCTCTTTTTCCTTTTCGTATCTCAATCCTCAGCGTGTTCTATTACTTTGTGATTCTCCTATTCAATCAATTAAGTAACCAATTGGCATAAAGTATGGTTGTCCTGACTGTTGAGAGAATTCTGTTTGTCTTCTTCACATCATACTTTCTATATTTTTTCAACCACTGCATAGCTATATATACTGTTTACTATAGTTGTTAAACAGCTTGAGATCACTTATGGTAGCGCCAACATTCCAAGCCTTAACTTTAGTAGTATTGAAACTAATTTCTGCAAATTTGATACCTGATTAGAAAGAAAAAAGTGGCAATTGACAACCAATAAATATGATAAATTACAAAAATAATACCTCTAAATAGCTCAAATAAACTGCAGTGCCAACAGAAGACATCACATAAGAAACAGAACATGAACAAAAGGTCAATGGCAGTTTATACAAAATGCCAAAATGTGACAAAATCAAGTGCTATGTACAACTATGACCTCACATGACTATTAAGTGTTTTAAATTATTGTGGTCCACAACCACAATAGTAGATTTGTATCTTCAATATTGAAGTTTGAGAGATCACCATAATTTCACAACAGTCACAATTACACTTGGAGTTTTGGTATTTGCAAGCAACATATTGAAGTTTGAGAGTGAGACTTACTAGAGCAGCAGCCCCCATATCCAGGCCGATTTTTTCCAAGGAATTGGTTAGTTCTCCCATCACATCTCACCAACCTACAAGAAAGCCATAAGGGAGCAACTAATCAATGAGGGAATATCTAAAAACAAAGAGAAAACTAGTAGACGAAAATTCTTTCTTTGAACAGAGTTTATTTGTGATTTAAACAGTTATTATGAGGTTGACACCATGATATATGACAATAAGAGTCACAAAATAATCAAGATATATGACCATAAGAAAGAACTATCCGGGTAAAAAGAATTACCATATCATCAATACTGAAACCCTTAGTCCACTTTATTAGAGTCTCATATGAAATGGATGTTTCCTTCACTGGGAACTAGAACGTAAGACTGAATTCTCTTTGTCTTCCAGGTGGAGGAACTCTCCAATTGCTAAAAATGTTAAGCCGTAGTCCATGAGAAACAGCTGTTGGGACACCTTCGCGAAGACTAAATGGATATCTGTGGTGAATGCATACCAAGGTGAATCGGAGTCGCAGGTGAATCGCAGAAAGAGTAAAGTAGAAGGGTGAAAACCCTTAATCGCAGAAAGAGTAAAGTAGAAGGGTGAAAACCCTTAATCGCAGATGCGGGTAAACAAAGAAAAGGAATCATTGAACTTGACGGTTTTTTAAGAACAAGGTAGATGAATTGTTGAACTTGTAGGAAGCGGGAGAATTTCACAGAAAATGAATTGGGAGGGAAACGAAATGATTTACGAGGGAAAGAAAATTTTCCAAATTTGTTCTTGATGAAATGTGCTCAAAGTATATTTACAAAAATAAAAGTTTGAATAAAAAATAGAATAATAAAAGGGAATTTACTAATAAAGGTTCTAAAAAATAAATATAATAAATGAGAATTTATTATTAAAAGTTGAGTTAAAAAATAATGAAATTAGATCCATGTCCTCATTGTATTATGTGGTATCTGAATACTCATAGGAGTTCGTCATCTTAGTATGTAAGCTCTGAATATTCTCAGGAGTTCATAATCTTAGTCTTTAGTATCTAAATACTCATATGAGTTCCTCTTCTTAGTGTGTGGTGTTTGAATATTCATAGAAGTTCCTCACCTTAGTTTGTGGCATCTGAATTCTCATAAGAGTTCTCATCTTAGTCTAAGGTATCTGAATACTTTCGAGAGTTCCTCGTATTAAAAGATGATCAACTATTAAAAAACTGTGGAAGAGATGCTAAGAAGATATAGTCAATTATGTGTAAACTATGTAGGAGATGCATATAAGATGGTCAACAATGTGTAAACTATGTAGTTCACACATAGTTTACCATCGTCCTATGGATCTATGACACAGTTCACACATAGTTAACCATCTTCAATGCATCTTTGACATAGTTCACACATAGTTGATTATCTTCACCAAATCTCTAACATAGTTCATCTGTCACATGGTTTACACATAGTTGACCATCATTTGTTGGATGCCTGACATGGTTCACACATAGTCGGACATCAGCAGTCAATTGTTTGACATGGTTCACACATAGTTGACCATCATAAGTGCATCACGAACATGGTTCACACATAGTATGACATCATCAGTTGACTGTCTGACATGTTCCACACATAGTTTACCATCATCAGTTGAATCCTTGACATGTTCCACACATAGTTCACCATCATCAGTTGAATCCCTGACATGTTCCACACATAGTTTACCATCATCAGTTGAATCCATGACATGGTAGACACATAGTTTACCATCATCAGTTAAATCCATGACATGTTCCACACATAGTTCGACATCATCAGTTGAATCCCTGACATGGTAGACACATAGTTTACCATCATCAGTTGAATCCCTGACATGTTCCACACATAGTTTATCATCATCAGTTGAATCCCTAACATGGTAGACACATAGTTTACCATCATCAGTTGAATCCCTGACATCTTCCACGCATAGTTTACCATCATCAGTTGAATCCCTGACATGTTCCACACATAGTTCAACATCATCAGTTGAATCCCTGACATGGTAGACACATAGTTTACCATCATTAGTTGAATCCCTGACATGTTCCACACATAGTTTACTATCATCAGTTGAATCCCTGACATGTTCCACACATAGTTTACCATCATCAGTTGAATCCCTGACATGTTCCACACACAGTTTACCATCATCAGTTGAATCGCTGACATGGTAGACACATAGTTTACCATCATCAGTTGAATCCCTGACATGTTCCACACATAGTTTACCATCATCAGTTGAATCCCTGACATGGTAGACACATAGTTTACCATCATCAGTTGAATCCCTGACATGTTCCACACATAGTTCAACATCATCAGTTGAATCCCTGACATGGTAGACACATAGTTTACCATCATTAGTTGAATCCCTGACATGTTCCACACATAGTTTACCATCATCAGTTGAATCCCTGACATGTTCCACACATAGTTTACCATCATCAGTTGAATCCCTGACATGTTCCACACATAGTTTACCACCATCAGTTGAATCGCTGACATGGTAGACACATAGTTTACCATCATCAGTTGAATCCCTGACATGGTAGACACATAGTTTACCATCATCAGTTGAATCCCTGACATGGTAGACACATAGTTTACCATCATCAGTTGAATCCCTGACATGTTCCACACATAGTTTACCATCATCAGTTGAATCCTTGACATGGTACCATCATCAGTTGAATCCCTGACATGGATCACTAGTTTACCATCATCAGTTGAATCACTGACATGGTAGACACATAGTTTACCATCATCAGTTGAATCGCTGACATGGTAGACACATAGTTTACCATCATCAGTTGAATCCCTGACATGGTAGACACATAGTTTACCATCATCAGTTGAATCCCTGACATGGTAGACACATAGTTTACCATCATCAGTTGAATCCCTGACATGTTCCACACATAGTTTACCATCATCAGTTGAATCCTTGACATGGTAGACACATAGTTTACCATCATCAGTTGAATCCCTGACATGAATTACTAGGTTACCATCATCAGTTGAATCACTGACATGGTAGACACATAGTTTACCATCATCAGTTGAATACCTGACATGGTAGACACATAGTTTACCATCATCAGTTGAATCCCTGGCATGTTCCGCACATAGTTTACCATCATCAGTTGAATCCCTGACATACTTCACACATAGTTCGACATCATCAGTTGAATCCCTGACATGGTAGACACATAGTTCGACATCATCAGTTGAATCCCTGACATGGTAGTCACGTAGTTTACCATCATCAGTTGAATCTCTGACATGTTCCACACATAGTTTACCATCATCAGTGCATCCCTGACATGGTTCACACATAGTTTGACATCATCAGTTGAATCACTGTCATGGTTAACACATTATTATGGTTATTATAACTATGTGTTGTTATCATTATTACTATTATTACAATTATTTTGGTAATTATTATTATTCTTATTATTATTATGGTTACTATAGTTGACCATCATCAGTTGACTCCCTAACATGGTTCACACATAGTCGACCATCATCAGTGCATCACTGACATGGTTCACACATAGTCGACCATAATCACTGCATCCCTGACATGGTTCACACATAGTCGACCATCATCAGTTCATCTCTGACATTGTTCACACATAGTCGACCATCATCAGTGCATCCCGGACATGGTTCACACATAATCAACCATCACCAGTGCATCCTTGACATAGTTCAAACATAGTCGACTATCATCAGTTAACTATCTTTCATGGTTCACACATAGTTGACCATCTTCAATGCATCCCTGACATGTATCACACATAGTTGACCATCATCAGTTGTCTATTTTTCGTGGTTCACACATAGTTAACCATCATCGGTTGACTGTCTCACATTATTCACACACAGTCGACCGTCATCGGTTGACTCCCTGACATGGTTCACATATAGTTGACCATCATCAGTGTATCTCTGACATGGTTCACACATAGTCGAACATCGTTAGTTAACTCCCTAACATGGTTCACACACATTTGATTTTCTTCAATGCATCCTTGACATAGTTCACACATAGTTAACCATCATCATATGCATCTCTAACATGATTCACACATAGTTTATCCTCATTTTATTCATCTCTTACATGGTTTACACATAGTTGACTATCATCCTATGGATCTTTGACATAGTTCACAAATAGTCAACTATCTTAAATTCATTCCTGATATGGATCAAACATAGTTGACCATCATCAATTGATTCATTCCTGATATGGATCACACTTAGTCGAACATCAGCAGTTGTCAGCCTAACATGGTTCACACGTAGCCGACCCTCTTCAATGCATCCATGACATGGTTCACACATAGTCGGACATCATCAGTTAACTGTCTGACATGGTTCACACATAGTTGACCATGTTCAGTGGATCCCTAACATGTTTCACACATAGTCGACCATATTCAATTTATCCCTGACATGGATCACACATAGTTGACCATCATCAATTGATTATATTTCAAGGTTAACACATAGTCGGACATCTTCAATGCATCCCTGACATGATTCACACATAAGTTACCATCATCCGTTGACTATCTTCTAAGGTTAACACATAATCGACCATCTTCAATGCATCCTTGAAATAGTTCAAACATAGTTGACCATCATCAATTGATTATCCTTCCAAGGTTAACACATAGTTGAACATCTTCAATGCATACCTGACATGGTACACACATAGTTGACCATCATTAGTTGACTATCTTCCAAGGTTAACACATAGTCGACCATCTTCAATGTATCCTTGACATAGTTTAAACATAGTCGACTATCATCACCTGACTGTCTTTCATGGTTCACACATAGTTGGCCATCTTCAATGTATCCCTGCCATATATCACACATATTTGACCATCATTAGTTGAATATCTTCTAAGGTTAACACATAGTCGACCATCTTGAATGCATCCCTAACATGGTTCACACATAGTTGACAATCATCTATCGACTATCTTCCATGCTTCACACATAGTTGACCATATTTAACGTATCCCTGACATTGTTCACATATAGTCGACCATCATCAATGCATCCTTGACATGGTTCAACATAGTCGACCATCGTCAGTGGATTATCTAACATGGTTCGCACATAGTTGACCATCTACAATGCATCCCTGACATGGTTCACACGTAGTCGCACATCGTCAGTGCGTATCTGACATGGTTCACACATAGTCTGATGATGTTTAATGCATCCCTGAAATGGTTCACACATAGTCGGACATCATCTGTTGAAAATTTGACATGGTTCACATATAGTTTACTATCATCAGTGCATCCCTGACATGATTCACACATAGTTGACCATCATCAGTGCATCCATGACATGGTTCACTCATAGTCGAGCATCATCAATTAACTGTATGAAATAGTTCACACATAGTTGACCGTCATCAGTGCATTCCTGACATGGTTCACACATAGTTGACCATCATCAGTGCATTATTGACATGGTTCACACATAGTCGGACATCATCAATTGACAATTTGACATGGTTCACACATAATCGACCATCATTAAAACATCCCTGACATTGTTCACACATAGTAGAACATCATCAGTTGACTGTCTGACATTGTTCACACGTAGTTTGACATCATCAGTTGACTGTCTGACATGGTTCACACATAGTTGGACAAAATTAGATGACTGTCTAACATGGTTCACACTTAGTTGACCATCATCAGTGCATCCCTGACTTGGTTCGCACATAGTTGACCATCACCAGTGCATCCTTGACATGGTTCACCCATAGTCGGACATCTTCAGTTGACTGTCTGACATGATTCACACATAGTCGACCATCATTAAAGCATCCCTGATATTGTTCACACATAGTTGGACATCATTAGTTGACTGTCTGACATGGTTCACACATAGTTGGGCATAATCAGTTGACTGCCTGACATGGTTAACACATAGTTAAACCATCATCAATGCATCCCTAACATGGTTCACACATAGTCGGACATCATCAGTCGACTGTCTGACATGGTTCACACATAGTTGGACATAATCAGTTGACTGCCTGACATGGTTCACACATAGTTAAATCATCATGAATGCATCCCTAACATGGTTCACACATAGTCGGACATCATCAGTCGACTATCTGACATGGTTCACAAATAGTTGACCATCATCAGTGTATCTCTGATGTAGTTCACACATAATCGAACATCATCAGTCGGCTGTCTGACACGGTTCACACATAGTTGACCATCATCAGTGCATCCCTAATATTTGTTTTTAAAACATTTTTTTAAAATTAAAAAAAAGTGACATTTTTAATTTAATTAATAAATTACGTAAAATTTTAATTTTTTTATTGTAAAACAAACTGCATAATTAAGAGAAAGTAAAAATAAATAATTATTATTTTAAAAATAAATAAATGTTATTTTTTAAATTTTAGAAAATTATTTTTTAAATTAAAAAAATATGTGATATTAATATTATTCAAAATAAATGTTAATTTTTAAATTTCAATTATTTTTAATGTAGCATTTAAAAATTGTTTTTCAATTTCACGTTAAAATGTCCTTAATATTACATATTTTGTTAATGAAAATGCAGTATATGTCATTGACATTAATATTATTACTGTAGCAAACACATATCATTGTTTTAATGAAAAAGCAGTATATATGTCATATTAAATTGAAATAGATTATGTGTGTGTGATGCATGATACTATGGTGTACTTGATATTAAATCCAATGGCTCTTATAGATTTTGGACCAAAAATTAAATAAAAAATGAGGTCTCTCACGGTGAGAGACCTAAACAGGTCTCTCACCCTAGCCTGAGCCGTCTTTTATTATGGCTTGTGAAACCCTTAGTTGACTGGATCATCAATGAAAAAAAGGATGTAGTTTGAGTTATTGAGTGTAAAATATTTAAAACGGAGAGTACGAATAAGAAAAGGTGAGTGAGTATAGTAGATCGGCCCCAAAAATAAGCCTCACTAAGTTATTACTTTTCAGAAAATTTTACTTTATACCCCTACAATTATACCAATACCCCTACACGAAAAAAATTTGGACCAAAACACCCTCTTATAAATAATATATATTTTAAAAATTTTCACTTTTTTCTTACATTTAAAAAAAAAATCAAAACATCCAAAAATATATAAACCGGAACACTTTTTCAAAGTCTTCCGGTTTAAAAAAAACATACCGGAACACTTAGAAAAAGAGTTCCGGTAGTTGTTTAAAATGGTGGTTGTAGCTACATTCCGGAACACTTATTTAAAGTGTTCCAGTGGTTTAATTTTTTTTAAAAAAATTCTGGTCTTCAGACCACGGTTATAAAGTGTTGCCTAATGCTACTTGCCAATAGAGAGAAAATGTTGCCTAAAGTGATTTTTAAATCCTAACGCTACACTTTTTAAAAACTATACTTTAGGCAACGGTTTTACTTATTTTCCATTCATTTTAGGCAACGGTTTTAAACTGTTGCGTAAAGTCTAGAATTATTTTTAAAAAAAACCACCGGAACACTTTAAATAAGTGTTCCGGTATGCAACTTGAAAACTACCGGAACTCTTTTTCCAAGTGTTCCGGTATGTTTTTTTCTAAACCAGAAGACTTTGGAAAAGTGTTCCGGTTTATATATTTTTGGGTGTTTCAAATTTTTTTCTGAAATGTGAGGAAAAAATAAATATTTTTAAAATATGTATTATTTATACAAGGGTATTTCGGTCCAAATTTTTTTCATGTAGGGGTATGGGTATAGTTGTAGGGGTACAGAGTAAAATTTTATACTTTTCACCAAAACGGGCCGGGTTGGTCCTCGAGGGTTGTGTTCATTTTGAATTTGAAATGACATTAATTAGCAAAGCAAGAAAATGAATGAAAAACCGAAGAATGCATCATCATCAAGTTCAATTGTAGCGTCCCTCGCGTGAATTTTGAAATTTCGAATCCAAACAGAAAAATAACAAAAAAACAAACGAACTACCTCACCTCTTTATTCAAAATTAAATAAAAGGAAATTCAAAAAGAAAGTTCCGTTTGGAAACCCTAGCTAGCAGAACCATGGCCACAACACCAGTAGTGTCCGGTCGAGAGTTGACCAACCCTCCCTCAGACGGAATCTCCAACATTCGTTTCTCTAATCACAGTGATCATCTTCTCGTTTCCTCATGGGACAAGGTAACCATCTTCGTCTTCATCTTCCTTTTTCGAATCATTCTTCACTTTCGCATTTGAATTTCATTTTGAATTTGAATTTGAATTTGGTTGTAGACTGTGCGTTTGTATGACGCAAGCGCAAATGTGCTTAGAGGAGAGTTTCTCCACGGCGGACCCGTTCTTGACTGTTGCTTCCATGATGACTCTTCTGGATTTAGTGCCTCCTCCGATAACACTGTCAGACGGTCAGTTCGTTATTCCGTTCACGTTTTTAATTGTCAGATCCATTTTTAGTTTCACTCATTTCCTCTTTTGGATTTCTTTACAGGCTCGTTTTCGCCACAGGGAAAGAGGATATTCTCGGAAAGCATGATGCTCCGGTTCGTTGTGTTGAGTATTCTTATGCCGCAGGTTTCAGTTTATCCTTTTTAATCTTCTTTTTTTGTTATGCATTATACATTTATTTAGAACATGTAACCAGTATGGAAATTCCGGAAACAATTTCAGTTATGCAATTAATCTAGATGTTTTAAAACATATCCAGATTTGTTTGCACTCGCATTAGTGTAGACGAACATATGTGTTGTATTAGTTTACTTGATAGTATGTGTTTTTCCGATTCTATCAAAGAATGCTTTAGGCTCTCAAGTTGATTATCCACTCGCGTGCAGCTTTGTTTGAGGCCATGTTGTTAATCCCATAAACCGTCAAGTAGTACCTATCTCCTTAGATTTTATAGCTGAGAGGGGTAGCCACTATTACAAAGACTACAAACCAATTTACAAAGTAAACATAAATACTAAAAAATAGAAAATAATCAAGATTAAAGAGATCATCATACTTAATAATTAAATAGCCTAAAGTACAAAGCAATAAAACTATTGATTGTGTGACCATTGACCAAGAACATATCAGAATGAATTACAGAACATTATCCCTCAGATGGTTTGAGCTGACATTTATATACCCATATAAAAAAGACAACGGTTTCTAAATTAAGTATTTGAAGAATTTTGCCCTAAAATCCATATAACAGATGCAGTAGTGGTTTGGTGCTGCAATTAGCAGACGCAGTAACCACTATTGCTTACAGCGGGCTGCAGGCCGAAAGCATCACACCCGATCCTACCTCCTCTGTAATATTCCGCTATGGCAGTTCTATTGAAAGCATAGGTTTGGGCTACCCTTGTCTTTCTACATTATGCCTTTTGTAAACATGTTTGTGTATTACTTTCTAGGTAGCAAAAACTGATTTCACTTTTGTAATGAAAACTCAATTGTGTTTGCTTCTAGTTACTATACGTTCATCCTTTTAAAAGAAATAGGGAAGGAGGGAAATATTATTAATTTAAGTGACACCAACCAATGATCATTTTAGAATCATTTTGGGAGGGAAATTGAACTTTGTTCCTTGAGGTCACTAGTCAACTATTACCATGGGGTTAGCATAGATAGATTTTGTTCTTACAGTGAAAATTCCAATGGGTTGACTTCTAGTAACTATATGTTCATTTCATGACATAAACATTGCAATTACAAAAATACATGTCTCAGATATATGAAATGGTAAGTAAGGATTGTAGATGTAGTGTACTAGATGCAGTTTGTGATGTGTCTTTTTCGTAAAATGTGCCTTGAGAATAAAATTTAAAACCAAGAATAGTAACTTATCTGGTTTTATATGTTGATTATCATTCTCTATTAACATAAATTTCTGTTGAATAATGTTATTTTCATTCAAAGGAGTCATCATTCATTCTTAACTTATCCATGACAAGGACAAGGCTTTCCCTTGTTTGGTCAAAGTTTGATTATTTGCAATCAGCTTCCTTTTAACTTATCCATCATTATAGGGCAATTGATCACTGGTAGTTGGGACAAAACCCTAAAATGTTGGGACCCTAGAGGTGCAGGCGGACAGGAGCGTACTCTTGTTGGGACATATCCACAGCCTGAGCGTGTTTACTCTCTATCTCTTGTTGGACATCGGCTTGTTGTAGCAACAGCTGGAAGACATGTTAATGTTTATGACTTGAGGAACATGTCTCTGCCTGAACAACGGAGGGAATCTTCATTGAAATATCAAACCAGATGTGTACGCAGCTACCCAAATGGAACAGGTAAACTTTAGTGTATGTGTAACTGGAATAATTTGCTAAAGTTTCGGTTTGAACTTTGTTTTGTTTCATAAATCTCATTAACAGTCTTTATCAAATGCGGGTTTGCGTTTGCTTATACCCCATTCGTTAATTTATGTTTATGTATGAGTACTGGTATTGATTAGAAGAGGATACTAATGTGTAAATTCTTGAATACTATTAATTCATATCTTTTTCATGTTGCGTAATAGATTCTAGTGATTGAACTGATTTTTGTGATGTGTTTCTTTGCCTTGATGTTCATATTCCACGTACTTTTGGCTTTATGCAGGATATGCACTTAGTTCTGTTGAAGGGCGGGTTGCAATGGAATTCTTTGACCTCTCTGAAGCTAGCCAGGCAAAGAAGTATTGATTTTTAACTTAATGCTTATCATTTCTACCACTTCAAATCTGTTATTTTCTACTTCATTTTTATTGTCTTTATAATACCTCATTTGCTTCTAAACTATATACAGGTATGCTTTCAAGTGTCACAGAAAATCTGAAGCTGGAAGGGATATCGTCTATCCTGTAAATGCCATGGCATTCCATCCCATGTAAGTATTTTGAAGTTCATTCTCTAGCAAATTTTCTTGTCTCTTTAATTAACAAGCATGCTAAAGAAGGTTAAAGTATAAAACGGGTGGTGGTTTTACTTTTAGTAGGTTAAATAAATAAACTAATCTCTTGATATCAGCTTTTTATATTCTGAGTGTAAATGATGAATACTGGTAATTACATCAATGGCTTAAGTCACGAAACAAAAATCTCTTAGCTTGTACCAATTATTGTGTAACTCGGTACCGTAATAATCAAAGCTAGAAAATGACTGGGGATGCTTTGAATGTCATATGCAAGTGATGTGTTTGAAATGAGATGCATCTTGAAAATGCTTGCTTATTTGTTTAACTTGTTTCTCTCATCAGTATTCAGTATGATTATATGATTTGTACCATTCAATGCACCAAAGATGACGTTGGTGATATTATACTTTACACTCGAATCGGAAACCAGATGGGGTTTGATTTAAAATATGAAAAAGTTGCCAGCATATACAATAATATAACTAATTTACAGCTGTCAACCCAACTGTCTCTAACTAATTTATTACGAACGGTAACAACAGACTAACGGCCCCATACAGTTCTGTTAATATTATGTCGAACCACTGATGAGAAAATCTTCATGCAGATATGGTACATTCGCCACAGGAGGTTGTGATGGTTTTGTTAATGTATGGGACGGAAACAACAAAAAGAGGCTGTATCAGTATTCAAAGTATCCAACTAGCATTGCTGCACTCTCATTTAGCAGAGATGGCCGTCTCCTGGCTGTTGCATCAAGTTACACATTCGAGGAGGGACCCAAACCGTAAGTATTTATCCTCCCATTTTCCCCAAACACACACTCTATCTGGTTATAACTTATAACCTGTGTTTATTTCTTTTTGCAGACAAGAACAGGATGCTATCTATGTTCGCAGTGTGAATGAGATTGAGGTGAAGCCAAAACCCAAAGCCTTTCCCAATCCTACAGCTTGATTCACTGGTTTCTGATAGTAATTTTGAAAAATAGGAATTTGTTTTAGCATATTTTTACTGTGTACTTTGTTCATATATTTCGTGTGAACATCATGGTAACAAATTTCTAGACACGTGTTGGTTAACATTTTGGCATTTATGTTTTATTTGTCTGAGTTTTCCTTCATTGTAAATAGTTGCAATGTTGTAAAGACCGGGGTGACTATTGCTGTTATTGTTATGCTTCTCATAGTATCGTATCAGCTCTAACTAAAAACTTGTTCTTCGAGACTACTCTGGTTTATTTCAAGTATTATTACATTAGGAAAATAAGATATCAGAATAAGTGCAGTTTTATGTTTATAATAATACTATCTATTATTCATTCAAGAAAAAAATGCTATCTATATTATTTCCAACTTTATTATACTCTGTTTTGTATTTATCATAATTGATAACACTCAATGAACAATAATAGATTTGTTAAATTGTTATAGCTATCGCTGTATTGACTCTCAATAATGTTGAGATAATCAATTTGAATGTGTATGACTCTCAATATCAATTTGGACGTGTGTTGTTTAACTCCTAGATCTTTTGGGTGCATGTGCTTATTAACATCAATCATTGTTATAACATATAAAAAATATAAAAAATAAATAACATTGAGTAGATAGCCGTTTGCGTAAATCTAACATTACATCTTTGGTCGTTCTTGCAACTACCTCACCCACTTCGATCGGACATTTTGTTTCATAACGGTAAATTGTGCTCCACATCTTGTTAAATTTGCATTCGTCTTCAGCACAAACTTGTTGAACTATATCTTTCATTCGTTGTCAATCGAGGGTGAATGATAATAGAACTTTACAATTTTTCGATATGTGGATTGCAACAGATTCTCTTGTGTGGATTTCAGATTAACAAATATGAGAAGTGACATCTTGTTGTTGAAGTGACATCTTGTTGTTGAAGTAGACAAATATGAGATACGAATATTGACACATTATGTGGTGATTTTGCTAATAATATATTTAAACAAGTTTTAAATCAATATGTACTTTAGAAACTCAATGTTATAAAATGGATTAATGTAATTTTGAATTAATGTTTAGTAAATCACATAAAAAGGGGTTTCTATAGAAATACAATTTCGAATTAACCCCTCTTAGTATTTTTTTTTTCAATAAAATGGGTGAGTCTGAAAATATAGTTTCTAATCAACTCTCACAACAATTATTCATACAGAACTTGTTATGGGACCGTGTTTTTACTTGAAAAACAAAATTGGAAAAATAGGACAACTAATATTTATACAATTAAGATTGAATATAAGTTTAATAATTATGCACTGACAGTGTAAAAAAGTTTTACACTGTATCCAATTAAAATATAACGTTCTGTCATGTTATACAAGTTTTTTTTAAAATTTCCAGTCTGACTTGTCGTGATTCATGATCGTCATTGGATATCCTTTTTTTTCCATTGAATATACTCTAAAATATATCAAAATGTATCCAAATTACATATTTGACAATATCAATCTAACATTACATACAAAAATGAATCACCACCTAAATAGATTGTTAGATAAAACTAAAACACGTGTCATCATCTACATCTATTTATGCATCAAAGCAAGTGCCACCACATAAATCCATATCTATAGCCAATCTTTCTCAATTTCTCTTTGATGTGAAGTATCATGTTGTCATATGATTTTAAAAATCTCTCTTGAATCACTTCTTATTTGGTGATGATAGATATATATGATTCGTCATCCTTCATCATACTATCATCATCAAACTAGAGTTTTTTTTCCAGAGAGCACCATAGACACAATAGATTTTGGGACAATGTCAAGGAGCACCATATCTAAAGTCAATCATAAAAAAATAAAAGAAAAAGTTAAAAATTCAAATTTAATATTACAATAATTTGGAAATACACTTTGGTAATGTGATTCATCAATAATATGGAATTACACTTTTGGACAACGTTTATTTTTTCATAGCAAAATCAAATTCTAGCAAGCAAAAAGGAAGAAAATAAATGTATATTACCTTAAATTCTATTTTTTTTTACTCATTTTCATGTGAAAAAATAGAAGTTTATTTTAAAGTACAAAACTTGATTGAGTGTGGAAATAAATTTTGGTAGGTTTTAAAGAAGAATAGTGGTACGATAATGAATGAAGAATACATATAAAGTGGTGTTTTATTCAATTTCCCACTTGACAAATTTAGAACTGCACTTCCGAATTATTCATTGGGTTATGAAATATACAGATTCAGTATAGGGTTTAGTTTGAAGATACTCTTCTGGACTTTTTTTGGAAAAATGGGAGATGTCTCGTTTACAATATATATCTTTGTGTGCATTAGGGGCATCAAAAAGTGTACTTCTGACATGTTGGGAGGGTAATTTCAAAATTTATTAGAGTGACTCTTCACCACTATAGATGGAAAGAACAACCCTTCAAATTTTTGCTAGTTGGGTGATTAATTCAACCTTTATAACAGATCAATTCATAATTGACCTTAACACATTTAAGTTTAAATTTAACTCGGATCAAATTTAAAGTGATTTAATTTGAGTAACAAATTTTAAAGTACAAGTTGGTAAATCTGCAAATTCAATCCGATGATAAAATATGATTTTTGAAATAGTTGTTGAAATATTTTAAGATTATACTAATCATCATCACCTTCTACTAAGAAGAGTGGGTAATAAATACATTATTGAGTGATTGATTCTAGTAGGGGTGCTCGCGGTGTGATTTGAGCGGTTTTGACGAAAAAATTATTCGAACCGCAAGAGAAAAAATAGTGCGGTTTGGTTTGGTTCAGTTGACTTTTAAAAAAAATCCGAACCAAACCAAACCAAACTAATGCGGGTTGGTTCGGTTCGGTTGGTTCGGTTTTTTACAAATATTTTATTAAGCCATACATACACACACACACATATATATATATATATATATATATATATATATATATATATATATATATATATATATATATATATATATATATATATATATATATATATATATATATATATATATATATATATATATATATATATATATATATATATATGACAACATAATTTTATATTTAGACATTCATACACTAACAAATAACAATAAAACTCGTCATATTTTGACAACAATTTGTCATGTAATATGTAAAAATTAAATTAGGCAAAAGTGAAATATTAAACATAAAATAATAGCATAAAACAATATAAAAATTATTATAATGAAAAAAAATAGAAGAGACGAAAGATTAGTGAAGGTGAAAAAGAAAAAGAAAAAGTGTTGAGAGATTAGAGAAGAAGATATGCGATAAAAATGAAACTGAAATACGGAACATTTACATAAAAATGAGAAGGTGAAAAATAAAGAATATAGGAGAGTAAAAATTATAGAAGAAGAGGGAAGATGTATGTGGCAAAGAAGGTGAAATAATGTTATTAGAGATTTGAGAAGATCAGGACTGAAATTATATGTGTAAGGATGAGAAAATTGTTCGTAATCATAAGGCTAATGTATAATAGGTTTAATTTTGGGTTGGATGTGAGTTAAGTAAAATTTATGTTGTAACATAATGCGGTTTGATTCGGTTTGGTTCGGTTTACAAAATACAAACCGCAAACCGAACCGTGCGGTTTTGTTAAAAAATGACCCAAACTAATCCGAACCAAATGCGATTTTTTGCGGTTTCGGTTTGGTTTGGTTTGGTTTGCGGTTTTCTATTGGGTTGGTTTGGTTTTGAGCACCCCTAGATCCTAGTAACTATAGAAAAGAGAAACTCCTTACAATATTCTTCTATTGTCTAAGCTAGCTATATTATATTTGAAGTTACTCATTGCACCCTATGTGTTACTCAAACACTCTACCAAAATTTAAAAAATAACTCTAGATTCTGAATTTGCACCCTATGTGTTACTCAAACACTCTACCGAAATTTAAAAAATAACTCTAGATTCTGAATTTTAAAATCAAGATGAGCCTGAAATACACAACATTCCCATGAAACACTCCATAGTTAACGTTAAAGACAAATTTGAATTTTAAAACTCGAAATATTCCTTAATGCCACTACTTAAATACACAACAAACTCATCCAAGAGTAATTTCAAATTTTGAAATTATGAATATACCATGTTATCAAAAAACCTGAAGCAATTTCAAACACTAACAAAAACGCATCTCAAGAGTATATCCATATTTGAAAATCAAGATTATACTCTGTTATCATAAAATCATAAGAAATATTAGACAAGAGATTAAGGAAAGACAAATTAACATAAATATTTGTTTTCACATGCATAAAATATGTAACATTACATCAATCTCTCTTAATATAAAATTTAATATCACATTTGATGATCTAGAGATGGTTGGGGATGTTTCAACATCTTTTAAATAGATTTTGTTCATCTTTCCAATTTAGGATCCACTTCGATTGAAACCTTTGTTTCGTAACAGTGAAATGTACATCACATAACTCTTAAATCTTCATCTCTCTTCAACTCAAAATTGCTGAAATTCACTTTTCCTTCGTTATCAATCGAGGGTGGACAATATTCAATCTTAAACACTCTTCAATTGTCTGGGTAGCGCAAGAGATAATCCAGTTTGGATTTCAAAACATCAAGATAGATGTTCTCTGTGACGCTAAATTCAAGAGGATGACTCACGGCGTTGAAGTAAACAGATGTGAGATACGAATATTGAGACATTATGATAGTTTTGGATAAATAAGGACCATACAAAAGCTATCCAAATTCAGGTGTAATTCTAGATTGTGAAAACCGAAGTCAGCTTGGTGTGCAAATAAGTATTATTTTTTTCCGGATGATGAACTCTAGAGTGACAATTACAGAAGTTGATTTTGAGGTAGACAGTTTTACATACAAACTTCTCAATGTGTATACAAGTAATGTTAGATATATATTAAAACACATAAAATGTATCTCAATTACATTATTGAATATGACAATCGAACATTACTTAAAAAAAATGTGTCACAATCTAAAATGCATATTAAAATAACATTAAAATGCATCAAAAAATATGTCACCATTTAAATATAAATTTATAGATTAATCCACCTTTGACTTTTCATAGTTTGATTCTCAGCTTGAAAAAAAATTTCATCCTATTCAAAAAATTATTTGACCAACTTTCAGCTTCTTTTGTTCAATGAGATGTCCACTTCATAGATGTTAGTGATATAGGACATCCTCATTTTAAATAAACTTGAACAAAATGTTATGATTTTGAAAGTCACCCAATACATATAATGTAACCGGATTTTGAGATGGGCAATTTCTAAGTAGGAAAAATATTTCCGAGAAACCATATCTTGTTAGATCAATACATACCATATTATATGCATTTGATTATAGATTACTCATTTCATGGAAACACACATATTTCCCCTCTAGTGTTGGACCTCTAACACAAGGAATAAGAGATGCATGAATTTTATCGAAATGCTCTTTTCACATAGTGTATTGTTTATGATTTCTTGTGTGCATTCAACTCTTTGATTAGGTGTTCGCGGAAAAGTGTATGATTCTCCCCTCCATTACCCAACAAAGTTGAAATAGTGCGATAATCGATGTTACCGTCACTCTTGACTTCTACAATTCATTCAATATATTTGTGTATAACAACCAACGTCTTTTTAATGTGCATCATTTATGGTAAAGGTGATGATTGTGGTATTGGTGGTGAAGGTGATGGTTTACTAATGCAATCACCTTTGAAAGAAATTCTTTTGGATTGTGAAATTGGATAGTCCAGATTAAATGTATCATGTTTGAAATAGGACAGGGATCATTTGCTTGAACTATAACTCGGTGTTAGTTTGACTTTATTAGGAGCACCGTTTGTTTTTACTAGTTTCGTGGGTGGTTTCAAACGTGTTGTTTATTAATAGGAAATCTTCTTCATTTTCTGTTTGATATGTAGTTTTAAGTTATCATCATATTTCAAAAATCTCTCTTGAATGGTCTATCATTTTGTCATGATAGATATATTTTACTTGTTCTCATTGACCATACCATCATCACCAAAACTGAGCATTTGCCAACGCGAGTAAACCTCATCCATACGTATGGGCCTATCGAGTTTCACCCTTTTAGAAATTAAACAAACACATGAAAGACCACCGTTTGTTTTTACTAGTTTCGTGGGTGGTTTCAATTGTGTTGTTTATTAATAAGAAATCTTCTTCATTTTCTGTTTGATATGTAGTTTTAAGTTATCATCATATTTCAAAAATCTCTCTTGAATGGTCTATCATTTTGTCATGATAGATATATTTTACTTGTTCTCATTGACCATACCATCATCACCAAAACTGAGCATTTACCAACGCGAGTAAACCCCATCCATACGTATGGGCCTATCGAGTTTCACCCTTTTAGAAATTAAACAAACACATGAAAGACCACCGTTTGTTTTTACTAGTTTCGTGGGTGGTTTCAATTGTGTTGTTTATTAATAGGAAATCTTCTTCATTTTCTGTTTGATATGTAGTTTTAAGTTATCATCATATTTCAAAAATCTCTCTTGAATGGTCTATCATTTTGTCATGATAGATATATTTTACTTGTTCTCATTGACCATACCATCATCACCAAAACTGAGCATTTGCCAACGCGAGTAAACCCCATCCATACGTATGGGCCTATCGAGTTTCACCCTTTTAGAAATTAAACAAACACATGAAAGACCACCGTTTGTTTTTACTAGTTTCGTGGGTGGTTTCAATTGTGTTGTTTATTAATAGGAAATCTTCTTCATTTTCTGTTTGATATGTAGTTTTAAGTTATCATCATATTTCAAAAATCTCTCTTGAATGGTCTATCATTTTGTCATGATAGATATATTTTACTTGTTCTCATTGACCATACCATCATCACCAAAACTGAGCATTTGCCAACGCGAGTAAACCCCATCCATACGTATGGGCCTATCGAGTTTCACCCTTTTAGAAATTAAACAAACACATGAAAGACCATATGTCTTCATAAGTGTACAACCAAACTTTGAGCTATTTGAACCTGTTTTTTGCTCACTTAGCTTCATGATAAATATAATTCAATCCAGCTCGAGATACATTATCGACCAACTATGAATAAAATTCTAATCTTTGAATATGTGTTCTAGTATTGCGATGCTTCGACCAAATGATGTTTGGATCTTATTGTGTTGATTTTGAATCATTTTTTTCACTGATTCCCAACCCGTACACAAATCCCTTTTACTATTTTCCAATCAATTCTTCAATGTGTCATGACCAAATTCAACTCTTTTGGTTGTAGTATTTCCAAATTGTCGAACCTAATCGGTCCAAACACAAACAATCTTCTCTTTTAACTGGTCTAGACTTGTGCTTTCAACATATTTTAAGAAATATGAATACGTCACATACACACTTGTTCATGAAATTACTTGGTCTAAACCATTTATGAATATAAATGAGATACCTCGGTCATGAAATTACTTGGTGTAGAATGGACGCGTCCCAATTTTATAGGAGTGACATTTTGAGGTTTTCATAAGATGTGTGATCATTACCTGAGATGTAATGAAGTAATGAACACCACCATCATATTTCTATCTTTTCTTATAGTTTTATCTAATGTGTACAATTAAAATTTATTTATCCATTTGTGATAGCTAATGTGTAACAACATGTTGAGAAGTACATATCCCCACCATTCCCATTTTAACTTCTTAATTTATTAAATAATTGTTGTATTGTCTTCCACATGATTGAATTGGATCCTCAATCTGATAAGAAAAAACCAAAAGGTAATAAAGATTGGGAATGACTCATTTCCCCTTCAGGGTGTGGCTCGGCACCTCTAAAAATTTTAAAATATTTTTATTAATTTTTGGAGATGCATATATATTCGAATAGATCCAAGACATATAAATAATGACATTGCAAGTAAAACACCATTATTTTATTATT
Source organism: Vicia villosa (assembly GCF_029867415.1). Taxonomy (NCBI): domain Eukaryota; kingdom Viridiplantae; phylum Streptophyta; class Magnoliopsida; order Fabales; family Fabaceae; genus Vicia; species Vicia villosa. The sequence goes on from NC_081181.1 coordinate 157,011,765, forward strand.
TTATTTAAAAATTTGTCCGAAGATGCACAAGACACTTATTTTGTAATACTGTAGCTTATTTTGTAATATTGTAGCTTATTTTGTAATATTGTCTACTTGAGAATATTGTCTACTTGAGGGGAAGCATTTTGGACGCATTGTCGACTCGAGTATTTATAAGTGAGAGAATCCACTCACCTATCACTTTAAGCTTTATATCAAAATCAATGGCATTTGCAGTGTAATCTCGTATTCTCATATTACGTAAGTACATCTAGGGAATCAGAGATGTATTTTCAATTTCCATTCACATGATAAAAAAAGACAGACACACAAAAGTTGCCAAGATTCAATTTATAATTATGAAAGGAAAATGAAAGCAATTCCACAACAAAGTTGTAAAGTAAATATAATATTCTCAGAACTCAAGTTTGATAACAGACATAATTAACTAAAAAACATAAAATAAGTTCTTCAAAAATTAAAATCATCCTGGCATGATTAACATGACAATGTAAAATCTAAAACATTGGAACATGTGAATGCTGATACATCAGCAATACTGCAACACCATAGATGGACAATCTTCAACGATACTGCAACACAAAAAGAAGAGTGCAAAGTGATGAGAACTTATGCTAAAACAAGCACAAATAATTAGAAATTCCGAAATCTACACTAGAAAGAAGAAAAGCATATCAGAATATTCACCTTAATGAAACCGATTTCCTTGGCATTGCTGTGGAAGCACTGCCTGCAGCACATGAGTCCGTACTTCCTGATCAATCCATGAGAGTTTCCACACACACGGCTGCAAAACAGGGGACAACAGTAAACATTCACAATCAAACAACAAAGTATGTACAAGTAACTAAGAAATCTCCACGGAAATACGACAAAACTAAACCCTTCTAATATTATCAGTTATTTACCTAACACTTGGAATCTTATCAGTTATTTACCGACACTTGGAAACAATATTCATAGAAAGGCACTTCTTACCAAAACCAAGCCGCAACAATTTCATCTTAAAATACAATTATTTCCAAAGTTGAAAGGGTTTTTATACTGGCTGAAGGAACATGTTTAAGTTTAACAATAGAGAAAGCTTTGATTAACAAAATAGAGCTGCATCTAGGCCCTAAAATGATAGTTTTAAATTACTTGAGTTACGAGTCAGCATACTCCGATAACAATTAAAAACATTAATTTCATAAATCAATTCGAATCTGGTCAATATACGAACTAATTCCAAACGCTAGAACAGACACAGGGTATGTAGTTGTAATCAGAAATACAGATCGAAAACCTAGGGTTTAATACAAGGGGCTGATAAAAACAGTATCATGAAAGAAATACTGAAATCGAAAAGCAAAAAAGCTAAACAATCGATTAAACATGAATATGAAGAGAGGTGGAGAAGTGGAAGATGATTATACCAGGTGCGGGAACCAGGTCCGTAGGTTTTGGGGTGAGAATTCCAGACATTGGAGTGACCCATGGCTTCGATTTGAGATTGGGGGAAATGCAAGAGCAGCAGCGATCTCAAAAATAAAAACCCTAGTCACGCACGCAGAATGGACAAGTATGTATTTCTTAACTTATATAGGAGGGTCAAAACTCAAAACCCTATGCTTTCAATTCTCAATATCACTTCTTTTTTCTTTTTTTTTTAGCTTTGATATTTTCTTAATGAGAGATATATGGGAATTACATATTTTTCAAATAATATAAGCCATGCTTTGATTACATCTCCGTACTCACAAAATTAATAAATTTTATAACAAACATATTATTATAATATTATAAATTAGTATTAAAAAATTGAATTTAATTAAAATAAACGGACAGTATAATTTTTTTTTACACGGATAGTGAATTACAACCGATAATAAGTATAAAATGTATAACTTTTATTTTAACTTATTTTAAAGTAATACAATTGAATGTTCATGATATAATGATAGTGTAAATTTTTTCATTAATAATGTATATCAATTAAACTCAATTCTATTATGATATTATTTTAATATATTAATATTAAATACATGATAAATATTAAGTAAGTGTAGGATTAAAACGAGTTATATATATATATATATATATATATATATATATATATATATATATATATATATATATATATATATATATATATAGGGGACGACTCAGGTGAGAACACTTGGTTATTATGAGAAATGAGAACAATGAATCACGACTGTTAAATTTTGATTTTTTGATTTTAATGAACTGGATTGGTTTCTCTTTCTATATTGATTTAAAATAAATATTAAAGATTTTAGAAAGAGAAACCAATCCAGTTCATTAAAATCAAAAAATCAAAATTTAACGGTCGTGATTCATTGTTCTCATTTCTCATAATAACCAAGTGTTCTCACCTGAGTCGTCCCCTATATATATATATATATATATATATATATATATATATAAAAGAAAACTATTCTAAAACTCATGATAAAATAATTGTATCATATATTTAAAAATACGATGATGATATCAAGTGAAGAGAGACGCGATGAAGAGATGAAAGAGAGAAGAGAACACACCAAAAAAATGATATATATCATCATATAATTACTATCGCCATGTGTTCACTCTCTTTTGTCAAGTATATGATCACTCTCTTATGTCATCACTTTTACTCTCTGACAACTATATTTCACTCCTCAGCATCTTATCTTTTTCAACCAACATTGTTAGTTTTTTTTTTAGTTTGCATGTTTAGTTTTGTATTTTGTATAATTCTATGTTGATAGATTATATGTTTTTAATAATTCTAATCATTTGGATATTCTTTCTTACGATTATGGTTGTATGAACTTTTGTTATTAGATTGACCATTAGATTATTGATTCAATTGAAATTTGTTTGAATATTAAATTATGATAATTATTGATTTGTCTGTTTAAGCAAATTTATCTTTCTTAGTTGATGTGATTTATGATAATCAGAGTTAAATGTAATATCCATTTAATCATGTGTTATAAATTTCAGTTATCTTTCGATTTTGTTTGTAATTTACATATATATTTGTAAAATTCTGATTTTTGAAAATAAATAAATTCTAATTAGTCTTAATACGCTTTCGCCATCCTTAAAACTAATGTTCTATGTCTATTATCCAGTTAAAGATCTCAAACTCTCGCTCTATTGACCTTAACCTTTATTAGTTCTAAAACCTCAAACTCTCGCTCTGTTGATTTTATAACTTTATCAAATTAAATTAGACACAAAACCAGAAATGAGTGATTTTTAATAAAGCATATGTAAATCAATTTATTTCGGATCCCTACGGTTAAATTACTTTACATACCGATATCTTAAATAAATTAGCCAGACATACTTATTAAATTAAACATGCATAAAAAATCGTAATTAATATATTTAGACATATTCAATAATTTATAAGCAAGGAATATAAAATTATAAATTAAATAAACAATAAAAATAAAAACCTGAAAGTATAACTTGAATTAATTCTTGAATCTTGAAATAGAGAACACTCCACCACAAGTCGGTTGGATCTGTTCTTAGAATTATTCGATCAAATAATAAAAACAAGGAATTAAAATACTATGATCTAACGTAAGGTTAGATTCAGTTAAAAGTTCACAACAATTTCCGGTGTAGAAATTGTTGTGAGAAAAGATGAATGGAATAGAAAATAATTGCTGGAAATAAAATGCTGGAATAAAAATGCTGAAGAAAAACTATGGCTGGGACAAAGCATGGTCTAACCCCTCTTCACTTCGTAGAAGCCTCTTTTTATAATGTAAAAAATATGGTAACTGCTTCTTCACGTGTTCCTCTTTCTTCCCCGAAAATTTAGGAACAGTATGACTTCGAAAGTGTTGGAGACGTGCGCCTTGTGTTAGAAAGAAGTGGAGAAAATAGTGGAGTAAATGGGGACGGGCGTCCCAAGTGCTTGACGTGGCTCTCTTTCACCCTTGGGCCTAGGAGACGGACGTCTCCTCCTTGTAGTGGGGCTAGAGACGGGCGTCTCCCACTTGGAGACGTGGCTTGGATGATGGGGACGTGCGTCCCTTGTTTTGGGGAGGGTGAGACGACCGTCTCCCACTTGGAGACGTGGGGGCTTCAACTTCACGTGGGCTGGGCCTCGCGTGTTCCACTTTGGATTCCTCTATTTGCACCTCACTTCACTACAATACCTCGAACTTGATTCTTTTGCCCTTTTTAATACGATTTTTTCTCGATTTCTTCTTCTTTTGCCAAATGCTTCTTGCATAAACATAATACCTAAAACAAAGGAAAATACCAGCATAATACTGTGATAAAATATAATTATAGTAAAATAACGAAACAATTTATGTTATAATCAAGCCTAATATACTATATAATCACGTGTTATCAAACATCCCCACACTTAAACCATTGCTTGTCCTCAAGCAATCAACCAACACGGTGAAAAGAAATAATTAAGCTCGATTCGAAACAAGGGCATGACACGACTCCTAAACATATTTGTGTTAGGAAAATGTTACATTGATAGGTACTAGATATCAACACCAAGGATACCGTAATGACACAATGTTTCAGAGACTCCCTCTTTATGCATAATCATGAAAAAAGAGGAAAATACAATACTCCTCTAAGGAAGTTTAAAAGAAACAACACGGGCAGTAGAAAATGCGAGTGTCTATTTAAAATTCGTGGTTATATGTTTGCATAATCATGAATTGTGCTCAAAGTTGCAAGGTTATCCTAGTGTATGTCGCCTCAAACCGGAAGAGAAGACATGTATTACTTACATGTCCATGAATCCTATCCAGCCGAAAAATATACTTGCCACATTAAAATGGAAGGAACCCGACAATGTGTCAAATATAAGGCAAGTGTATAACATTTGGTACCGCAATAACATGGCGATCAGGGGAGATAGAAGTGAGATGCAACAATTGTTGAAATTATTGGATGATAACAGTTACGTGTCCCCGTACAAAACTTGCAACGATGGAGTTACGACCCGAGATATTTTTTGGACTCATCCGGATTTGATAAAGTTGTTCAACACGTTCTCGAAAGTGCTCATTCTCGATTCTACCTACAAGACCATAAAGTATAGATTTCCATTATTTGAGATGGTTGGTGTTACATCTACCGAGAAGACATACACCATTGGTTTTGCTTTTTTGGAATGTGAAAAAGATGATAATTTTAAATGGGTATTAGAGGTGTGTCGCTTACTTTTGAAGGAACAAGTCGAGATGCCTAAGGCGATTGTTACGGAGCGCGATATCGCGTTGATGAATATGGTGGCAAAGATAGACATCACATAACATGTAGTGTGAGAAGTAAGGTTAAACTCGCGGTAGGGAAGAAACAAGTGGAGACCGGAGGTGGAAAATGGTGAAACCCGCTGAGATTGTTGAACAAATAATGGATGCATGGAATCAGATTATAAATTCTTCGACAAAAGAATTATATGCCGATTTCCTCATTCAATTTTAGAAAGTGTGTGAAAAGTATCTTGATTTATTGAAATATGTTAAAAGCACCATTCTTGATAAGGTGAAGGAGAAGTTTGTTTGTGCGTGGACTGATAATGTCCGACATCTTGGGAATACAACCACCAACAAAGTTGAAAGCACCATATTCACCTAGTTTTTCTATAAATTTGGGATTTCTTATGTTGTATTTCACATAAACACAAAAATGTCTCAATATGATATCAACATCCGTTGGTATGTCGCAAGTGTCTCCTAATTCGACGACAGAACACTCGGGCGTATATTCAAACTCATTGATTACACCTCGCTCGACGATATGATTGACGAAATCCATTACCGCCTACCTTACGGAGACAAATGAAAGGTTGTGAAACTCGAGTATCGTTCACCTTCAGTTTACAATAGAGGGAACGTTGTTTACAACAACTTTGAGCTCAAGAATCGAGAGGATATTTTGGCGATGTGGCAAATGTATTTCAATTTCGAAGAGAAAATCCCGCTCAAGTTCGTAGCGACGGTACAAAGAACGGTCGAACAAATCTTAGAGATTTACAAGCGTGCGTTGGGCTATTGAAATGTAATATTTAAATTTTTGTTGAAATCATCAGTGTAATGCCGATTTTAATCTATGAGTGTTATTTTTATCGTTGCAATGTTGATTTTTTAGTTTTCTGTATCTGATTTATTCCGTAGATATACATACAGACAGATTTCGTAGATGCATCTACGAAATATTTTCACGCTAAATAAAAAAACGGTGCGTCCGAAAGCATAAGGCTAATTTTAGAAAAACACATAATGCCTAAAAACTCTAAATGGTGTAATAAGAGAAGCTTTTAAAAAAAATTAAGAGGAAATTCAAAATTTTAAGAATTATTTTTAAAATAAATTAATATAAAAAAGTATTAAATAAACCAAACATAATGCTCACCTTTTAAATTTGATTTTTCCAACAATTCTCCAAACTTGGAACGCTAAGCCTGTGAGTGCGCATTGGAAAGTTAGCGAAGCTTCGTATACTTCATGGCTTCATCATCTTCTCAACCGGTATTAACCTGCTTCTCTCACTCAAACCTTCTCACTTTGTTTCTTCTTCTTCCTCTCTTGTTCTGAATTTCCACTCACACAAATATCTACCTATATACTTATATGCCATGATCAGGAAGGTTTATCGGAAGAGGATTATGATTTGATCCATGGCTCTGAATCTGGTTGGGTCGATGCTCGAACTTCATGCCCCCATCTCGATTCCCTATCCACTGATCTCACCCACATTCCAACCCCTAATACTCCCTGCAACAGGTTCGCTTCTTTTCCTATTACTTCATTATTATTCCCCCAATTTCATCTTTTTTGCCCTAACTTTACGAATTTCTGCTTAATTGATTCTGGTTGGTAGTGGTTTTTTTGTTGATGATCGGATGAATCAAAATGTTATTTTGAACTTTTTTTTTTCTTTCAGGTGCCAACATCCTAATGAAAACTGGCTGTGTTTGTCGTGTAAAGACGTGCTCTGTGGCCGTTTTATGAACAGGCATATGCTCCAGCATTTTCGGGAAACTAATCATAGTGTGGCCCTCAGTTTCAGGTACTCATGAATCCTGATGCTTCTTTTTACTGTGTGCCCTCTGAGTTTGACTTCCCAAATTTTTTTGTGCTGCTTTTTTCATTCAGTCATTTTGTCAAACAGTGATCTGTCAGTATGGTGCTTCTCGTGCGACGCGTACTTGGATGCTAATGTTATTCAGCAATTGCGCCCTGTTCATGAAGTGGCCTATGTGTTGAAATTCGGCGAGCTTCCACCCGTTGGAGCAAGCTAAAGCGTGAAGGTTCGTCTAGGAGTTGACCATGGTTTATTATTTCCATATCTTGTAGTTTTGGAGAGGATCGATAATTTTATACAATGACTTTGGATCTTTTGGATTTCTACGTTACATTTGGATTAGCTGTTTTTTTTTTTTGGGTATTCGAAGTAGTGCTTCATGAAATACTTTGTTTGGTGTTTGAATATCATACTACGCTGGAGAGTCAAAGGTCTTTTATTGGTAATAGAGTGTATTAGGATTCTGATTGAGCATGTGCTGCCTAAAATAAGGAATTCGAAATTACAACTTTTAGAAAATGGAACCTTAGGCCTAATTTAGCCTGAATGCCCAATTGGAACTACCTGTTTGTCTCCCTCCTTCCCTAATGAACAAGAAAAAATAAGAAGCGGACATAAGTGATTGTCATGGGTTATGGCCAAAACTTCAATAAATTCAACAAAGATAAAAAGGCACTGAACATAAAACTATATATGAAAGAGGATGGGTGTAGCACTAAAGATGGAAGATGAAACACGGAATGAATTGCTTAATTAAAGTTGTGAGGGGAAGGAACAACTCCACTACCAAGAGTTGCTTGAAATCTACAACTAATAACAAACTGGTATATATCAATATTATGCATAAGACTCCTCCCTCTTCAATGATATCTGTAATACCTCTGATTCAGTTTTTTTTCCTCTCTCTTATGTTAAGAACCCAATATTTGAGTTCTAAAGAAAGAAGGCTTTATGCTTTATTTAAGAAATACAATAGATTTCCAAAGAATTGGAGAGAATCTCTCATCCAAAAGTTTCCATGTTCAAATACTACATTATCTAAAAGCCACCCTAACTAACTCCTAAATTCAAATACTAACAAACTCTTATTTAATCTTCATTCTAAAATTTTAGAAAGTCTGGATCTAAACATATATTTATTTATCCTGCAGAATCACTGCTCCTAAGTTGAGGTGTTTTTTTTATGATCGTTCTGCAGATGAATATTTGATTCAAAATGTCCCCTTTACTGATTTGCATATTAATCCATGATTCTTCAATTGCTACTTCTTTTTGACTGATTTGTGTCATTTAGGGTGTTATGTATCACTGCCTTCCTCTGCTGCTTTGTTTATTTTTGCCTTTCTCTGGTGCTTTGTTTTTTCAGATATTTGTTCTTTTAGTATTCTTTACGATACATGGTATTTTTAAGTTTGTAATCTTATTTATTTTTCCAATCATACAATTGTTGAGAGTATTTGTTCTTCCTGAACGATAATGAGAACACATGTGATGATTTACATTTTGCCTATTAATATGGTATAAATATTGTTTCTGGTTTGCCCTGTGCCTGATTGAATAATGTATGTGCGATGCATGCAGTGTTTGTTATATGCGCTAATTCCATGTTTCTTGTCTTTACTTATTTATCATTCTTTGTGATATCTTTAGCAACCGTCAGTTGTATGCCGTTTGTGGATTAATTTTATACTTTTGTATATGCATTGATTAATTTGAAGTGGTTGGCTTAAGATGTTTGGTTATGCGATGACGAAAGTTGATTTTGAGGGAATTGGTTTTGTAAAATTGATTCCGACTAAAAGTAAATTGAAGGTTATGTGATTTATGTTTGGACACATTCATGCGAAAGTGAGATGAATGGTAAATTTCAGTGTTAAAATCACAATATAGAGTCAAAAGCTATAAATCCTAACTTAAAGTAGAATCAATTTTTTGAGGCAAAATCAATTTCACTTTAGAAAAACCAATAAATCCTAACTTAAAGTATTATGATATTAAGCTTACAGTTGTTTTGGAGGGTTTTATTTTGTTCTTATTTTTTTCATCCTTCATTCAAAGACTCAATGGATGTCTTATTTTGTCCTATGCTATGTGCTTGTTTATTTCTCTGCAAACGGATATTTTTCTTCTATTTTTCATTCAAATGTTGTTAACATGTGAAGTATCTTTTCTTCTGGGGTTCTTTACCAAAATACAGCTGCACATGTTGAGACTTGAGACCCGGTTGTTTCAACTGAATGCGGCTTATGATATGTGGCAGCTAACATGAATGAATACCATTGTTTTTACTCAATTATAGCTCAGAGGTTTATTTCGCTTTAGCTTAGTTAGTTTGAATTATTTTTTTGACAGAGGACCCTTGGTTCATTGTTTTTCCTTTGATTATATTGTGAACCTACTTTGCTTTTTGAAACTACAGGCTGTTACTCCAAAGAAGTTGAATGTTTGATAGATGTATAACGGGGGAGAGCGTTAGCGTTGTATGATATATGTATAAGGGTAATGCTAACTAACAAGTGTTCTAGAGAAATTCTTAAAGGATTCCAAACAAAAAAAAAATCTTTAAAAAATCAATTATTTGAATTTCCAATGCATTGAATATACTTATTTTTAAAAAACTTACCCTTGTTAGTTCATAAAGAGTGTCGTTAGCATTTTTCTATAAATAATATAAGACTCTAGTTTAACAATTAGTGTGTGTTTGGATCGATAGTAGACATAAGGTCTGTATGTTTCAGCTTTAAAAAATGTTATTTTTTGTATTTTTGAAAATAGGTTTTACAAAACCGTTTTTTATAATTTAAAAAAAATAAAATTAAAACATTACTTTAGTTATATTCTATAACATAAACAAACACTATTGAAGACTAAAATATAGTCAAAATCGTAATTTTAAAAAAATAATATTTTAAAAATGATTTTTTTATAAGAATCTATTTAAAATAATTTTAAAATTAAGTGATTTTTTAAAATTTTGATATCAAAAAAAAAAAATTTAATAAAAAATTAAAATACCTAAAATAACATTTTAAGAATAAGTATTTTAACTGAATATTTGAAGTTTTTATGAAAAAAATTATAATTTTTTTTTACATAAAATTATATAATACTATAAAAATTATTTTTAAAAAAAGTCAAAACAAACGGGTTAATAATTGAGTTTATTTGATTTTAGCAAATTGAGTTTGAGAGAATTAATTTATGTTGAATACATTTATGTAAAAGTGAGTTAAACAATAAATTTTAATATAAAAATTATATTTAAATTTTTAGAAATTATAAATTTTAGCTTTTAGCATAATCAAATTTAAAGTCAGAATTAATTCTACTTGAAAAAATAAAAAAATAAACATACATTAAATTTATAAATGTTTTTTTTTTTAATTTTCCATATAATCTACCTATAAAAGTCTAATCACTTGAGCTAGAGTTAACTCTTTTGATAGGTTATAAAATTTATTTTAAAAAATGTAAGTATGTTGGCAATAAGACTGGAAATAATTTGAGTCGGTCGAATTCGCCTCAATTCAGTTTGACTCGTTAAGAATTGACCGAGTACGAGTTTATCACAAATTTTTTTCAGCTCAAACTCGACTCGTTAAGAATTGATCAAGTTTGAGTTCGAGTTCGAACTCATCACGAATTTTTTTTCCAGCTTAAACTTGACTTGTTAGAAGTTCAAGAACATCTCGGTTCAACTTGTTAGGTTTTATAAAATTGAAATTTATACGATGTTGAATCTATTTGTATAATTTTTTTAGAAATAATTTGCTCTCTAGAGAATATAAATTATCAATTAAAACAGTTAGATTAAAAAAATGGTAGGGTTAAGATTTGGAGAAAATATTTAAACTCACTCTTAAAGACAATATAATTCACCTCATATATAATCGAGTTGACTCATGAACCTAACGAGTTAAACTATATATAGTTCAAGTTTGGCTCATTTAGCTAACGAACTTCGTTTTTAACTCATATTCGGCTCATTTGGTTCATGAACCTAGTTTAACGATTTAATTGTCGAACCAAATTCTGAACTATTTTCGAGTTGGTTTGGTTCATTGCCAGCCCTAATTGGCGACACATTCCTCCCTCTTTACAGAGCTATTGTTAATGAAAGAATTTTGATTTTTTTACCAATATGCCACATTATTGAAAATAATACACCAAAATAACCTAGTTTGAAAAAAAAAATTTTAAATGCCACACTTTGAAAAAAAATTCAAATTGCTATTTTTCCTTCATAGGTTCGTCTATTTATTGGGTGAACCAATAATACATTTTTTTCCTTCATAAGTTCACCCATGCATTGGATGAACGGTTGAGAAATTGTAAAAAATTTGTTAAGTCGATTAATCGGATACCTGACTTAACAAGTGAAATTATCGTTAATATCTTTCTGATTCCATCAACCAGTTGTAATTTAGTTAGACAATATGAAACTTCAAGCATTATAATTCTCTCTCTCTCTCTCTCTCTCTCTCTCTCTCTCTCTCTTATGAAGTCGAATCTAGTCTTTATGTCCTTGCTTTTCCTATGTGAATTTGGAAGTATTATTCTGGGAAATTATCGTCTCCACAGGGATTAGTGCATTGAACTATCGTTCAACAGCTTCCATATTTATGAGTTTGGTTTTTAATGAATTTAAATATGAAAATGGAAAAATAAATATCAACACAAAAGAATTCATTCTTCGAAAATATAAGACTTATCAAGCATGGTATATAATCTACTTCTCACAAACTTAAACTTATCGACCAGTTACACTCTACCTACAATAATCGTCAATATCATCTGGCATCGCTCACTCCCTAAGTCATTTTTAACCCAAAGTAGAGAGAACTACTATATTATCTCGAAGACGATCTCTTAGCACACCTCAATAACACATCAGACATCCATATCAATCGTATCGACGATCTCTCAACCGACACAACTAACACGAAAGCATTAAGCTTCGACACCCATAGAGATTGTTAGCTCTAAATCTATCTCTAAAATCCAAAAACTAACAGATAATCATCCTAGATAAGGATTCAAGAAGTCCATCTCTACAACAACCCAAATCCCTAACACAGTGCAAAAATCTAAGACAACAATCAACAAAGATTTGTAAAGCAAGCTTTATATAACGCCATGGGCGACAAATATACATGAGTTCAAAGTAAATATATATACAAAACCCAAAAAAAGATAAATACATAGAGAGAAAATATATAAACCAAACTTCTCCCGATTTTTCAACACCGATTGAAGAGAAATCCACCCCGAATCCCCAAGATGCAAGACCCTAATGTTGTTATCTAAGCTAATCCTAAAGAAAAACGAGGTTGATGGAGTTGAGACAAAAAAACCCTTTCACAAAACCATAACCCTGACAAATAAAATGAAATGAAAAGAAATTGAAATAAATACAAAAATGTTCGCCTGACGCGTGTGCACGGCGAACAATTGCTCCGCCCGACGAACGACTTTATTCTGTCCATACAGCCTGCGCCACATCAACAAGTGGGCACAAATATCTTCTTTCGCCTGGCGAAGGGAAGCTTCGCCCGACGACTCCTTATTCTTTTGCCCGGCGAACAAGAGGCGAGCCAAGGCAGAAACGTGACCATTTATTTTCCACGCTCGCCCGACGAACGAATTGCCTCGCCGGGAGACTCACACCTGAAGCAGGAGGCTCACCCAGTGAACCACAATAGTCTGCACTTCTTTATTTCTTCAATTGCTTCTCCTTTATTGATCCAAAATTGCAACCTTGAAGCTTTATTAGTCAATGCTCCATACATGCTCAAATACCTACAAAATGAATAAAACTATTAGTCGGTACATAAATGAATCAAAAACTTGATTAAACGCTAAATCTACATATTTATGTAATATACACTAAAACTCTTCTAAATTGAGGAAAAAGAGAAGATAAGTGCCACAAAACTATACACTAAAATAACTATAATTAGGCACTTATCAAACTCTCCCCAACTTAAACTTGTTTGTCCCTAAACAAGAATCAACTAACTCAAGGAAACAAATTCAAAAATTCAAAAATCACGAATCGAAAAGTTTTGAAAAACGGACAAATATATGGCTCAAATGAAAAACAATACACACAAAGAAACATACTTACCACTAACTACGGAGAAAACATAAACATGACACAAATGATGAATACAAAGAATATGTCAAACATTCTAAAACAACACTAGTTCCAAATGAATCACACCTAGCACATAATCATCGATAGATGAAAAACACACAAAAGTGAGGTAATTTTCACTCATCCAACAATCTTGCAAACAAAATACTAAATTATGCCGTCATCCAAAAATCCTATTGAAGATACAAAAGCAAGAATCACAAGGGCTTTTCAAGGTTGTAGCGTGGTCGCGTGAACAAACAAGGGATAATTCCTAAGGCTAATCGAAACAAAAACTTGCTCAAACCTAAGGGAGTGATAAACTCACAAAAGTTCAAACACAAAATTTCAATCAAACTTCTTCATAATCCCAAATTTCTCAAACCAATCACATACTTATTAACACAACATTATTCCATACTCTTTTTGTTTTTCTTTTTCAAAACTTTTTTTTTCTTTTTTTTCTTTTTACTTCTTTTTCACATTTTTTTCTTTTTCTTTTCTCTTTCAACCTCATAGCCATCAACCACAAATGCACAATCATTTCTCCCCAAATTGAATTCAACCATCATCATAGCATGAATACTCCATACTTTCTAAGGCAAGGTAAAAATTCAAACCAAAAATCATGGTTGAGGGTTCAAGAAAACAAAGAAATCAACATCCATACAAAAAAGTGATATCAATACTCATAGACAAGTATCAATCTAAAACAATACGAATAATGACAAAAGACACAAAAGGGATACTAATGATCACACATTCACAAAGTAAAATGACTATTCGACTAGGTAGTTGTGCTCAAAATGAAACAAAAATGCCTTGATCCTTTTCATGATTTCATTTAGTAACACAAACAAAGATTAAGCATAATAAAATCCAATTAGAAGAAGAATTGTGGTCTTCAACATATGTGAATAATGGAAATCTTCCTCACAAAAAGGGTAGGAACTAAAGTGATTCACAAACGAACAAGTATACGAAAGAATGAATGACATAAAAGTTGTAAAAATCCTAAGTATCATGAATATGCTAAAGTCAAGAAAGCGATAAACACATACCTTGTACGTGTACAAACGTTAACAAAATCATTACCATACACTCGCAAGTCGAAACAATCAAACTTGGAAAATCACCTCAAATTCCTCAACCCTAAAACAAGCTCAAAGGCAAACACACAACTATTAATATACACAAACTAAAAAACCAGATGAAATTATCTAAACGAATTTAAAAGTGAAGATTTGAAATTTAAGAACTGGTCTGATCAAAATTTGTTTAGACAATTGCATCACAATACCTAAACTAAACAAAAACTAAAAAGAATAAACATGCTTGTTTGACGTCATAAGCTCGACGCCTGTTATTTAAGAACGTTCCTTCAAGTTACTTCTGTCGGCTATTCCTAACCAGACATAAACAAACGTGAAAGGAAACAAACAATGATATAACAAATTTACAAGTATAGAAAACATGTGCAAGTATAGTAAACATACACAAGTATCAATATAAACAAGTGGGAGTGTACAATATGTGCGATATGTACAAAACTCAAAACTTTAGAAACTATTGCAATGCAAGTTCAATAAAACACCAATCCTCGATAACAGTTCCATTTTATTGGAGCGGTATTGCGGCAAGCAACAAAATTTTGGAAGTATTACTCAGGGAAATTATCTTCTCCACAGGGACTAGTGCATTGAACTGCCGTTCAACAGTTTCCTTAGTTATGAGTTTGGTTTTGAACGAATTTAAATATGTAAACGGAAAAGCAAAATATCAACATAAAAGAATTCATTCTTCGGAAAGATAAGACTTATCAAGCATGGTATATAATCTACTTCTCACAAACTTAAAATTAGCGACTAATTACACTCAACCTACTATTAGAAAAGGATTTGTTCTGATCAATATTATATGTTTTGATGATAACATTATATATTAATTTTGTATAAGACAATATGGTACTCTAATCCTTTGCATTTTCCATTTCAGGAAATATATAAAGAGTATGCACAAATCAGCGCTCAGAAGCTATAACTCAAAAGGTTCTGGATGGCTACATCAGAACATGCTCTGGCAAGACATCAGAAGGTGGTCAAGCAGAATCAGAACATGAACTATGAAGCATCAGAAGAACATGAAGTCAGAAGCAGAAGCACTGAAGTTTTGAATGGTATCATGCTCAAGCTCTTCAAAGTCAGAAGACAAGAATATGCTCTGCACCAAGCTGTTTGACTCTGATATTCAAACGTTGTTATCTACAATCTGAGTTCAGAAGCAAGTACAAGATGACAGGCTATTAAGTCTAATCTCTGACTGACAAAAGGAACGTTAGAAGCTACAAAAGGCAAAGTCAGTAAAAGCAGTAAAATCATGGCTCGAGGTAGTTGACAAAAGTGTGAAACATTAAATGCAACGTTGTACTATTCATGCAAAGCATTAAATGCAACCCAACGGTCATCTTCTCAAACGCCTATATATAGAAGTTATGATCAGAAGCAGCAAAGAGAGCACTTGCGCAAAATACCAAAACGCTGTCAAAATCAAAGCTCACAAACTTCATCTTCAACCTCACAAACTCTTGTAATATTTTAGTGAGTGTTAAGCTTAGAACTTAAGAGAAATATCACAGTTGTGATTATAGATTTATAAGAAGCAATCTTACTCTTGTAAGCGTTATTTTACATTGATTGTAAAAGGTTCCTAGAGTGATCAAGTTGTGATCAGTAGACTCTAGAAGACTTAGAAGTTTTCTAAGTGGTGAATTCCTAGAGTGATCAAGTTGTGATCAGTATACTCTAGAAGACTTAGAAGTTTTCTAAGTGGATAACCATTGTAATCAATTGGATTAGTGGATTAAATCCTCAGTTGAGGTAAATCACTCTAAGGGGGAGGACTGGAGTAGTTTCGTTAACAACGAACCAGGATAAAAATAATTGTGTTCATTGTTTTTATCTTACAAGTTTTTAAAGTCACACTTATTCAACCCCCCCCCCCCCCCCCCTTTCTAAGTGTTTTTCTATCCTTCACCTACAACACTCCTCAATGTCATCCGACATCGCTCACACCCTAAGTCATTTCTAACCCAAAGTAGAGAGAACTACTATATCCTCTCGGCGACGATCTCTCAGCACACCTCAACAACACAGCAGACATCCATATCAATCGTATCGACAATCTCTCAACCGACACAACTAACACGAAAACATTAAACTTTGACACCCATAGATATTGTTAGCTCTAAATCTATCTCTAAAATCCCGAAACTAACAGATAATCATCTAGATAAGGATTCAAGAAGTCTACCTCTACAACAACCCAAATCCCTAGCATAGAGCAAAAATCTAAGACAACAATAAAAAAAGATTTGTAAAGCAAGCTTTATATAACGCCATGGGCGACAAATATACATGAGATCAAAGTAAATATATATACAAAACCCAACAAAAGAGAAATACATAGAGAGAAAAGAGATAAACCAAACTTCTCCCGGTTTGTCAACGCCGATTAAAGAGGAATCCACCCCGAATCCCCAAGGTGCAAGACACCAATGTTGTTATCTAAGCTAATCCTAAAAAAAAAGAGGCTGATGGAGTTGAGAGAACAAAATCCCTTTCCCAAAACCATAACCCTAACAAATGAAATGAAATTGAAATATATACAAAAATGTTGTCCCGACGCGTTCGTCGGGCGAACAATTGCTCCTCCTGGCAAACGACTTTATTCTGGCCTGTAGCAACCTGCCCTAAAAGTTAAGATTTTAGAGTCGCCACCTATTCTACCAGGGCGAATAGGAACCCCTACGCAGTTAAGAGATTCGGGGTAAATTATTATATTCGGGTAAATGGAAGGTGTTAGGCACTCTTAAACCTTTCCTAAGGTTTTGAGTTTAAGGCAAAGGTTCATGGCTAAAAGTGTTAGGGTTAATAGCTAAGGAAATGAATAGGGTGAATGGAAAAATTCAAACCTAATTAGAATTTTGGGGAAGGGGATTCGCCTTGTTGCCAAGTGGCTACGTACCTCCTTATGGAGGATCAGAGTCTACGTAGTTCGGGGGGGGGTTGTACGCCTTAGAATTAATATGAGGTTGTTTGAAGGTATTTTGAATTACCTTATCGCAGTTTTGAAAATCCGTAGTTTCGTAGAAATGTGTTTTTATGTGGCGTACAACCCTGATTTTAATATGTTCTATTAATCGCGATGATTAATAGAATTAATCACCATAATTATCAGATTAATAGGAATTGCTAACTATTTTAATCGATTGATTCGATTATCACCGTTAGCAAATTGATGTGCTTTAATTTAAATTATTAATCATCGTTACTCCTCGTAATCAATAGATTTGATTAAAATAAATAACAAATTGATAAAAATATGCTAATCATCGTAACCAATAGAATCGGTTAAAACCCTTTAGCAAAATAAGTTTTATTTGAATTTATTATTTAATTAATTAAATAATTGATTATTACCCACCGCGATCAATTAATTTAATCGAAGCGAATAATAAATAAAATTTTAATATTAATTTTATTATTAATTTAATTCAAAAATCAAATTATAATATAGTAAAATATATTAAGTTAATTATAATTATATTAACAATATAAACAAAATAATAAAAAACCAGGCTTTTATTGAATGTGGCTAGGCTGGGGGTTCATAATATGCAAACAAAATTCAATGGAGATGCATGAATTATCGTAATCGAGTTCAAGTTTAAAGAGAATTACCTTGGCCTATATGGAGATGATTCTGGGGGTGTTGGTGTAGTGCAACAATCCAGATAGCTTTCAGGATGATCAAGGAACGTTTTGCAAGCTTCAAATCCCTTTGAAACACCTTAATTCTTCAAAACCGATTTCAAGTTCTTGATGAATTTTTGCTTCTTGAATATGGCTCATTTTCTAAAAATTTCTCCCCTAATGCATTTCCCTAACTTCTATACTTATAGTGGAGCATATTAGGTTAAAGAATCGAATCAAATATCCATGATTTATGAAATTGAATATTTGATTGAAACTTGAATTTAATCTTTCCAAATTTGATCAATATTTCTCCTTCTCTTTCCAATATCCTTATGGACGAAAATTATATTGAAATATATGGTAATTTCTGATTGGAATTGATCATTATGAGGCCTCTAATCAAATATTTGATTTTCACTTGATTTATTTGACTTTTAATCACCATTTAAATGAATAAAAAACCATATAAAATCAAATAAAAGCTAATAATTCGTGGAAAATGAATTTGGTGACTTGGATAACTTGTGGATCAAGATTAAAGCTTAAAAAGTTAGGCCCATTTTCAAGAAACTCCAATTTGAACCACTTTTATTTCACATTTTGCCTTCAAAATTGCCCAACTTTGACAAGGCATATCTCCCTCAATTTTTAAGATATGGACAAGTTATAGAACTTTTTTGAAACCTCAAGATGTTCTCTACAAGCCCCTTTGGAACATAATTTTCATTTGGAGATTTTATGGTGATGATATGCCCTTTGACAAAAAATGCTTTTTGTTGACTTTTGAAATGGACCTATAATCCTTTGTACCATATCTCCTAAATGAGGCATTTATGGCCTTGGAATGTGAGAGACAAAGTTGTAGAGAATTCAATTTCCTTCAAAATAGGCTTTGAGTGATAAATTTATGATGTTCCATGTGAAAGTTATGCCTGGTCAAAGTACAGTTGACTTTTTAGACCAAAAACCCTAATTTAGTAACTATCCCCTTTGTTGATTTTGAAGATTTTCCTTGATGAATCATGATAAACCTTTGATCAAATGATGAATGATACTTCATAATATTGATGTTAACCAAAAATCAGGAGTTTTGACTATACTTTGACCATAGTTGACTTTTAGGTCAAACTAGTCGACTGTGGATCATTTGAGCCATTGAATGAGCAATCCTTGAAATTGAAGCTTGACTTTTGACATTGAGATACCTTGATCCCTAATAAACCATATGAAATCCATTGGAACCCTTGATACATATTTTCTCCTTAGAAAATCCAAAACCCTAATTTGAAAACCCTTGGACGAGGAGATAGTGACTTGAGTTTAACCATTGAACCTTGGACCCTTGAAGATGAAATGAGAGGGGCAAATTTTGGGGTATGACATGGCCACACAGCCCTCGCCACATCAACAAGTGGGCAAAAATATCTTCTTTCGCCCGACAAAGGGAAGCTTCGCCCGACGACTCCTTATTCTTCCGCCCGACAACAAAGAGGCGAGCCAAGACAGAAACATGACCATTTATTTTCCACGCTCGCCCGACAAACGAATTGCCTCGTCGAGCGACTAACACCAGAAGCATCAGGCTCACCCGACAAACCACACCAATATGAACTTCTTTATTTCTTCAATTGCTTCTCTTTTATTGATCCAAAATTGCATCCTTGAAGCTTTATTACTCAATGCTCCATACATGCTCAAATACCTACGAAATGAATGAAAAACTATTAGTGGGAACATAAATGAATCAAAAACTTGATTAAACACAAAATATACATATTTATGTAATATACACTAAAACTTGTCTAAATTAAGGAAGAAGAGAAGATAAGTGCCACAAAACTATTTACAAAAATAACTACAATTAGGCACTTAACACTCACTCATGAAAATTCTAATTATACTTATTGAATAACAGATGTCAAGGTTCACAAATATATAAGTACCTCAATGATCCCACAATGTGCTTGTACAATGTTGCTTCTACATTATCTTCATCATAACATCTATCAAACTTTGCATTTATTTCAAATATGTTTTTGATTGTGTTGCAGTTAGTCATTTCAAACCCAGCTATCTAGCAACTCTTTCACATGCTTTTTCTTGATGTATTACTATGCATTTCTTGACTTTTACTAATTCCATCATAAAAAAGTATGAGAAATTATCTAAGTCAATCATCTCAAACTCAACTTTCATTTTGTTCTTTAAATTCTAAATCTCATTTGAATGACTACAAGTGATGAACAAATCATCTACATATAAATATATCGTCATGATGCTTGAATTTCTAGAATTTTGCATATAAACTCCATATTCAACTTTGCACTTTTTGAAACCTAGCTTAATAAAAAATTAGTCAACTCTCGTGTTCTAGGATCTACTGGCTTGTTTCAATCCATACAAGACTTTGTGAAACTTGTATACCATATTATCATATATTCTTTGTGTTTTATCTTAAAACCTAGTGGTTCATAGACAAAAAATGTTTCTTCCAATAGACCATTTGTGAATGTAGACAAGAAAAAAACATTAAGCACAAAAAATTGAATAACTATAACAAGTGGTTCATTACAGAGAGAAAATCTACATAAATCACATGTTTTACATTATAGGAGACAAAATCATCTAAGGGAACTAGTCACTCATTCTTAAGAGATTCATGGTCAATACAATAAAAGGAGAGAAATTAAACCTTACAAGTGATTAAGGATGATCCCCTAATGATGTATTGCCTTCCTCCATTCTCTAATTATTTAGAATATGCATTCTTGATCATAAAATTCAAAACCTTAATGACTAAACGTGTTTTACAATATATTGAAAAATTAAGAGATCGCATAATCGCGTCATTATGCTCTATAGGAGTGTTACGATTTTTGCAACTTATCTAGCGTGGTAGTTTGTGATTGTATTGAACGTGCCACTCTTGCTTTATGGTAGTGGAATGTTATTCCAAAGGCTCAAAACCACGCCATTATGGTATATGTGCAGCGCTATTTCTTCTTAAGCCAATTTTCTTCTTTCCATGTTCCAATCCTGCCGCACTGTTGGATGAGAGCTTTTTGCAATTTCTCTTTATTTTCATCTATTTCTTGTATGCGAGTCTTCTATTTGCTTTGTCATTATAACTTATACAGTAAAATACTATAAAATTTACATGGTGAGGATGATACTATCTTGAACTTGTCTTTTCCATGTTTCTTCAAAATATTAAATACTACAAAACATAAACAAATTAAAAGTAAAAAACATCTAAGTAGACTAGAAATTAGACTAAAAACATGGTATGACAAACTTCATCACAATGAATTACCATTCATGGTAACTGAAAAAATCATTCTTTAATAGTTAGTGTATATTCACTAGATTGCACACCATCCCAGGTACATAGAGTACATTTTCAATAAGTGCATTCTTCTGATTACAATGTCACATATGCCTTATGTTGTAAGATAATTATTAATTGCAAGTCTAACATTGATTTTCTTTCTTGTATCTAAGTTTATAAGTCATTCTTTGTGTCCAATCATGTGATTTGAACTTCTTGATTCAAGAAACCATAACCCACAAATAGCATTTTTTTTCCCATAAGTTGTGGGCATTAGAAAACTGCTTATGAATCATAGTCATCATTATGCTCTATGTGTGCATCTTCACCATTATTTGATTCTTCTTCCCTTATTTCTTGTTCCAAACATTCATCAAGAAAATGTTCAGACTTCTCACAATTGTGGCGCTGCACTTTGCTTTTATCAAATTATTTATTTTTAATTGGTTTGTGTCAAAGCCTCATATCTCTTGGAGGATTCATCTTTGTCACGGACCTTGATTTTTCCTTGCTAGACTATTTTTCACTCTTGAAGCTTCCATTATCTTTCTTCTTGAAATCCCTTTCATGGCCATCTTTTTTCATCACATGAGCCTACAAAGCTTGATGGAATAACCTCTTAATTCCTATATCAATCACCATGATTTTACGAGCCTCCAAAGAACTATGCAATTCCTCGATTTTCATGGTCTTCAAATTTTTAGATTCTTGAATTGCCACCACTATGAAATCAAATTTTAAAATAGGATATCTCATCATCTTTTCAAACACTTGTTGATTAGCAATTACTTCACCGCAGGTCTTCGTTTGATCCACTACTGTAATCGATTTAGAGAAGTAATAACCTAACTTTTGGTCCTTTTCCATCTGGATCGACTCATACTTTCTCCTTAAAGAAAGTTTCACTTGCGTCACATTTTCTTCACCATCACGGTATATCTCTATAATGTTTCATGCCTCATTTGATATTGTCACTTTTGAAATATTTTCAAAATGATGAGCATTCACATTTTATTAAATCTACAACAGAGCCCTGCAATTTTTCTTCTCTGACTCTTTTAACATTCTTGGGTTCTGCACCTAGTTCTTCATATAAACATTTTGCATCTTCTCATGCACTTTTTGAGCTCCAAACAACGATTTCAACAAAACACTCCATCTTTCTTAATTACTTCAATCAAGAATCAAGAGGCTTGATATAAAGTCACCATTTATGTCATTTTTGCTGCTCAAGAACATTGAAAAACCAGTTTCCACTTTGTGTTTTTGAATGATATGACCTCTCACAATTCTCTAGTGTTTCCTTTGTAACTGCACTAACTTAAGTATCCAAAATCAAATCTATCATTGGTATCAAAATAAATTTGCTCTAGTATTAAAATTAAACTATGATACTAATTGTTAGCAAAACACTTTGTTTCTTGTGAAGCAGACAAAAATACATATACAACGGAGAAAATGAAATACTTATACAGGATTGAAAGTAAAATTAATTACTCTGTGTCCCACAATAAGTTTAATGTTTAGCAAAATTATTGTTCTCAAAATACTTGTCACTTTAATTTTTCAATGCAATTTTATTTTTAATCTTTCAAATATGTCCTCTAATTAATATTCTTAATTTATTATTTCATCTCTTAATATTAATGCTAATTCGAATACATAAATAATTAAAAATAATAATTTGCTAAAGTCACTATTATCTATGTTACATTTATTATATTTTTTAATATGTGTTAAAGTATCAACCGTAACACTTATTTTAAGACATAGAGAATATATCATATCAAATTAAAATTAAAAGAATACATATAGCTTCTTAGTCAAATAATTAAGTGTCTGATTGAAAAGAAAGAAAAAAAATAGCTTTTAGCTTTTATCTTGTAATTTTTTATTAGCTTTTAGTTTTTTTTTTCAAAAGCTATTTGAAGTAGGTTTTGAGCTTTTAGCTTGTGCTTTTTTCTCTTCCATTTATACTCTTATTATTTTAACAAAATAATATTATTTTTATCAATTAAAATAATTTTTTATATTATTTTATATGTATGAGCTAATGAAACAGCTATTTTATCAAACATTCATGTTAGCTTATGAGCCTAAAACAACTAACTAACTTAGTTAATTAATTGTTAAGAAAATAATCAAAATTACTTAACCATTTAAGACACATCGTTATGGATTACTCACAGAACATCTATGACCGTAGTTCAGGGCTCAGGCTAGGGTGAGAGACCTGTTTAGGTCTCTTACCGTGAGAGACTTCATTTTTTTTTTTTTGGTTTTAAATGTTTTTCAGCCATTGGATTAAATTATGGTACCATTAGATTAAATTGGGGTTGCTGATAGGTGTACCCAATACACACAATAATACTCCATAATATTGTTGCATGTGTTATGCTATTTCCAATGTCTGACCCAAACAGTAAAAGTACAAAATTCTGCATTAAATGATTATAGCATCAATTAATTGCTGAAGAAATAAATAAAAAATGAAAAAATTGACGTTGGAGCAAATTGATTCTTACATTATTTCAACATATATGGATACCATATATGGATACCAAAGAAGAAAAATATATATTTTTTCACATGCATTCCTCATTAACATTATATAAAACGTTACTAAATTAAAATTAATTAGAGAAAAATTGTATAATTAATATTATAATTAATATTGTTTTTTATTTAAAATTTTGATGTTTTTTTAAATTTTAAAAAATAAATAAAGTTTAAATAAATAAATCTAACGTTAAATTTATTTTGTAAAATTTAAAATTTGATTTTTTTTTAAAAATAAATTTTGTTTAAGTTATAAAATCTCACGTTAACTTTAAATTTGTTTTTTTTAATTTAAAAAATAAATTATGTATAAATTTTAAAATTTAACGTTAATTTAAATTTAATTTTTTTTTTAATTAAAACAATTATTTTGACGTTTAAATAAATTATTTTAACCTATAATAATAATAATAGTAATAATAATAGAGTTAAAATGTAGTGCACTGACAGTGTAAAATAGTTTTACACTGTCATCCAATAGAAAATCATAAATGTGCCATGTTATTAAATTTTTTTAAAATAAAAAATTGATTTAATTGGATAGATGGGTGGTGATTGGTTGACAATGTAAAAATATTTTACACTGTCAGTGCATCACCCCTTTTCTCATAATAATAATAATTATTATTATTATAAACTACAATAATAGTAATAATAATAATAATAATAATATTAACAACACATATTTATAATTTTATAACAACCATAATAATAATAATATTAAAATAATAACCAAAATAATAATAATAATAATAGTAATAATAATAACAACCATATTACACATGAACTAATGATGTCCGACTATGTGTGGACCATGTCAGGGAGTCAACTGATGATGGTCAACTATGCCTGAACCATGTCACAAATGAACTGATGATGTCCGACTATGTCTGAACCATGTCAGGGAGTAAACTGATGATGGTCAACTATGCTTGAACCATGTTACAGATGAACTGATGATGTCTGACTATGCCTGGACCATGTTAGGGAGTCAACAGATGATGGTCAACTATGGGTGAACCATGTTACAGATGAACTGATGATGTCTAACTATGTGGGAACCATGTCAAGGAGTCAACTAATGATGGTCATCAATGCTTGAAACATGTTACAGATGAACTGATGATGTTCGACTATGCCTGAACCATGTCAAGGAGTCTACTGATGATAGTCAACTATGGATGAACCATGTTACAGATGAACTGATGATGTCCGACTATGTGGGAACCATGTCAGGGAGTCAATTAATGATGGTCAACTATGTTTGAACCATGTTACAAATGAACTGATGATGTCCGACTATGTGTGAACTATGTCAGGGAGTCAACTGATGATGGTCAACTATGTGTGAACCATGTTACAAGTGAACTGATTATATATGACTATGTGTGAACCATGTCAGAGAGTCAATAGATAATGATCAACTATGTATGTACCATGTTACAGATGAACTAACGATGTCCGACTATGTGTGAACCATGTCAGGGAGTCAACTGATAATGTCGACTATGTGTGTATCATGTTATAGATGAACTAATGATGTCCGACTATGTGTGAACCATGTTAGGGAGTCAACTGATGATGGTCAATTATGTGTGTACCATGTTACAGATGAACTGATGATATCCGACAATGTGTGAACTGTAACACCCGTATAATTTTAATTTTTAATTTAATTTGAATATTAGATTAATAATTATTATTATTATGGATTTTATGAAAATAAGAGGAAAATGATGGTTAATGGCATTTGGGCCATGTGTGAGATTAGTAAGAAGAGGGGGGGGGGTGCAGTAAAGCCCTTACTAATTTAATATTATTTTTCATAAAATAATTAGAATTGGAGAATAGGAAAAGAAAGAACGTGAGAGAACAGAAGTTGGAACAAGGAACGTGAAGGAGAACCGTAGAGGGAGAGACCAAGAACCAAGATTCTATCTGAGGTAAGGGGAGACTCTCCGTTTAATCTCTTTTATCGTATTATAGGTGATAGTATGGATTAGGAGTATGATTTGATCCATTGATTCTATATTCTGAATATTCATCTGTGTTCATCATTAAAATTGAACTGTTAATCTCTAATAACTGATAGATTTAGGGTATGATGAATAGAATTGGTAGGGAATCATATACTATGGTTATGGATGAATTCGTATGTTGTTTAGATGTGCTTTTCTCTGGTTTTTGGACTCAAAATCGTGGACTGGTATGAGTAAAAACGAATGGGTTTTGGACTGTTACGAATTCTGCAGGTTCTGGGCATTTTCTGGTGTTTCGCGTATGAAACAATGCCATACGCGTATGGGATGGGGTCATACGCGTATGGGGGACACTCCCAATGGGCTATACGCGTATGATACACAGTTGCCCTGTCCCAAACACCATGTACTGGTGTTTTGCGTATGAGAGCGTATGAGGATGCTCATACGCGTATGGGAATTTGGAAAGAGGAAAATTATTCTGGTGATACGCGTATGGCTATACTGATACGCGTATGAGGTTGATTGTAGGCAAAATTTGGTTATGTTGAGATGCGTATGATACGCGTATGAGGCAAGGGGATACGCGTATGGACGCGTATGGACCCTATGATACGCGTATGGCTTCCTGTATGTGAAATTTTTGTTTTGTGATTTTTCTGGAAAGTTCGATGATGTGTAACTTTCAATTTGTAGGCCTGTTTGTATGCTGTTTTAGACTGTGTAAACCTTGTGATGTGATTCTGTGGTTTACTGATGATTGATTGTATTGAATGATGTAATGTATATATGAACATGCTTAGTATTGATGATGATGATGATGATGAAATGAGTATAGATGATGCTACTCATAGAATGGTGATGATGAAAGTATGTTATATATATGTTGCATGCATTCATAAACATGGGCTGAATCCTATATGATGAGAGGATTCAGCGAGGGGCAGAATTCCCATTGTGTGGAATTTGTGCTGGCAGGGCCGTATCTGGATGATGATAGATCGGTCGGTGGATGATTTCCACTGGTGATGATTGGTACCACATGCATAGTGTCAGTTTCATACATGTGCATGATTTGTTTATAGCATGATGATAGATGTTACATGTTGACTGTTTGTTTATCTGTGGATGTATGAATGACTAAATTGTCTGAGTATGAAACAATTGGGTGAATGATATAACTATGATATGTTATTATTTATGATGCAATAACATTGGTTAAATGTGATGAGACTCACCCTTACTTGTTGTCATTTTCAGATTGAGGATAGCGGCGTGACTTGGTGAGGATTAGCTCATAAGTCGGTTTTAGTATTGTGTCGGTGTCATGCTCTGGTAGATGTAACACTGGGAACACTTTGTTTTGTTTTAGAGTTTTGTTTATAACTCTATTTATTTAAGATGTTTGAAGTCTGATACATTGTTGATGAATGTTGACTTGATGAAGTATTTCCGCTGTGTAAAACATGAATTGATTAATGAGTTATGATCTCAGGTGTTTTCAGTGAATGCATGACTTATACTGACGCGTGTTTTATTATTTATGAAATTATGATGCCTCTCTACATGTTACTCTGATTTAATAATTGTCTATTTGCCGCGGGTTATTAGAGGGGTGTTACAATAGTGGTATCAGAGCATAGTCGGTCGTTGTGACCAGAGTCTTAGTGTCAGTCTTCTGTGTATGCGACTAATACGAGTTATTTGTCGATACTTTTGTTCTGACCGGATTTTTCGTGTTAAGCAGAACAATGGCTGGAAGAGGAGGAAGAAACGATGATGCTATCGCTGAGGCTCTGGGCATGATAGCTGGTGTGCTGGGAGGGAATGCCAATGGAGCTGCGATTGGTGCTGACAGACAACTGAACAGTTTCCAGAGGAACAATCCTCCATTGTTCAAGGGCACGCATGATCCTGAGGGTGCTCAGAAATGGCTTAAGGAGATCGAGAGGATTTTCAGAGTCATTGACTGTGCTGAGGATCTCAAAGTGAGATATGGCACTCACATGTTATCAGAGGAAGCTGATGATTGGTGGATGTCAACCAGAACTGAGCTGGATGCTAGTGGTACAGCAATTACCTGGACTGTATTCAGGAGGGAATTTCTGAGGAGGTATTTTCCCGAAGATGTCAGGGGAAGAAAGGAAGTTGAATTTCTGGCGCTGGTTCAAGGTAATATGTCAGTACCGGAGTATGCTGCTAAGTTTGTGGAACTAGCAAGGTACTATGTGCATTACAATGATGATGAAGCCAGTGAGTTCTCAAAATGTGTCAAATTTGAGAATGGTCTTCGTGATGAGATCAAGCAGGGTATCAGGTACCAGAGAATCCGGAGGTTTGTTGATATGGTAGATTGTAGCAGGATTTTTGAGGAAGATAACACCAAGCTGAGGTCATCTCACTCTCGCGAGTTGGTTGACAGAAAAGGAAAGAAACATATGGATCGAGGTAAGCCATATGGTAGAGGTAAACCTGTTGATTGGAAGAAACCCAGTGGGGGAGATTCCAGTGCTCGTATCAGATGTTACAATTGTGGTGAGATGCGACATCGTAGGAATGAATGCAAGGTTGATCAGAAGAAGTGTTACAAGTGTGACCAAGTGGGTCATATTGCTGCTGACTGCAAGAAGAGGGTTGTGACTTGCTACAACTGTGGTGAAGAGGGTCACATCAGTCCTAATTGTCCTCAGCCAAAGAAGAACCAATCGGGAGGAAAGGTTTTTGCTTTGACTGGGTCTGAGACTACTCTAGAAGACAGATTGATTAAAGGTACGTGTTTCATTCTTGGCACACCTTTAGTTGCAATTATTGATACTGGAGCAACTCACTCTTTTATTTCTTTGGATTGTGCTGAGAGGTTAAATATTGAGATATCTGATATAAATGGAAGTATGGTTATTGACACTCCTGCGTCGGGTTCAGTAACTACTTCGTCTGCATGCTTGAATTGTCCGGTTGACATTTTTGGTAGAGAATTTAGGATGGACTTAGTGTGCCTTCCGTTGAAACAACTTGATGTAATCCTGGGAATGAACTGGTTGGAATTCAACCGTGTTCATATCAACTGTTTTGCGAAGACGGTGATTTTTCCTGAAGAGGTTAGTTCTGATAGTCTGGAAATGACAGCTAGACAGGTGAATGAAGCTATCGGAGATGGTGCAACAGTGTTTATGTTGTTCGCATTGATGAATATGAAGGAGAAAGTGGAGAGTGGCGAATTGCCTGTGGTGTGTGAATTTCCAGAAGTTTTTCCAGAAGATGTGAATGAATTGCCACCGGAAAGAGAAGTGGAGTTTTCTATTGATTTGGTTCCGGGAACTAGTCCAGTGTCAATGGCGCCGTATCGTATGTCGCCGTCTGAATTGGCTGAACTGAAGAAGCAGTTAGAGGAATTGCTTGAGAAGAAGTTTATTCGTCCTAGTGTTTCGCCGTGGGGTGCGCCTGTGTTGCTGGTAAAGAAGAAAGAGGGTTCAATGAGGCTGTGTGTAGATTACAGACAATTGAACAAGGTCACTATCAAGAATCGGTATCCATTGCCGAGGATTGATGATTTGATGGATCAGTTGGTTGGAGCACGTGTGTTTAGTAAAATTGATCTGAGGTCTGGGTATCACCAGATACGTGTGAAGGATGACGATATTCAGAAGACTGCTTTTAGAACGAGGTATGGACATTATGAGTATTCTGTGATGCCGTTTGGAGTTACTAATGCACCTGGTGTTTTTATGGAATATATGAACATGATTTTTCATCCGTATCTCGACAAGTTTGTGGTGGTATTTATAGATGATATCCTGATATATTCTAAGAATGAAGAAGAACATGTGGAACATCTCAGAACTGTGTTAGAGCTGTTGAAAGAGAAGCAACTTTTTGCCAAACTGTCAAAGTGTGAATTCTGGTTAGAGGAAGTCAGTTTTCTTGGACATGTGATTTCTAAGAATGGTATTGCTGTTGATCCTACAAAGATAGAAGCTGTGTCTCAGTGGGAAGCTCCGAAGTCAGTGTCAGAGATTCGTAGTTTTCTTGGTCTTGCAGGTTACTACCGAAAGTTCATTGAAGGATTTTCAAAGTTAGCATTGCCGTTAACTAAACTAACCAGGAAGGGACAAACCTTTATTTGGGATGCAAAGTGTGAAGAAGGATTCCAAGAGCTGAAGAGGAGATTGACTAGTACTCCTATTTTGATTTTGCCGAATCCGACAGAATCATTTGTGGTTTATTGTGACGCATCACTGATGGGTTTAGGTGGTGTATTGATGCAGAATCAACAAGTGGTCGCTTATGCGTCGAGACAACTCAAAATGCATGAGAGGAATTATCCGACTCATGATTTGGAATTGGCAGTTGTGGTGTTTGTCTTGAAGTTGTGGCGACACTATTTGTATGGTTCGAGATTTGAGGTATTCAGTGATCATAAAAGCCTGAAGTATCTCTTTGATCAGAAAGAGTTGAACATGAGGCAGAGAAGGTGGTTAGAATTTCTGAAGGATTATGATTTTGGTTTGAATTACCATCCGAGTAAGGCAAACGTTGTTGCTGATGCATTGAGTAGGAAGACCTTGCATATGTCTATGCTAATGGTGAAGGAATTGGATATGATTGAGCAATTCAGAGACTTGAGTTTAGTGTGTGAAGGTACTCCTACTAGTGTTAAGTTGAGTATGCTGAAGCTGACTAGTGGTATTCTTGAAGAGATCAGAGAAGGTCAGAAAGCCGATGTTGAATTGATTGATAAGTTGACTTTGATTAATCAAGGCAAGAGTAGTGAATTCAGAGTCGACGAGAATGGTATACTGAGGTTTTGTGACCGAGTTTGTGTTCCTGATATTGATGAACTCCGAAAGCGTATTTTGGAAGAAGGACACCGTAGTGGATTGAGTATTCATCCTGGTGCTACCAAGATGTATCATGATTTGAAAAAGTTGTTTTGGTGGCCTGGAATGAAGAAGGAAATTGCTGAGTTTGTGTATTCTTGTTTGACTTGCCAGAAGTCAAAGATCGAGCATCAGAAACCGTCTGGGTTGATGCAACCGATGTTTATTCCTGAGTGGAAGTGGGACAGCATCTCAATGGATTTTGTGTCGAGTTTGCCGAGAACTGTCAGAAATTGTGAAGCTATCTGGGTCGTGGTAGACAGGTTGACGAAGTCTGCACATTTTATACCGGTGAGAATGGATTATCCGATGGAGAAGCTGGCTCAATTGTATATTGAGAAGATAGTGAGTCTGCATGGTATTCCTTCAAGTATCGTGTCAGACAGAGATCCGAGGTTTACATCTAAGTTCTGGGAAGGTTTGCAGAAAGCTTTGGGTACTAAGCTGAGATTGAGTTCTGCTTATCATCCGCAGACGGATGGACAGACTGAGAGGACGATTTAGTCGCTAGAGGATTTGTTGCGTGCTTGTGTGTTAGAAAAAGGAGGTACTTGGGATAGTTATTTGTCTTTGATTGAGTTTACCTACAACAACAGTTATCATTCGAGTATCGGTATGGCTCCATTTGAGGCTTTGTATGGTAGGAGGTGTAGGACGCCGTTGTGTTGCTACGAATTTGGTGAGAGTGCTGTGATTGGTCCAGAGATTGTACAATAGACTACAGAGAAGATTAAAATGATTCAGGAGAAGATGAAGGCTTCTCAGAGTCGTCAGAAGAGTTATCACGACAAAAGGAGGAAAACACTTGAGTTTCAAGAGGGAGATCATGTGTTTATGAGAGTTACTCCTATGACATGGATTGGTCGGGCATTGAAGTCGAAAAAGTTGACTCCGCGTTTTATCGGACCATTCCAAATTTCTGAAAGAGTGGGAGAAGTGGCTTATCGTATCGCTTTACCGCCGATGCTTGCAAATTTACATGATGTATTTCATGTGTCTCAGTTGAGGAAATACATTTCAGATCCGTCCCATGTGATCCAAGTAGATGATATACAAGTGAAAGATAACTTGACGATTGAGACTTTACCTGTGAGGATTGAGGATCGAAGGCTGAAGCAATTGCGAGGCAAGGAAATAGCTTTGGTCAAAGTAGCTTGGGGAGGACCTGCTGAGGGAAATGTTACCTGG
Organism: Vicia villosa; assembly: GCF_029867415.1. Lineage (NCBI taxonomy): Eukaryota > Viridiplantae > Streptophyta > Magnoliopsida > Fabales > Fabaceae > Vicia > Vicia villosa. Next base: position 157,043,657 of record NC_081181.1, read on the forward strand.
GAGCTAGAGAGTCAGATGAAGGATTCTTATCCAGAACTTTTTACCTGAGGTATGTTTTCGAGGACGAAAACTCTTTTAGTGGGGGAGAGTTGTAACACCCGTATAATTTTAATTTTTAATTTAATTTGAATATTAGATTAATAATTATTATTATTATGGATTTTATGAAAATAAGAGGAAAATGATGGTTAATGGCATTTGGGCCATGTGTGAGATTAATAAGAAGAGGGGGTGTGGTGCAGTAAAGCCCTTACTAATTTAATATTATTTTTCATAAAATAATTAGAATTGGAGAATTGGAAAAGAAAGAACGTGAGAGAACATAAGTTGGAACAAGGAACGTGAAGGAGAACCGTAGAGGGAGAGACCAAGAACCAAGATTCTATCTGAGGTAAGGGGAGACTCTCCGTTTAATCTCTTTTATCGTATTATAGGTGATAGTATGGATTAGGAGTATGATTTGATCCATTGATTCTATATTCTGAATATTCATCTGTGTTCATCATTAAAATTGAACTGTTAATCCCTAATAACTGATAGATTTAGGGTATGATGAATAGAATTGGTAGGGAATCATATACTATGGTTATGGATGAATTCATATGTTGTTTAGATGTGCTTTTCTCTGGTTTTTGGACTCAAAATCGTGGACTGGTATGAGTAAAAACGAATGGGTTTTGGACTGTTACGAATTCTGCAGGTTCTGGGCATTTTCTGGTGTTTCGCATATGAAACAGTGCCATACGCATATGGGATGGGGTCATACGCGTATGGGGGACACTCCCAATGGGCTATACGCGTATGATACGCAGTTGCCCTGTCCCAAACACCATGTACTGGTGTTTTGCGTATGAGAGCGTATGAGGATGCTCATACGCGTATGGGAATTTGGAAAGAGGAAAATTATTCTGGTGATACGCGTATGGCTATACTGATACGCGTATGAGGTTGATTGTAGGCAAAATTTGGTTCTGTTGAGATGCGTATGATACGTGTATGAGGCAAGGGGATACGCGTATGGACGCGTATGGACCCTATGATACGCGTATGGCTTCCTGTATGTGAAATTTCTGTTTTGTGATTTTTCTGGAAAGTTCGATGATGTGTAACTTTCGATTTGTAGGCCTGTTTGTATGCTGTTTTAGACTGTGTAAACCTTGTGATGTGATTCTGTGGTTTACTGATGATTGATTGTATTAAATGATGTAATGTATATATGAACATGCTTAGTATTGATGATGATGATGATGAAATGAGTATAAATGATGCTACTCATAGAATGGTGATGATGAAAGTATGTTATATATATGTTGCATGCATTCATAAACATGGGCTGAATCCTATATGATGAGAGGATTCAGCGAGGGGCAGAATTCCCATTGTGTGGAATTTGTGCTGGCAGGGCCGTATCTGGATGATGATAGATCGGTCGGTGGATGATTTCCACTGGTGATGATTGGTACCACATGCATAGTGTCAGTTTCATACATGTGCATGATTTGTTTATAGCATAATGATAGATGTTACATGTTGACTGTTTGTTTATCTGTGGATGTATGAATGACTAAATTGTCTGAGTATGAAACAATTGGGTGAATGATATAACTATGATATTGTCATACCCCAAAATTTGCCCTCATATATTTACAAACGCCATTTTATTTCGAATAAATGAATTGGCACAGTTGGTAAGAATTTGAGCGTGAATGGTACAATAGCGCGAGGTCCCGTGTTCGAGTCCCACTACTAACAGTTTATTTTATTTTATTTGTTACCAACTTAATTTCTGTTTTAAATTACTTTTTTTTGAAAAAATCACAAAAAAAAATTGTTTTATATTATTTACAATTTATTTTCATAGATTTTTCACTTTTTCCATAAAAAAGGGAAGATTTTAAAATTCTACACCTTTTTTACATTTTAGGTTAGTTTTTTTAATTAGTTAAATATAATAATAAAACTCAATTAAGTAATTCTATTTTTTTTTGTTGGGCTTTAGGTTATTTTTAATTTATTTTGGTCCACTAGATCTTAACCTAATTTTGTATCCTATAAAAAGGAACTAACGTTAACCTTTTTTTTTAAGAGAAAAAACGCTGAACAAATCCTAACCTACATTCCACCTCCCTCACGGTATAAACAATTTTTCAACTCTACCTTTCAAAACCTCATTCACGTGTAAATTCACAAACTACAGATCTCCACCACATGCTAACACTATACATACTACTGTACACCAAAGCCTTCTAATCGTTCATCATCATCTTACTATAACACCGCAAACGGTTCGCCGGAAGTCGCAACCATCACCGATCTCCGATAACAGCCACTACAAAGCACGCCGATTCAGCACCAGCCAACGGTTTCAACAGCAAAGTCTTCACGCATCACCGATTCAGAACCAACAACGGTGTCGCTATAATTTCTTGTTCAGAGTTTGTTTTTTTTTCTTTACGTTTTTTTGTTGTTCGTTTTTTTTTGCAGATTCGTTTTGAAGTGGGAAGAACAATCCTAAGAAGTGGCAGCCGTGGGAAACAAAACCTTGAACCCACGTTCATCCACATCCGATTCAACACCGTGATTTCGAACTCGAAGCTTCAAAATATTCAATTCCACAACAACTGTCAAGCGGATCAGAAAACTTACGAGTCTGCGTCACTGGTTCAAGCCCTCCGTTCATCTTCGAATTCACGTTGCACTTTAGATTCAGGTTAATTCTTTCTAATCTCTGTTCTTGCATTTGTGTTGGTTTTCCATTTGAAATTGATTTGAATTTATGGATGAATCATAGAAATTAAGGAGTAGATTTTAGAACAAAAACTTGAGAGGGATAGAGAAACAGAGAATGGTGATTAAAGAAGCAGAATTTATGAATTAGAAGAGTTTAGGTTATTGTTGTTGAACCGTGTTTGAGAGAAACAGAGGAGAAGTTTTGAAATTAAAGCTTAAGAAAAAACAAAGAGATGTTTTGAGAGGATAGGATTTATAGGAAACGTGTGGTTCAGGTTCTGCTACTTACTGGTATCACATTTTGGTTACTATGTTTTGTTTTATTTTATTATTATTAATAATGCTTTTATTTTTTAATTAAAAAAGAGAGAGAAATGGTTAGAGATATAAAAGAGGCCACCCCTATATTGCTACGATCAGTTATTTTTCCTTGTTTTTATCTTAGTTTTTAATTTTTCTTAATTCTACTTTTATTTAGTTAGTAATTAGTAATTTAATTTATGTTATTCAAATTTGTTTGGTTAATTAGTAAACATAAAAAATAAATCAAAATATGTTCTTATTTTGTTTAAGTTAATTAGTTTATTAGGCTAAATCCTTTATTTAGTTATATAATCATTATTAAAATTATAATAACAAAAATATGTAGTTTAATTTCTTTTTAGTTTAATATGTTTAGTTCTTTTTATTTTGGTTTATCTATTTAATTGAACATTTGGTTTCATTAACCCTTTTAGGTTTTGTTTAATATCATTTTATATTTTGTTCGCCTTTTGGGCTAAAATACGGTATGAATCTGTAATACACTAAAAAGATTCTTTTGTGCAATGTTTCAGGGTTACCATCAGGGTTCCTTCGATCACGCGCCATGCCAATCAAGAAGCTAAGTTTCTAAACTTTTTCTTTTGTTTTCTTTCTTATTATTTATTTTGATTAAATATTATTTTTGTTATTTTGCCTCGAATTGTCATACACTCACTACATCCTTTTTCTTTATGCCCAACTTTTCAAGGTTATCGTCGGAAGCCTCCGCCCACGCGCTCCACTAATCAAAAGCTAAGTTTTTTTTTATTCTTTTCTTGTTTAATTTGACATTTATTTTATTTCATTATTTTTTGCCTTTTTGCCCAAAATAAAGGTTTGGCTCGAACAATCAATGCACTCACTGCTTTCTTTTTCTTTGTCAATTCTCCGATGGTCAGGGTCAATGCTTCATGCTTCAAGGCAAATCTCTGCCCTATCAACCTTCATCAATCAAAGCCAAAGGTTTGTCAAACTGTCAACGCTACGGACATTGGTAACCCTAAACCTCACTTTTTATTACTTGTGTCAAACCCTATTAAGGGATCCGCTGGTTTCATTGTCCCCTTCCCCTATTATTATGTAACTGTTTACTGGTTGTATTAATTGGCCTTGAAGGCACTTAAATTGTGATATTATATTACTGCGTGGTTAGTAATATAGGGAGTGACAAGACTAATTAATCAAACGTTAGATCACTAACTATAAGATAAATATTATCTGAACATAACCACATGATTGGTACACACACTCACCTTTAGGGTAACCTCTTCTGTTGCCTTGTTGCCTGTTGCCTCTAATTGTACTAAATAGTCAAAGTCCCTCAATTCCGAGGATACCTAAAGCAAAACAACTGTTGCCCTAAGTTCATTATCATCAATCTTGTCCCTCGAAGTTGCCTCGGTAAAAACATGATAATTGTCCCAATTGCTAAGGTATCCTCGCATGATGCCTAAAAAGATTAATGACTATTAATGACTATTATATCCTTCCCTTAGACTACCCGCCCTCTTTATGGCATGGGACAGTCTTATGGCGAACGATTACTCGATGACCCTTACACATCCAATTGAAAGACTTCCTACCCTTTATGGTATGGATAGATCCTTTCGCCCGAAAAGCTAAAAGAACAAATTTCTAAACTTAGGGTAGTTGCTACTAAATTGCTTGCTCTAATTCGAATTACTTTTTACACCTCTTTTCCAAATCAAACTCAAAGAGACTACGCTTATTTACAAGCTAAAGTTCTTATTCGAAAATCTTTTCAAACATTTCAAACAAACAAACAAAGTGAGCTAAGCAATTAAGAGCCCATGGATAACCATGGATGCAAAGGGTGCCTTACACCTTCCCTTTGCATAACTTACCCCCCGAACTCAAAATCTTTTAAAAGGTCTTTTTCTGTTCTTTTAGCCTTTCCTTAAATTGGATAAAATAAAAGTCGGTGGCGACTCATGCTTAACCGCGACATTTCGATCAATAAAAAGTCAGTTCACCGTGTTACAGAACTGGCGACTCTGCTGGGGATGCTTTCGAATAAAAGAGGGGTTACCTTAGAGCTAGGATCACTTTAAATTTGTTTGACTTGTTTGCTTTATCTTTAAAGGATGTTTTGGGCATTCTACTGTGTGAAAGATCCTACACCCGGATCTAGTGTACCTTAGGTATGTGGCATGAGACCAGGGAGGCTGTACGACATGTATCGTTATGGTTGAACTGGTGGCCACCGTTAGTGCGATGCTTTGGTTTGTCCTGATGGCCCTTGAATATGATCGAGGAGACATTTGGCTACCGCGTGGTGTCACAAACACTAATTCGCCCTTAGAACCTTAGTTGAACTTGACTTTGGCCTATAGGAAGTAGCGAGATAGCTGGCTTTGGATTCCTGACTGAAGCTGGTTGATACTCGATGCTACACTCATTGAGATTGGACTCAAGGGATGCTTTTGGCTGGCCGATTGTGCGCTATGTTGAGACAATGCCCACGAGAAAGATCAGGGATATGAGCACCATAGAACCCGGTTACTATTCTAGGACAGGGTGAACCAACTTAACTTCAGTGGGGAGGGTACTTACCTACGAACTTCACGCAAGCCTTTAAACCTAAGGGCACTTGTGTGACTTGTTTGTGCTGGCTACTAACCCGTTGGTTTTCTTGCAGGTTTTGTTAAAGACTTGTTTGCCCTCACTATTCCATGTTGTTCCTAATAAGTTGCATAACATACTAACCTTTGTTTCCTTGCAGGATTCGCTTGTAGGACATTTCATCCTCATTACCTTATGCTCTAACCCTTTTATTTCCTTGCAGGGATTGTCTGTAGGACACCTAGTCCTTATGACCTTATGCTTTACTTAATGCATTGCATCTACATCACATCATGACATCATAACATAGCATGTTAGCTAACCCTTTCAAGGATCTTAGGGATTTAGGACACACAATTTCAGGTACTCTTATCAAGGACTAAATTCCTTTCAAGGGGCAAGAGGATTTATTTTCCTCTAGCCACATACCTTCCGATTCAAAGGTTTAGCACCTGACAAGGGGCAAGAGGATTTACTTTCCTCTGGCCATGTATCTTCAAATTCAGAAGTATCCCGAATCAGAGGCGATGACCCACTCGATATGATGAGCTCGATTCTCAAAGAAGGATGTTCAAAAACGGAATTCAGAATTCTTCAGACGAAAATGCAACCAATCTAAATTTCCTATAGATCCTTGAAAACATTACATTTGCATTCATAACATCGCATAACAGGTCTCTCGTCCTTCCTCGCTGTTTATTTCAACACAAATGGATCTCGAGCAATCAGTCATAAATCTTCGGGCTCAGAATAACCAGTTCCGAGGGATGATCCTTAACCCGGCCAAGGGGAAAAGAATTAAAGGCGCCCCTATTCTTAGGGTACGATTACAAGGCGAGATGTGCTTACTATTCGAACAATCCTGAGCATGATGTAAAGGATGGTAAACCGTTGAATTGTGCCATTAAAGACTTAACCATGACACTCAAATCAGAAAAGACCACGACAACCGAGTCACGACAACCGAGTCACGACAACCGAGTCACGACAACTGAGCCACGACAATTGAGTCATGACAACCGAGTCACGACAACTGAGTCACGACAACCGAGTCACGACAACTGAGTCACGACAACTGAGTCACGACAACTGAGTCACGACAACCGAATCACGACAACTGAGTCACGACAACTGAGTCACGACAACCGAGTCACGACAACTGAGTCACGACAACTGAGCCACGACAATTGAGACATGACAACCGAGTCACGACAACTGAGTCACGACAACCGAGTCACGACAACTGAGTCACGACAACTGAGTCACGACAACTGAGTCACGACAACCGAATCACGACAACTGAGTCACGACAACTGAGTCACGACAACCGAGTCACGACAACTGAGTCACGACAACTGAGCCACGATAATGGAATCACGACAATTGAGTCACGATAATGGAATCATGACAATTGAGTCACGATAATGGAATCATGACAATTGGGTCACGACAAACAATTCACTCATATGATCCATACGCTCAGGGCAATCGAGCCAACAAATTCTACTCCTACTATAAATCTCAATACAAGGTGCGCGTACCATTCCAACATTCCTGGACATTACACAAACAATTGCTGGACATTAAAGAATAAGATTTAAGATCTGATCAATAACGGAGAAATCAAGTTCAACCCTCCTGGAACTCTAGTGGTGATCACCGCTCTTATGCCTAGTCATGACAAGACTGATTGATGTCTAGACGGACGAACTTTGGATCATTAGATCTACTCTCATTTGCATGTTTCTTTTCTGTTTGTTTAAACATTCGAATTATGATAGACATTATCTGTTCTAATAATCATCATCAGTGCATTGTATATGTTTGTCTTGAATAAATTACTTCGCTATCACTCATCTAAACTGCATCTTTACTTTACATATGTTTTGTGATATTCAACTCCTGCCAAACTGTAAACCTTTTGAGGGAGGATGACGAAAGCGATACCGCAACCTCATATAGTATGCTTTTGAGCGGACTACGCTGACGATGTACAGGCATTGTTTCAATTCCCAAACAGTGGAGATATAAGGATGTTAATCCCTCGTCAACCCCCTTGAGCCAAAGAAGTAGAAGTTTCTTTTTCTTACTAAAATCCTTGATCATAACCTGGGGCAGGGTAGTTCTCAGTTTAATTTGGCTGTGCATTCTATTTTAAGAGAATCACTCAGTACACCTTTCAACAAAGGATTTAATCACAAGCGTTCATCCGCACACTTCAAAGAAGTGTTGAAGATGTCAATCAAAAGCCAATGATGGTTCATCAATCATTAAGCAAGGCAGTCAATATCTTTAAAAAAAAAATGAAAAACGTATATACAAAGAAAAGCCTGCTAAGTCCAAAATCAAAAGACGACTTAAGCGGAAAAAAAATCAAGGCATCCCGCTGACTGTAAACTCAAAATAGACAGTTCAGGCAAAAGTTAGGGATATCAAAAGATGAAAAAAAAGAGTCAATAAATTCTTGAACAACTCAAAGTTGTGACTACCGAAAGGAAGAAGTGACTGCCATCTCAAAAATTCTCTTTGCTTGCGGATCATCATCATTATCAAAGGTGCAAATCCAAAAGTCTCTTGGAACCTGAATGCATAAGCCGAATTTACTGAGTTTAGGACTGAAGATCATCACGAAGAGGGGTGGGGATAAATAAACTTTGAGCCTTTATCCTTTGTTTCTTAAACCGTGAACCAAGCCACGTTACAACCCTTGAAAGTCCTAATTGAAGCATGGTTAGTTCGAAAGCATACTGTCACAAAAAAAAAAAGGTATCCTGACTCCTTAAGGTTTACCAAAAACGAGGAGTCGGTATTCCATTCTTACAAACATTATTACAAATATCATTTTTTACAAGTGTCGTGTTTTTGCATCTCATGTTTTAAAGGTTTTTCAAAAAATTCAAGACAAACGTATGCATTGCATCCCATGAATTCATTATTAAACATATTCTGCTACATAATTTCAAATGTTAGCATCAGAATAAATTTGCACAGGGTATGGCTAATGACTGAAAGTTATCCCGACAAACAAAATCACTCCAAGAAGCCATGTCTCTTACGTATACAAGGGGCATGACATGTTTTGCCCAATCAATCTGAGGCAATCAAGTCAAGATTCCAAGAATCTCTCAAATGACAAACAGTCAAAGACATATATCCCAAGTGGGTTTCATACTATTTCTCGATCAATCTGGGGCAATCAAGTCAAGATTCCGAGAATCTCTCATGGATGCTCGAACAATCAGGGGCATACATCCAAGTATATCTAAAGCTACTCCCCAATCAACATGGGACACTGTCTTGAGCCTATGATTACTAGGGGCATGACACCTATAGTACGCATCTCATAAAGTCCTCGCAAGACGAATCTTTCCAGAGTCCCTACTAGCAGGGGCAAATCTGTGCAAGTCCAGTTTGACATCTTGATCAATACTCAATGGTGTGTCCTAATCAAATCCAGGAATGGTAGTTACTATAATACTGGGGGCAACTTTCACCCATGTATCCCCACAGAGTCGGATTCACGATATCATATCCCCACAGAGTAATCATTAAGAAGATATCTTCAAACGCTCCCGACAAAGACATGGCTCCCCAACAGAGTTTACATCTTCAACACTACCGGTTCTCCAACACTTTGCTCTTCTCCTATATGGTTTATTAATATCTTTAATCCCCAATCAGGGAACATCAAATTACTGATCATCCACAAGCAGAAATCATAAATCCCCCAGGTGAGCATCTTCAAAACAAGATCAGACATCAAAATCACAAAGGATACAGGTACCGACAAATGAACGAAAACTCCAACTTTCCAAGATCTAATTCATCTACCACGAACGGTAATGACACGATCATTTCCAAGATCTAATTCGGTCACCACGAACGGTACTGACACGATCATTTCCAAGATCTAATTCAGCTACTACGAATGGTACTGACACGATCAACGCTCGAAGATCTAATTCATTTACCACGAACGGTAATGACACGATCACTTTCAAAGTCTAATTCAGCTACTACGAACGGTACTGACACGACAGAAGATCTAATTCAGATACTACGAACGGTACTGACACGATCAAATTTCAGAGATCTAATTCTATCATCACGAACGGTGTAGACACGATCACTGACGTCCACGGTCTAATTCAGTTACTACGAACAGTGCTGACACGACAAGAGAGTCTAATTCTATCATCACGAACGATGTAGACACGATTATCTCTCCGAAAGATCTAAATCATTTACTACGAACGGTAATGACACGATCAACGCGCAAACGACATTTCTCAAACTTCAACTACCGGATGGCATCTTTAAAGCCCATCCCCGACAAAAGTCCCTACTTCAAATAGGGCAAATTTCTTGGTATTCTTATGTTCAATCATCTTCCACCTTCAGATACCGACTGGCGCGCAGACCACTCTACATCTTCAGGTTTAAGAAGATTGAACAGGGGCAGCTGTCATACCCCAAAATTTGCCCTCATATATTTACAAACGCCATTTTATTTCGAATAAATGAATTGGCACAGTTGGTAAGAATTTGAGCGTGAATGGTACAATAGCGCGAGGTCCCGTGTTCGAGTCCCACTACTAACAGTTTATTTTATTTTATTTGTTACCAACTTAATTTCTGTTTTAAATTACTTTTTTTTGAAAAAATCACAAAAAAAAAATTGTTTTATATTATTTACAATTTATTTTCATAGATTTTTCACTTTTTCCATAAAAAAGGGAAGATTTTAAAATTCTACACCTTTTTTACATTTTAGGTTAGTTTTTTTAATTAGTTAAATATAATAATAAAACTCAATTAAGTAATTCTATTTTTTTTTGTTGGGCTTTAGGTTATTTTTAATTTATTTTGGTCCACTAGATCTTAACCTAATTTTGTATCCTATAAAAAGGAACTAACGTTAACCTTTTTTTTTAAGAGAAAAAACGCTGAACAAATCCTAACCTACATTCCACCTCCCTCACGGTATAAACAATTTTTCAACTCTACCTTTCAAAACCTCATTCACGTGTAAATTCACAAACTACAGATCTCCACCACATGCTAACACTATACATACTACTGTACACCAAAGCCTTCTAATCGTTCATCATCATCTTACTATAACACCGCAAACGGTTCGCCGGAAGTCGCAACCATCACCGATCTCCGATAACAGCCACTACAAAGCACGCCGATTCAGCACCAGCCAACGGTTTCAACAGCAAAGTCTTCACGCATCACCGATTCAGAACCAACAACGGTGTCGCTATAATTTCTTGTTCAGAGTTTGTTTTTTTTTCTTTACGTTTTTTTGTTGTTCGTTTTTTTTTGCAGATTCGTTTTGAAGTGGGAAGAACAATCCTAAGAAGTGGCAGCCGTGGGAAACAAAACCTTGAACCCACGTTCATCCACATCCGATTCAACACCGTGATTTCGAACTCGAAGCTTCAAAATATTCAATTCCACAACAACTGTCAAGCGGATCAGAAAACTTACGAGTCTGCGTCACTGGTTCAAGCCCTCCGTTCATCTTCGAATTCACGTTGCACTTTAGATTCAGGTTAATTCTTTCTAATCTCTGTTCTTGCATTTGTGTTGGTTTTCCATTTGAAATTGATTTGAATTTATGGATGAATCATAGAAATTAAGGAGTAGATTTTAGAACAAAAACTTGAGAGGGATAGAGAAACAGAGAATGGTGATTAAAGAAGCAGAATTTATGAATTAGAAGAGTTTAGGTTATTGTTGTTGAACCGTGTTTGAGAGAAACAGAGGAGAAGTTTTGAAATTAAAGCTTAAGAAAAAACAAAGAGATGTTTTGAGAGGATAGGATTTATAGGAAACGTGTGGTTCAGGTTCTGCTACTTACTGGTATCACATTTTGGTTACTATGTTTTGTTTTATTTTATTATTATTAATAATGCTTTTATTTTTTAATTAAAAAAGAGAGAGAAATGGTTAGAGATATAAAAGAGGCCACCCCTATATTGCTACGATCAGTTATTTTTCCTTGTTTTTATCTTAGTTTTTAATTTTTCTTAATTCTACTTTTATTTAGTTAGTAATTAGTAATTTAATTTATGTTATTCAAATTTGTTTGGTTAATTAGTAAACATAAAAAATAAATCAAAATATGTTCTTATTTTGTTTAAGTTAATTAGTTTATTAGGCTAAATCCTTTATTTAGTTATATAATCATTATTAAAATTATAATAACAAAAATATGTAGTTTAATTTCTTTTTAGTTTAATATGTTTAGTTCTTTTTATTTTGGTTTATCTATTTAATTGAACATTTGGTTTCATTAACCCTTTTAGGTTTTGTTTAATATCATTTTATATTTTGTTCGCCTTTTGGGCTAAAATACGGTATGAATCTGTAATACACTAAAAAGATTCTTTTGTGCAATGTTTCAGGGTTACCATCAGGGTTCCTTCGATCACGCGCCATGCCAATCAAGAAGCTAAGTTTCTAAACTTTTTCTTTTGTTTTCTTTCTTATTATTTATTTTGATTAAATATTATTTTTGTTATTTTGCCTCGAATTGTCATACACTCACTACATCCTTTTTCTTTATGCCCAACTTTTCAAGGTTATCGTCGGAAGCCTCCGCCCACGCGCTCCACTAATCAAAAGCTAAGTTTTTTTTTATTCTTTTCTTGTTTAATTTGACATTTATTTTATTTCATTATTTTTTGCCTTTTTGCCCAAAATAAAGGTTTGGCTCGAACAATCAATGCACTCACTGCTTTCTTTTTCTTTGTCAATTCTCCGATGGTCAGGGTCAATGCTTCATGCTTCAAGGCAAATCTCTGCCCTATCAACCTTCATCAATCAAAGCCAAAGGTTTGTCAAACTGTCAACGCTACGGACATTGGTAACCCTAAACCTCACTTTTTATTACTTGTGTCAAACCCTATTAAGGGATCCGCTGGTTTCATTGTCCCCTTCCCCTATTATTATGTAACTGTTTACTGGTTGTATTAATTGGCCTTGAAGGCACTTAAATTGTGATATTATATTACTGCGTGGTTAGTAATATAGGGAGTGACAAGACTAATTAATCAAACGTTAGATCACTAACTATAAGATAAATATTATCTGAACATAACCACATGATTGGTACACACACTCACCTTTAGGGTAACCTCTTCTGTTGCCTTGTTGCCTGTTGCCTCTAATTGTACTAAATAGTCAAAGTCCCTCAATTCCGAGGATACCTAAAGCAAAACAACTGTTGCCCTAAGTTCATTATCATCAATCTTGTCCCTCGAAGTTGCCTCGGTAAAAACATGATAATTGTCCCAATTGCTAAGGTATCCTCGCATGATGCCTAAAAAGATTAATGACTATTAATGACTATTATATCCTTCCCTTAGACTACCCGCCCTCTTTATGGCATGGGACAGTCTTATGGCGAACGATTACTCGATGACCCTTACACATCCAATTGAAAGACTTCCTACCCTTTATGGTATGGATAGATCCTTTCGCCCGAAAAGCTAAAAGAACAAATTTCTAAACTTAGGGTAGTTGCTACTAAATTGCTTGCTCTAATTCGAATTACTTTTTACACCTCTTTTCCAAATCAAACTCAAAGAGACTACGCTTATTTACAAGCTAAAGTTCTTATTCGAAAATCTTTTCAAACATTTCAAACAAACAAACAAAGTGAGCTAAGCAATTAAGAGCCCATGGATAACCATGGATGCAAAGGGTGCCTTACACCTTCCCTTTGCATAACTTACCCCCCGAACTCAAAATCTTTTAAAAGGTCTTTTTCTGTTCTTTTAGCCTTTCCTTAAATTGGATAAAATAAAAGTCGGTGGCGACTCATGCTTAACCGCGACATTTCGATCAATAAAAAGTCAGTTCACCGTGTTACAGATATGTTATTATTTATGATGCAATAACATTGGTTAACTGTGATGAGACTCACCCTTACTTGTTGTCATTTTCAGATTGAGGATAGCGGCGTGACTTGGTGAGGATTAGCTCATAAGTCGGTTTTAGTATTGTGTCGGTGTCATGCTCTGGTAGATGTAACACTGGGAACGCTTTGTTTTGTTTTAGAGTTTTGTTTATAACTCTATTTATTTAAGATGTTTGAAGTCTGATACATTGTTGATGAATGTTGACTTGATGAAGTATTTCCGCTGTGTAAAACATGAATTGATTAATGAGTTATGATCTCAGGTGTTTTCAGTGAATGCATGACTTATACTGACGCGTGTTTTATTATTTATGAAATTATGATGCGTCTCTACATTTTACTCTGATTTAATAATTGTCTATTTGCTGCGGGTTATTAGAGGGGTGTTACATGAACCATGTCAGGGAGTCAATTGATGATGGTAAACTATGTGTGTACCATGTTACATATGAACTGATGATGCCCGACAATGTGTGAACCATGTTAGGGAGTTAACTAATGATGGTCAACAATGCATGAACCATGTTACATATGAACTGATGATGTCCGACTATGCCTGAACAAGGTCAGGGAGTCAACTGATGATGGTCAACTATCTTTTAACCATGTTACAGATGAACTAATGATGTCCGCCTATGGCTGAACCATGTAAAGGAGTCAACTGTTAATGATCAACTATGGGTGAAACATGTTACAGATGAGCTGATGATGGTCAACTATGTGTTAACCATGTGAGGGATGAACTGATGATGGTCAACTTTGTGTTCACCATGTATGGGATGAACTGATGATTGTCAACAATGTGTTAACCATGTCAAGGAGTCACCTGACGATGTTCGACTATGTGTGAAGCATGATACAGATGAATTGATGATGGTCAACCATGTGTTAACCATGTTACAGATGAATAGATGATGGTCAACTATGTGTTAACCATGTCAGGGATTCAACTAATGATGGTAAACTATGTGTGAACCATTTTAGGAATTCAATTTATGATGGTAAACTATGTGTTAACCATGTAAGGGATTCAATTGATGATGGTAAACTATGTGTGAACCATGTCAGGGATTCAACTGATGATGATAAACTACGTGTGAACCATGTCATGGATTCAACTGATTATGGTAAACTATGTAAGAAGCGTGTTACAGATGAACTGATGATGGTCAACTATGTGTTAACCATGTCAGGGATTTAACGGATGATGGTAAACTATGTGTGAACCATGTCAGGGATTCAAATGATGATGGTCAACTATGTGTGAACCATGTCAGGGATTCAACTGACGATGGTAAACTATTTGTGAAGCATGTCAGGGATTCAACTGACGATGGTAAACTATGTGGGAAGCATGTTACAAATGAACTGATGATGGTCAACTATGTGTGAACCATGTCAGGGATTCAACCGATAATTGTAAATTATGTGTTAACTATGTTAGGGATTCTACTGATGATGGTAAACTATGTGTGATCCATGTCAGGGGTTCAACTTACGATGGTAAACTATGTGTGAAGCATGTGACAAATGAACTGATGATGGTCAACTATGTGTTAACCATATCAGGGATTCAACTGATGATGGTCAACTATGTGTTACTCATGTAAAGGATTCAACTGATGATGGTAAACTATGTGTTAACCATGCCAGAGAATCAAATGATGATGGTAATTTATGTGTTAACCATGTTAGGGATTCAACTGATGATGTTGAACTACGTGTGAACCATGTCAGGGATTCAACTGATGATGTCCAACTATGTGTGAAGCGTGTCAGGGATTCAACCGATGATGGTAAACAATGTGTGAACCATGTCAGGGAGTCAACTGATGATTGTAAACTATGTGTGAAGCATGTCAGGGATTCAACTGATGATGTCGAACTATGTGTGAACCATGTCAGGGATTCAACTGATGATGTCGAACTATGTGTCTACCATGTCAGGGATTCAACTGATGATGTCAAACTATGGGTGATCCATGTCAGAGATTCAACTGATGATGTCGAACTATGTGTGAACCATGTCAGGGATTCAACTGATGATGTCGAACTATGTGTCTACCATGTCAGGGATTCAACTGATGATGTCTAACTATGTGTGAACCATGTCAGGGATTCAACGGATGATGTCCAACTATGTGTGAAACATGTCAGGGATTCAACTGATGATGTCGAACCATGTGTTTACCATGTCACGGATTCTACTGATGAAGTCGAACTATGTGTGATCCATGTCACGGATTCTACTGATGATGTCGAACTATGTGTTAATCATGTCAAGGATTCAACTGATGATGTCCAACTATGTGTGAAACATGTCAGGGATTCAACTGATGATGTCGAACTATGGGTCTACCATGTCATGAATTCAACTGATGATGTCTAACTATGTGTGAGACATGTCAGGGAGTCAACTGATGATGTCGAACTATGTGTGAACCATGTCAGGGATTCAACTGATGATGTCAAACTATGTGTGAAACATGTCAGAGATTCAACTGATGATGTCGAACTATGTGTGAACCATGTCAGGGATTCAACTGATGATGTCGAACTATGTGTTAACCATGTCAGGGATTCAACTGATGATGTCGAACTATGTGTTAACCATGTCAGGGATTCAACTGATGATGTTGAACTACGTGTGAACCATGTCAGGGATTCAACTGATGATGTCCAACTATGTGTGAAGCGTGTCAGAGATTCAACCGATGATGATAAACAATGTGTGAACCATGTCAGGGAGTCAACTAATGATTGTAAACTATGTGTGAAGCATGTCAGGGATTCAACTGATGATGGTAAACTATGTGTGAACCATGTCAGGTAGTCAACTGATGATGGTAAACTATGTATTAACCATGTCAGGGATTCAACTCGTGATGGTAAATTATGTGTTAACCATGTCAGGGATTCAACTGAAGATGGTAAACTACGTGTGAACCATGTCAGAGATTCAACTGATGATGGTAAACTAGGTGTGAACCATGTCAGGGAGTCAACTGATGATGGTAAACTACGTGTCAATCATGTCAGGGATGCACTGATGATGGTCGACTACGTGTGAACCATGTCAGATAGTCAGCTGATGATGTTCGACTATGTGTGAACCATGTCAGGGATGCATGGTAGATGGAAAACTATGTGTGAACCATGTCAGATGGTCAGCTGATGATGGTCGACTATGTGTAAACCATGTCAGTGATGCATGGTAGATGGTCGATTATGTGTGAACCTTGTTAGATAGTCTGCCGATGATGGTTAAATATGTGTAAACCATGTAAGAGATGCATTGCAGATGGTCAACTATGTGTGATCCATGTCAGATAGTTAGCTGATGATGATCGACTATGTGTGGACCATGTAAGGGATGCACTGAAGATGGTCAACTATGTGTGAACCATTTCAGGTAGTCAACAGACGATGGTTGACTATGTGTGATGTCATGGATACATTGTAGATGATCAACTATATTTGAACCATGTTAGATAGTCAGCTGATGATGGTCGATTATGTCTGAACCATGTTAGGGATGCATTATAGGTGGTTAGCTATCTTCAAAAATTATGTATTTGTGAAATATTAAAAATTATGTATTTGTGACAAATATTATTAACAAAAAGTAAATAACATGTAATCTTTAAAAAATAAAATAAAACGTTGTTAAAAATATAATTTCATTTTAATAAAAAATAATGATTTTTTTTTTAAATTGAGAGTAAATTTATTTTTTAATTAAGAATCATGATTTTTTTATTGAAATATTTAGCATCATAATTCCTTATTTTTATAATCACATTTTTTAAAATGAAGAATAACTTTGAGTTTTTAAAAATAGTGAAAAAATATATTTTATTTTATGATAAGGTATTATGATTTGATAAACTAAAAATTATTTGTTACCAAAATTGGGAGAGACTATTTTTAAAAATAATTATGGAGTTATTAAGTGGTCATTTATAACCATTAAATTAGAATGATATCAAAATTTAAATTGAACCTATGGGTAAAACTTGAGGATTTTTCGTGTGTATATGAGATTGGTTTTTAAGACAAATTTAAATAATATAATTAGTGCATTTTCTCTCTATTTATATTTCAATTACTAACTTTAATGATTGATTTTTAAGACATATTTATCCTAAGCATTTAATTTATTATCATCACCAATTATAAACCAATAACAATATGATGTTGAAGAATAATACTTAATTAATTATTATATGTATGTTATATATATATATATATATATATATATAAATATATTTTGTATAAATTTATTAATAAATTTTGAAAAAATTGAAATTTTAGAAATTATTTTCCTTTCCCTCTTATATGCTGAAAGTTTCCCACAATTTTTGTTCCATTCCCTCTCATTTTCTAAAATTTTCCCTCTTCTATTTTTCAGCTTAAATGGAAAAAAAATTAAATTATATAAAAATAAAAATTTCAGAATTTTAAGGACCACTCTCTAACATTCACTTTCTCTCTGTTCTATCTTATCTCTCTCGTTTGCCTCACTCTGAACCTTCACTTTACTCGGATCGCTTCCTGCGTCGTCACAAGTGAAAATGGTGGAGAAGACCGGAGCCGGTAGGAAGGAAGAGGTAGTTGTCATACCCTAATTTTTGACCCCCCTGAGATGACATATCTTCAGGATTTTCATCAAGTCAAAGTAAGTATCCAGGGCAGTCTGGCATTCAATCGAGGGTGTTCAAAGACAAGAAAACTCAGGCAAAGGATCAATCAATAGAGGGATTAGTCTCTAATACAATCATAAGACTCAAAAGCCTCATTATTACACCTATGATTGATTAAGACACCCAGTCATCTAAGTACAGGATTACTCAGATCAACAGACTAGGGTTTGGAGCCTATCAAGGACTAAAATCAGGGATCACCTTTGGGAAACCCTAAAAAGCCCCAGGCATTCAAAGACATTAATCATCTTCAAATAACTCTTATGACAAGATCCACTGGACATTACACCTCAATTCAAAGTCTACACTCATCACTGTCCTCTGGTCGACAATTAGGGTTTTTGACCTAATTCACCAAGATAGTTGACTTTTAATCAGGGCATGGATCCAAAACTCAAGACATGATTCAAGAATCTCTACTACCTCAATATAATCCATTTACATCATTCATTTGAGGAGAAGATCTTGTTTCTACACAAAAAGCCCAAAAAATTCACTTTGTCAGGAAAAGTCAACTGTGTGGGATCATCATTGACTTTTAAGGTTTTTGGTCAAAAAAATGACTTTCAAAGATCAATATCATCAATATATGGATGTCAAAGTCATTTGACCAAAGAAATTCAAAGAAATTCATCAAGGAGCAAAAAGTCGGGAATTAGGGTTTTTGAGGGCATAGTGAGAACTCAAAATTTCACCTACACAACTCAAAAAACTTCCAACATGAAAGTTGTAGATCTTGCAAAATAAAACAACATCTCACATAAGAACTTTTTTCAAAAGATCAACCATTTAAGGGTTTTGAAAATTTTGAAGTTTTAGGTCATAAACACTTAGAAAATTTTCTAAGTGTTTTAACCTAGTTTTCATCCAACTTTGGGCTCATTTTTCACAAATTTCCCAAATGATTCTGAAGAAGACATAAACTAATGATTTGAAGTAGATGTTTAGGGCTTTCCAAATTGTGTTCAACCTTCTCCAAATTCAATTTGAGCTAAGAGTTATGCTTGTTCAAAGTTGGCCTCATGAAGTAAAATTATAGGTCATGCATCATTTTTGAACTTTGAAATTTTGTGCACATGACCTCAATTATGGATGCTACACGACCCATAACATATCTGAAACAATGCCATGCATTCATTTTCACCATGCCATAAGGATTGAAGAAGATTCTAAAAACAAGAACATGTGATTATGTAATGATTACATTTGTGAATTTATGGCAAATTGATGAATCACCCAAGGAATCTTCTCACCAACCAATTAGAGCTCATTTCTGGCTCAGAATTGTCCCTTAAGATCAAGCAAAATCGAGGGCTAGGGGATTGATCAAATGGAATCAAAATTCTCATCATTGCATAAGAGATATTTGCAAACTTCCTTCATGCTTAAGAAACCAAACTTCTTTCATTAAGCAAGCTCACTCTTCTGCAACTATACTGAACCAATTGCCTATAAATAGAGGCCTCATTCTCATTCAAAAAACACACCAAAGCAACAGAATTCTTGCTTTCTCTTTTCTTTCTTCATACTTAGTTTTTTCAAAGGTCCTTTGGCAAGAAGACTCAGATTCTTCAAACCAAAGCTCTCTCTTTGAAAATAAGTATTCAAACACATTGAGGGAGGCATTTGGAGGTGATCCAAACCTCTGGAACACTGCTGGGCATGGAGAATCATCATCTCCACCTCTCATTTGGAGCACTTGCAGTTGGAGGACCACAGAACAATTCAGGAGGTTTCAAGCCAAGCCAATCATCCAGGCACACTCCTCAGGTCATAGTGAAGCTAACCAGATGGCTGCAGCTCATCTGTAACTCCAAATTCAACAACCTCCATGTTCACTTGAAGCTGAAATCGAGGGAGGTTCATAGAGCAATTCAGTAGGATTCAAGCTCCAATAAGCATTCAGTTAGCATCATTGAGTCTCAGGGAAGCTATTGAGATCATTCATTCAAGCCCAGGTGCTCTCTATCATCCTCACGACCTCCATTTTCAGAGGTAAGTTTCTGAACCTCACCTCTTTAATTTAAGCACTCTTTGTGATAAAGCTCGATTCTATCTTGTTCAGCATCATCAGAGGATTGAAAACCCTCTATCATCATTCATTTGTCTTTCAGTATAGTCATTTAATTTGATTTTTAAAATTTAGGGTTCTTCACGATTTCTGGTAAATTAGTTAGATGTAGTTAATATAAATAGATATTAGTTACATATTTAGATTCGTGAGGAAATTTGGAGTGAAATTCATCTTTACATCATCACGTTTGGTTGAGACACGAGTAAGTTCAGAAGTTCAAATTTGAAGAGCTTGAGGTTGAAGATGAAGATGGTGGGTGGCACCATTTTTGGATTCTCAGGGGAGGGTTTAAAATATATTTAACTGAAAGCGTGTTTTAAACGAATACATCGTTTGCCCTAGTGGCCTCACATGCACTCTTAGTCTCCTCATGCCTCAAGTCTGGGGTTCGAATCCCCCTCGCCCCAGACTTTTTATTCCTTTTATTTTTTTCATGATTTACACGTTTATCTGAAAATATAATGTGTTGGATGTGTATCACTATCACCATGCGCGCGCTGGCCCAGTGGTTTGGTTTTGGGTATGTGACCTAAAGGGCGTGAGTTCAAGCCTTGGTGGAGACATTCCTAATTTTTTATCACTTGTCACACCTATTTTCTTCACAACTTCACACAATTAATTCACCTATCAAATTAAATCATTTTCACTTCATTTTTCATACACCTATTATTTAATATATCTATTTTGTGAATAGTCAAAAAATCATAAAAATATTATTTATTTCATGAATTTTAATTAGGTTTAAAATAGTATGTTTTTAAGTGTTTTCTTAAATACTTTAAATATATATTGTCACTTTATTTTAACCTAGTCACTTTGTAAATAATTTTATGATAAAACCCTAATTGTTTAGGTCTTAATTAGTTAAAAGTCTTTATTTTTACCTTAATTAAGTTGACTTTTGTCAATTTTCAAAACTATTTTCAATCTCCGAATAAATCAAATGATTAGGGTTTTCAAACAACAAAACCTTGCATCATTCCAAATCATTTTTCAAATTGCTTTTACACCAGTACTGTAAAGTACTGGGCCTCTAATAGAGTGTAAGTCCCAAAAACCTTCTCTTCTTAGCTTGTTTTCAAAACTGTATTTTCAAAATCTTCTTTCTGTTTTCAAAACATTCTTCTGGTATTTGAAGGGCATTATTCCCGGTGAAACTCTTCAGATACCTATGTGACCTTTGTCCATCTTCACTTCTTCTGTTTTCAAAAAAACCATTAACTGTTTATCATATATATATTCAACTGTTATCAACAAAACAACAAAAATTACTGTTGAGGCTCTGTACATACTTCTTCAATGGCCTCCACTCCATCCAGGTTAGGCTTTACAAGCTTTCAATTTACAGTCTTTATTTAAATTACTGTCAAAATATAAATTGTGCATATATTAGTTTAGAACTACGTTTGAGTATAAACCCTAGGACAGTTAAACTATATATATATTTTAGGAATATGGCCTAGGATTGAGAATGTCTTCCCGGTGAAGGCTCTTTCCTAATTAGAGATCTGTAGTTCAAACCCCCAAGATGAATTATTCCCGGTGAAACATCTTGGTAAAAACCTTAGAATCCAAATAATAGGACACATCCACCCAAAGAGGAATTATTCCCGGTGAAACCTCTTACCCATTTGCTTAGAGCCAAAATAAGTTCAAAACTACATAGCTTTCTCTTGTGCTATAACAAGGACCCTCGATTAGCCTCCTCTTGGGCTTTGTACAAGGACCCACAGGCTTCTTAAAAGCATTTCCAGCTTCCTCTTGAGCTTGTATACAAGGACCCATCAGGTTTCTTATAAACATAGGAACAGGTCTTTAGTCACCTTTTAGCCTACCCTGGTAAGTTTCTTCCAATTTAAACCAGACTTTAAACTAGGGCTGGACAACGGTCGGTTTGGATTGGGCTCGGGCCGAATATGTCAAACCATTTGAAACCATGGATGAAATTGGGAGGCCCAATTCCGACTGAATTTGTAATCGGTTTAGTCGGATTCGGTTTAATCGGTTTGTCGGTTAAAATGGATCGGTTTAATCGGTTAACTAATATTTAATTTTTTTGGTTAAAAAGTCAGTATATAAATGTTATATGCACTTAATTTTTTTTAAAATATTACAATCTGCCTTCAAATAAGGTCCGAATTTCTTTTTACTGGTGTTGTTGGATGCACCTTGCATAAAACCACAACCACTATCACCATTATAGCAATATTCACTTCTCTATGAGTGCTTAGACTCCACTTTTCTACACTTCCATTTCACCTCTGATGAGGCTTCGGTGAATTCTGTTACTGTCAAAAATAATACTTGTTTCCTGCAGTACCAATATTTGAGAAGATTTTAACAAATCTATTAGTAAATTTGTATAATTATTTATCACATAAATATAATAAAAACTAAAATGGCAAAATTATATATTAAATATAATGAAATGTCTTACCCATTCTGTAAAAGGTCGAAGCTTGTTGGTTCCCAAAATGAGTTTCAAAAGTTTCAAAAAATTAGACTTGTGTTCTTGAGTCTCTAAGTGACTCAAAGCTACCATCTCCCTGCAAGCTAATTTCTCTTTGCTCCATCTTCTAGAATACAAAACACAATAAATTAGCAACATATTAAAAGTTATTATCCAATTCATGCTAGCAACATATTCAAGTTACTATCAAATTCATGCATACTTTATAACAACCATACAAGTAAGTAAATAAATTTAGATGAATTTAACATGTACAAGGGACTTAAAAAGAGGTCATGGATAGAAAGTATATGCTCTTTTAACATAAAGTGTGAAACTTGTTGAGATAAAAGCTACAAGTATAACCAGTCTTAAACAAACTTTATATAAGTTTAACCTCAACAAACTCAGCTTGCCTAGAGATCTAAGGAAATTGAAAAAGAATAACAGCATACAACACTAACATATAAAACCAAACCACTAACATAGAAAAAAATTGCATGTTGATTCAGAATCAGACCACAAATGTTGCTTCAGACCACGAATGTTTCTTCATAGAGAGAAGAAGAAAGAGAACAAGGAAGAGTGAATAAAACTTACATGGTTGATCAGTGGTGGCGGCGTGGTGGTTCTTCGTGGCGGCGTGAACTTGAGTTTGGGTGTTGTTTAGGGTTGATGAGATGAGAGAACAGCGTTGTGGCTGTGTTGATAAGATGGTAGTAGAGAAAACTTGAGTTGGGATTTTAATATTAGGTTAGGCCTGAGACATATACCCAGTCCACTCCACTGTTAACAAAAAAACTTACTATAACACTCAGCCGGTCGGATTCAGTTTTCACTGGGCTGAAAACAAAGATCCGAAACCGACCAACCCAAACCATGAGAACCCAATAAACAGCAAACCGGTAACCCGAAAATCCGACTCAGCCGACCCATTTCTTCGCGGGCCATATGGATTGGTCGGATTGGGCTGGTTCTGAATTTTTTGTCCAGCCCTACTTTAAACAAGCTAAGTTTGTCTCAATTTTGCATTGAGTACACCTTTTGGAATGAGAGACATGGACAGTCTCTGTCACCCTTATCTTCATCAATCTTCCTTAGCAGAGTCTAGGATCTATGTTTATTTTCTCCTCAGCATGTGTCAGCCTTCATCTTGGGCTTTAAACAAGAAGTCTCCATTAGATAATCTTTCTGCCATTCATGTTAACAAAATCCCTGGAAAGGGTTAGCTTCCACACATTCCTTCATGTTAATAAAAATCCCTGGAAAGGGTTAGCCTCCAAAGTCAATTAATAAATAAATAAATATTCATTTCTCTTAGGAGATAATTTCCCCAAAAAAAGAGTCAAAACCCCTGGAAAGGGTCAGCCTCCAAAAAACATGATAAAGTCAGTCTTTTACCAAATAATTTCTCCAGCTGAGTCAAAATCCCTAGAAAGGGTTAGCTTCCAAAGAAAAACAGTCTTTCAATAAATAAAATCTCCTCAGTAGAGTCAAAACCAACAAAAATAGTTAGCCTCAACCTTGGGCTTCATACAAGGCACCCAAACAATAAAACTCCCCTGTCAAGAGTCAGCCTCAACCTTGGGCATTGTACAAGGCAGATAATAGAGTCTCCCCAGTGAGTTCTTCATCATTCAGTAGCCACAACCTTGGGCTTTGTACAAGGCAGATAAACCATACTTTCATGTGTCAAAGATTCCTAACACCTAGGATCTTTTCCCTATAGAGTCATCCATACTCAGTTTATTTAAGAGTCTGCCACAACCTTGGGCTTTGTACAAGGCAGAAAATAATGTTTTCCCTAGCTAGAGTTAGCCACAACCTTGGGCTTTGTACAAGGCACATAAAATAGAGTCATTCATTCAATTATCCTCAACAGTTAGCCACAACCTTGGGCTTTGTACAAGGCACATAAATAGAGTCTCCCTAAGTAGAGTCAGCCTCAATTCTAGGCTTTGTACAGAACACAAAAATACCCTGTAATTAATCCCCAGTGGAGTCATCTCCCAGAGTCAATAATATTAATTAATCAATCAAAAAGCCTCAAGCTTGGGCCTCATACAAGCCAGCTAAAGTCAAATCTTTTATACAGTAGATAGACATAGCTTATCTCTATAGAGAGATATTTTTACTACTCTACCACATTCAAACAAACAAACATTTCATTTCAATTTTAATCAAGTCTCCCATTTAGGATTTTGAAAGGCATGAGCTGGCAGTAAAACCCAGACATGTGGTAACTTTCCCTAATTTGGATGAGCATCTTTCTTTCATTTAAGAGGCATTTGACTGGTATACTTGCACATACACAAGTAAGGTCCCCCTCTTGAATGAAATGAATTCAGTTATTCTGTCACTCCTTTAAATGTTTGTGGTAGAATAGTACTAATACCTCTCTGTAGAGATGATTTCATGTCTCTTTACTGTAAACAGAGATTTAATTCAAAGCTTCAACCTTGAGCTTTAAGCAAGGCACCAAAAATAAGTAATTTCCCTAGTTAGTTCCCCGAACTACATTAAGCTCTGACTTCCACTAGGGATATGTAGGCATGAGGTTCACAAGGAATCTCAGCGAGCTAATAAAATACCAAAAATAGTCAGTTTGTCTGTCTGTCTGTCTTTTAAAATCAATTCAATTCCTTCTCCTAATACAAAGGAGAAACTTTCCCAATCATTAGCAGCAAACACAATCACAATGACACAGAGAAGGTTCCTGTAGAGTACTACAGATATGTAGGGTGTTTAAACACTTCCCTATGTATAACCGACCTCCCGGACTCCAGAATTTCTAGTCTAGGTGAAATCCCCACACTTAGCAAACTCCTAGGGTTTAGTTGAGATCTTTTTTCCCCTTTCCTACTCGTAGGACAAATAAGAAAGTTCGTGTGATATCGTAGGAAGAACTGAAACAAAATTCATCCCACCACGGGCGCATTCTCCTTCCAAATTTCTCGTGAAGGGTTTAGCGTGCCGTCCTCCCAAGTGAAACGGGGAGGTAAAGAAAACGACCACCACAGTGGTTACCAGAGAGTACACCATCAACCTCCATAAACGCCTCCATGGATGCACATTTAAGAAGAAGGCTCCTAAAGCCATCAAGGAGATTAGGAAGTTTGCCCAAAAAGCAATGGGAACCAACGACGTTCGTGTTGACGTCAAGTTGAACAAGGCTATATGGAGCCAGGGTATTAGAAGTGTCCCAAGAAGAATCAGGGTACGCATTGCTCGCAAGAGAAACGATGATGAGGATGCTAAGGAAGAGCTCTATTCTCTTGTTACTGTTGTCGAAATCCCCAAGGAGGAGCTTAAAGGTTTGGGCACTAAGGTTATTGATGATGAAGATTAATGTGTTTTATTTTTGTTAAAGCAATTTTTGAGTTTAATTTTGTTCAGACATCGAGGATATGTTGTATGCCAACATTAATTTTCATTCTCTGTTTTAATTGTGTTTTGTTTGCCGTTCTTAGAAAGATTAAACATCTTATCTCTCTCTGTTCTATCTTATCTCTCTCAAAGCTCCCTCTCTCAATACTACTTTCTCTAAGAATTGCTATGGCTTCTAAGATGATCTGTTACATTTTTTTCTCGATGATTTGTGAATTTGGTTTTTACTCAAGGATGACAAATATCAAATGTTCTTGGACACTTTCAGAAAGATTTTTGAAGACTGTGGTGTCCGCGAAGAATTTGGGTAAGTTTTAACCTAGAACCCTAATTCATCTCACATTGGCCTGCAAAATAATTAGTTTTTTGTTCTAATAATATTGAGGTACAAAATTATAGGGGCGAAATTTGGTGGTTATGGATCAAGATTATGATGCTGATTGTGTTAACCCTGAAGAATAGGTAGTGATAATTCATCTATTGTTCTATTTGGTTTAAATTGTAGTATATCACTTGTTTTTCTCATCACTTGCTGACCTTGATATGCAGGCCTGCTATACAGATTCCCTGTGCAAGCACACTCCTATATTTACATCTTGACATCAGATTCAGGTATCTTAATGAAACTTTTTTTAGTGGTTGGCTTTTGAATCTGATAGAGGAAATGTCATGAAGATATTAACATTTAAAACGCCCCACATGAAATGCCAAAATCCATAAAAAGAGGTACACGAATCAGTTACGGGAAACTTCATCCTTCACTGCATTTCTCAATTCTTTTTTGTCTTCCTCAAACTCTAAAGAGGATGCAAACTCAAATGGACAGAAGAATGGTGATAAAGGTAAGAATAACCCTTTACCTGATTCATCTATGAAGGATAATGGTGGGAAGAAAAGTTTGTTTACTAGAAGTAAGCAATCAGTTGGTAGTGTTATTCACCGAGCTGCCAGAATTGGTGGTTATCACCATCAGGATCGAAAGGATAATAATCTTGAAGTGAAACATCAAGATAGGAGGAAAGAATCACTGCTTGTGGTTGAATCCTTGTCTGTGTCTTTGGATGATTTGCCACGAATTTCTGAACCTTCGGTTATTGTTTCTGAAAGTATAAGGAATGTTCTCTATGCTTCTCTTCCACCTCTTATGCACGGAAGGAAATGGTCGTTGCTATACAAGTAGGTATCTGAAGATAAGGATTCAGTGCTGTCTATGATGACTTATTTAATTGATATGATAATTTCATTTATCAATTTCAATGCATTTTATGCAGCACTTGAAGGAATGGTATATCACTTTCAACTCTTTAC
The DNA here is from genome assembly GCF_029867415.1 of Vicia villosa. NCBI lineage: Eukaryota > Viridiplantae > Streptophyta > Magnoliopsida > Fabales > Fabaceae > Vicia > Vicia villosa. The sequence goes on from NC_081181.1 coordinate 157,071,127, forward strand.
CGAAGAAGCGCGTTATGGCCTCGATTGAGTTTGATGGTACAACTTAATTATCCTAAAGTTTATGCTGTCTAGTTTTAAGGCCATATCTTGATAATTCCAATTCTTCAATATGGATTGGCTCATTCTTCTTTTCTTTTCTGAATTATCATTGATATGTTCATCTTTCTGTTCTTTAAGCTGTTAGGCCAACAGATCCTTATAAGATCTTGTACTTGATTACATTGTCTCCAGGAATGTTTGGTTTGATTTGGTTAATATTTGCATATGATGTTAATATTAGGAGCATAAAACTAACTATATCTGATGGCTTTTATGCAGCTGTCTTAAGTGATGCAAGCTGATACAAATAGTAATAATCTGCCTTATACTCAACAGATGAAAATTAATGAAAATTAATGTGCCTGTTTTGATTGTTACTACCAAGTATAGCTACTTTTATTTTTTACTAACTGTACAAAAAAATGTAATTATTATTGTAATAATGATCGTGTAGTACAAATTTAATAAAATAATACAAATATTATACCATAATTAGTTTAAAATTTAATACCAATTAATATATTTTAATAAAAATTTTAATACAATTATTGTTATGAATTTTTTGTATTAATCAACAACTTATAACTGACATATATATTTTTCGTCTTTTTAAATCAATGACACCGATTTTTTTTATTAATTATTTTAATTGAATTTGGATCAAAAATATTTCTTTACGCGTATATTTAAAAGATTAAACATATATTTTAATTCTATCATATAATATATTAAATCTTAAATTAAAAATAATTATTTAATATAGTTGATAAATTCTATAATATTACATGTTTGACCTTTTATACACTAAAATTAACTCAAAAAAACATTAATTTCATTTTAAAAGCAAGAATTTTCTTATATAGTATTTTATTTTGAAAACCAAGAATTTTGAAAATTATTTATTAAAAACTATTTATTTACTACCAAAATGATTAGAATAATTATTATGATAATGAATAATAAAAAATTGAATGCCAATGAAATTAATCAAATTGATTGACATTTATTAGATACCATAAAATAATAGAATGAAAAGTTCTATAACGGTAGAATTAAAAATAATGAAAATATTTGAGATTATCATCTATTATTAACAACTAAAACAAATTTTATAATTATTATTCATATAATTTAACATTTAATATTATCATCGATTCAAAAATAGTATAATAAAAATTAATTGAATAATTTAACATTATTGTTTATTTATATAAATATTAAAATACCTTGGAAGTTGATAAAAATAGGTTCTATATTTAAATAGTATATTTATATTTGATAGGATGCATCTATAAGACCGCAATGTCTTTATAATTCTTTTTAATTATATTTTTTTAATCAATAACATAACATCTACTGTATTGTAAATATATTTTGTTGATTGAAAAATATCAAAGTTTTTCTGTATTTGAAAAATAACACACTTTTTATAATTAAATTAAAATTAAAATAATATTTATCTAAAAATTAAATACTATCTGTTTTTTTTACCGAATTAAATACTATCTTAAATACAAATTAACAATTATTTATTATAATTTTAATAAAATTTTGCTTTTAATTGAAAATAAAGTTTTATAATGATTATGAATGAATTAATATGTTTAAAAACATATAATTTAATACATTATTAACAATTAAAACAAATTTTATAATTATTGTTCATATAATTTAATACTTAATATTATCATCAATTCAAAAATAGTATAATAAAAATTAATTGAATAATTTAACATTATTGTTAATTTACATAAATATTAAAATACCTTGGAAGTTAATAAAAATAGGTTTTAAATTTAAATAGTATATTTATCTTTATATTTGATAGGATGCATCTATATAAGACCGCAATATCATTGTAATTCTTTTTAATTATTTTTTTAATCAATAACATAACATCTATTGTATTGTAAATATATTTTGTTGATTGAAAAATATCACAGTTTTTCCATATTTGAAAAATAACACACTTTTTCTTATAATTAAATTAAAATAAAAATAATATTAATCTAAAAATTAAATACTATCTGTTTTTTACCGAATGAAATACTATCTTAAATACAAATTAACTATTATTTATTGTAATCTTAATAAAATTTTGCTTTTAATTGAAAACAAAGTTTTATAATGATTATGAATGAATTAATATGTTTAAAAATTTATAAATATAATAAATTGATTTAAAATATTATTAATAAAAATGTAAAATAAAATAATCATATTTGTAAGAGAAATAGCGTGGAATTAATTATTGTTAATAGCACAATAAATATAGGTCAAATTATTTAATATTTATTTATTTAATAGTAATAAATATATGTCTTATATTTAATTATGTTTATGAACACAAATAAAGAAGAAAAGAGAAGATGTGAGAGATGGAGAGAGAGGAGAATGTGTAAGGGAAGGTAGTGATATTGTGTGTGATAGTGCATTGGTTGATAGTGTAGACACCTAATCTAATCCTATTTTAATGATCCTTGTTCATTTGAGCCCAAAATAAAAAAAAAAAATTAGTCTCTCACGTGAGAGACCTACGAGGGTCTCCCACCTTAGACGCGCCGTAGTTCAGTTACGATAGATCGAAACTTGATTTTTTCCCCTAATTTCAGTGCTACTTCCCATTTGACCAACTTATTATTGGTGTAAAACCACCGCTTTGTTTTCCATGATTTGCTTTAATTTAAATGTTTGTCATAAATTACAGGTAACTCCCAATTTCAGTACAAAACATAGTACAAATCCTAGGAACTAGTTTTAATCTAGTACTTCAATTATTATTATTCAGCTATGCTATGTTTACATAAAATTTTTACACCGTATGTATTACACCGTATATATATGTCATTATTATTATTATTTTTTTTTTGACATTGTGGTTCATTGACTGACAAATGTAAAATACTTTGATCTCTTTAATATTGTGTTTCATTTTGATCTCTCCGCTGACTATCCAATTACAGTGTTTGATCCATTTTCGGTGGCTTAAGAAAATCAAAAACCAATCACTTCTTCACCGATCTCTTCTGTTGATGGGTGAAGCAAGTGACGATTCCACTTCCACCAAACCCAATCCAAAACTAACCTTATTCCCTCTCATCGCTCTCATCTTCTACGAAGTCTCCGGTGGTCCTTTCGGAATCGAAGATTCCATCAAAGCCGGCGCCGGTCCTCTTCTCTCCCTCCTCGGTTTCTTACTTTTCCCTCTCATTTGGAGCATTCCCGAAGCTCTCGTCACCGCCGAACTCGCCACAACCTTCCCTCACAACGGCGGTTATGTCCTTTGGATTTCATCAGCTTTTGGTCCCTTTTGGGGCTTCCAAGAAGGCTTCTGGAAATGGTTCAGTGGCGTCATGGATAACGCTCTTTACCCTGTTTTGTTTCTCGATTACTTGAAGCATTCTTTTCCGGTTTTTAACTTAATGGTAGCGAGAATTCCTGCTCTTTTGGGAATCACTTTTTTGCTTACTTATTTGAATTACAGAGGTCTTCACATTGTTGGTTTCACTGCTGTTTTGTTGGCTGTTTTCTCGCTTTCGCCGTTTGTTGTTATGGCGATTCTTTCTGTTCCGAAGATTAGGCCGAGGCGATGGTTTGTTGTGGATTTTAACAAAGTGAATTGGCGTGGTTACTTTAATAACATGTTCTGGAATTTGAATTATTGGGATAAGGCTAGTACTCTTGCAGGGGAGGTTGAAAATCCGAGTAAGACGTTTCCGAAAGCGCTTTTTGGAGGGTTGGTTTTGGTGATATGTTCGTATTTGATTCCGCTGCTTGCGGGGACTGGTGCTTTGAGTTCGTCTCCGAGTGAATGGGCTGATGGTTATTTTGCTGAAGTGGGGATGTTGATTGGTGGATTTTGGCTTAAATTATGGATTCAAGCCGCGGCTGCCATGTCTAATCTCGGTTTGTTTGAAGCGGAAATGAGTAGTGATGCTTTTCAGCTTCTAGGGATGAGCAAATTGGGATTGCTTCCAGCTGTTTTCGCGTCAAGGTGAGCATTGTTTTTTATTCGAACAGGATTGTATAAAAGCAACAAGGTTGTTATCTGTTTTGTAGTGTCTTTAGTACCTACAATTTCGAGTTTTAAATGAATGCTGAATGAATATTTTCGATATTGTTACTATCAATCGTGTAAATGTAGAAGTTACAACTAGCTAACATTGATGTGGTACAATATACTTTCTAGGTCTAAGTATGGAACACCGACTGTTAGCATTTTGTTCTCTGCTACTGGAGTTATCTTCTTGTCATGGATGAGCTTTCAGCAAATACTAGAGTTTCTCAATTTCTTATATGCTATAGGAATGCTTCTTGAATTTGCAGCTTTTATAACATTGAGATTGAAGAAGCCAAATCTTTGCAGACCTTATAGAGTTCCGTTGCAAACATTTTGGGCAGCCATGCTTTGTTTGCCTCCTTCTTTGTTGCTTATACTTGTTATGTGCTTGGCGTCTTTGAGAACGTTGTTTGTGAGTGGAGCAGTACTACTCGTCGGATTTATATTGTACCCTATCTTGATTCAAGCCAAGGATAAAAATTGGTTACTTTTTGAAGCTGAACAACTTTCATCACCTTCCAATTGTTGGCAGGAATGTATTCCAATTGTTTCAGAATCGGTTGATCATGAAAACAAGGATGCTGAGCTTCTTGTGAGCTCACCATTGCCTATTGTGGAAGAAGAATTGTTGTTAATACCAAGTGTTTCTAACCCAAGCTAGCATCTTCCCTTGACATATCTTTTGTGTGGACTATTGACATAAGATTGTTACATATTTTGTTGAGGTAGCAAGAAATGAATATGGTTTTTGAATATGCTGTTGATTAGAGTATCCAGAGGGGCCAGGGAAAAATAAATGTTCAAAGTGCAGTGGTTCTACTTGTAGGATGGCTGAAACTTGAAAGGTGAACTGTGTGACCAAATCTTCTACATTGTAACTTGCATATACTTTACATTTGTTATTAATTACTTCTTATTATCAATTTTATAGAATTTTAGTTCAAAGAAAATAGTTAAAACTTGTTTCTGCATTCGGTTCAACTCATGGTGTCTCTGCAATTGTGTACATTTCCAAAACACACTTGATTGTTTGGAGATTTGATTTTGATTCACGTTTACTATTAAAAGAAATTTCACACCATTCTCAATTGTACATTGTAGCATTTTTTTTAAGCATCATTTTTAAAGCTGTATCTTATTTTGTATCAAGATGGTGCTTGATTATACAAATATTTGCCTAAAAAAAGATAATGCAAAAAATCGTTGATTATTAATAAAAAGATGCAGTCATGATTTATAGTGTCCTCACCCAACTGCTGTTTCTTGTATTACTAGTAAACAAATAGTGGACAGTATATTCCAAAAAGGTAGAGGTTCATATAAGTAACCAGATAAAACTACACAACTACTTTTTTTAATATGAGCACATTGAAACTACAGTAACGTAAACTCAGAAGAATGCTGTGCAGGAACAAATTCACACTGCATTAAATTAAGGTACAGGATTTGTCATAAATGAATACTGTGTCCAAATAACTTGTCTTGTGCTGGAACATGAATTCAGCCAAACTTCCAATGGACAGCCAAATTAAACAGAAGAATTAGGCATCAAACCACTATATATATAAAAACGAATAAATTACTAGAAAGACGTTTACTTGAAATCAACATGATCCTAGTCTTGCTATGCAGCCTAGAACCAGAGAGACGGATGCTAATATCATCTTATTTACTACTATTACATATATTTTGACATACATGTGTCTCTTAGGTTCATTTTGTAGCAATCATACATCTCTGATAGTACTAACTACCCGTGTAAAGAAGCCTCTTCATAGCAATCTGAGGAGGCCACTCGTTGAATTCTTCGATCTTTCTTAGCATCCAAAGTCATAAGGAACCAGTCCTTTCAGTTCTGGGCCGTTGAGTGCGTTATTTTCAAAACTGAAACATGAGTAGCAGACATGTATTTACTTCAGTTTCAAATGTTATGAATATACAAGTTTGAGCAACTTTTGTACAAGGCGAGATACTTTGCAAAAGTATTTATGTATCTCATCTTTAAAGATTTTGATCCAAATCAATTATCATCTCATGCATATAGAAGAACATGGTCATTCAATCTTAGTTGAGTAGTAAGCGTGATTCAAACGAGACCTACTAACATGCTTGATAACGATAAGCTAATAGTTTCAGAGAATGATGCATGCAGTTGTATATCAAGTGAAGATGCTTGATGTTTTCAGCAGGGTTCATGTTGGAATTAATTCAACAGATGATTTTCAGAACCATGGCGTTGTGTATGAATGATGGTAACAGATCTTTGTTTTTATTCTACTAACTGAAACTACAATTTACATGCTCGCTGTAAATATGAGGAACTGTATCATATGTTCTGAAGATTTACATGTTTCTTTACAGGCCATTGGACTTGGTGGACATGAACAAGACTAACAATTAGGAAAAAGATTTAGTGTATTACCTTTCTGCTGGGAAAGATCCAAAGTTGCCATCTACTGGTATTGTTCCACAGAGGTTATTATTAGAAACATCACTGCAAAATCACAATCAAGTTTCAAATTAGCTGATAAATGAAAATTGAACTGGGATTTTCTCCATTCCAGAACATGAAAAAGAGAAGAAAAAAAGGCATTGAAATATACTCACAGAATTTTGAGATTTTTAAGATGAGTAAGTTCTCTTGGGATAGGTCCTGTGAGCTTATTGTTGTTTAACCTCCTACAATACAACAAAATAGAATGAGATTCACACATGATTAAACTCATGTACAAATTTTTGTTGAATCAATCACCATACATGAACATAAAGAGACTTACAGGAATTTAATTGCCTTCAAGTTGCTAAAGGACTTTGGGATATTCCCTTCAAATTTATTATTATACAAATCCATACTTATCAGATTCTTCAAATTACCAAGTTCCTCAGGAATTTTTCCATTAAAATTATTATTATATAACTCCCTGCAAACATAATAAACATTTTCATTCAGAAAACTCTACTAGTACTACTAGTTCGGTAATAATTGGTAACAAAAGAATTGTAGCTTACAAGTATTGAAGATGGGTTAATTGAGCTAGTTCAGGTCCCAAAGAACCAGAGATGTTAGAATTACCCAAGTCTCTGAAAGAATAAACAAGAGATTAGAAGAGTAATAATAATAAGTAAGAAAAGGATGGATCTGAAGAGAATGTTACAGGCGAATAACGTGGTTGTTGGAGTCGCAGGTAACATGGAACCAAGTGCATGAGTTAACAAGAGTTGGGTCCCAGCTTTGAAGAACGTTGTTGGGATCAGAAAGTCTGGTTCTCAAAGCGTGGAGAGCGTTTCCTTCGGAATTTGTTGAGAGAGATGGGAGAGGAGATTGAAGGAGAAGGATGAGAAATATTGCAGAGAGAGAAATTGAAGGAGACATAGTGGTTGTTTGTTCGAGTGAGAAGAGAAAAGCGAAGTAAAAAGAAGAAGAAGAAGGAAGACGTTATAGAGAGAGAGAGAGAGAGAGAGAGAGAGAGAGAGAGAGAGAGAGAGAAGTCAAAAGAGATGGGCTGAATAAATGAAACTGAAATGGTTGAAACAAGATATTGACTTGACTAGATGATCAGAAAAAACCAACTAAATCCAAATTGCCAATTACTCCAACTTCTTCCTCGGGACTCACGCGTTTCCTCCACTGTGTATGGTGTGGCCCCACCATCATAATTCTTCATTTCACATTAAATAAATCTACACTTAAATCAATACTATTTTTAAAAAAGTCATTTTGCAATTACTTTGAGGGTTTTGATTCTTTTAAAATACGAAAATTTCTCACCCCGCCCGACGCACTATCGAATTGACAAATTTGTCCTCATGTTTTTCGTAGGTGGATTTTTGAAAATATCTTCTTTTTTTTGTTTAAGTTTACTTTGTTCCGTAGATGCACCTACGGAAGTATTCTATGGATCCATCTACGGAAGCAGACAAGAACAGAAGCATTTTGAACTATAAAAGACCCATGCATTGATTAATCGACATTACAACGAAATTTCCAACAGAAAATTAAGAAAACTAAGAGATCTAAGAAATTATAACAGTTAAAACAATGTCATATGTTCCATGCATGATTTGAATGCAATCCTTGTCGTATTTGACTTCATCCCACCAACGTTCCTTTTCTTCGATCACAGAAGAGGTCCTTGTTCTAAGCCTCTGGATCCTTTTGATGACTTCGTCGGGTTTGTACTCCCTCTCAAAAAAGACATGATAGTCCTCTTGAGTTGCTCGAACGAATGGATATTCCAAAACTTAATCGGCATGGGGGATTTGACGAGAGAGAAAATGACATGCCATTCCTGCATGCGATATTTCGGTTCAGAATCCGGGCGCTTGGATGATATTCGGTGCCATGAATCTGGCCTTATGCGAGACATTTTTGTGTTTGTGTTTAGGGTTTGTGTTTGTGTTTGTGTGTAATGCAAACCTAGAAACCCCAAATTTATAGAAGCCTTTGGAGACTATGGACCAGACAAACTCTCTTGCAGAAAATTCCGTAGATATATCTACGGAAGGGTTTTAAAATTCCTCTTTCCATAGATGCATCTACGGTAAACACCCATAATTTTTCAAATTAGCACCTTCTGTAGATGCATCTACGGTAAACACCCATAATTTTTCAAATTAGCACCTTCCCTAGATGCATCTACGAAAGTTTCCCTGTTTGTTTTTTCAATAGAAGCAATGCAGTAGCTAGCAGTAGTGAGAAAAAAGAAAAATGCATAAACACATAAACACATAAAGTAAGACTTGGCAAAAAAGGATTATATTGCAATGTTATAGAGTGTATATATTACACTTTGAAACTACATAAATACATCAAAAGAGCTATCGCCAGCTAAATCTATTGGAGGTTCTAATCTTGACTTTTCGGCATTTGATTCCTTCTCGGTTTTGTTCAATCTTTCAAAACCGTGCATCCTATTTAGACTCTTCTAGCTCCCTTTGATTTGTCGCACCAAAAAGTTTGAGTCTTGGAGTGATATAAGGTATTGATGAAGTAGGGTTTTTAGGGTGTGGAGTATGTGGTGTTTGGAGAAATGAAACAATGGAGGGAGTGATCATACTGGTTCAAACTATATCAGACACTTCCGTAGATGCATCTACGGAAGGATGTGGCGCTAAGCCTTTCTGCAGGTGCATGAACTGATTTTATGTGTATTTTCTCCCAATATATACTAGTTTATTACGCTTCCATAGATGCATCTACGGATGAAATCAAATTTTTTCAAAATATGGGGTGCTTTCGGAGACCCATCTACGAAAGTTGGGGGCACAAATGAAAATTACTGTGGTGTATAAGAGGTCCATGGGGTTGGTTGAGAAATTTTCTAAAATAAAATTGATGTTCCTTTTAAAATTAATTCTATTTAAAGGTAGAATTTATATCTTTTAAGTTTAATATAGAAGACAAAGACAATGGATCTGTTTGGTAAAAATAATTGTTGATTGATAAGCTAGTTGATAGCTTATAGCTTATGACTGATGACTGATGACTGATGACTGATGGCTTATAGCTTATAGCTTACAGCAAATGGTTGAGACTGATAGCTTATAAGCTAATTGAAGTGTTTCGTAAAATTATCGGTTCAATTAACTTATAAATGTAAAATGACATAAAAGATATTTAATATATAATTATTTATTTTAAATTAAATAAATTATAAAGGTAAAAAATGAATTTTAATTAAAATAATAAGGATAAAAAGGAAGAAAAAATAATAAGCTATAAGACATAAGATAAAACGCTATTTGAAATAGCGTCTGGAAAATAAGCTATGAGTTAGTAAAATAAGCTATAAGCTCGTGATTAAAAGACCGTTACCAAACGGGTCTAAATTATCATATGAGCTTATAAGACATAAGACATAAGTTCGAAAACATGTCTTACCAAACAGAGTCAATAAGTTGTGTAACTATTTTTTTTATAATAAAATCAATCTTTTTAAAAAATTTATTTATTAATTTAAGAGTTAAATATACAAAACCCCCTTGTAATTTTCAGAAACACCCTTGACTAGCAAAATTTTTTCTTCCGTTGCCTAGGTGGCAGTCTACATGATATATATATATATATATATATATATATATATATATATATATATATATATATATATATATATATATATATATATATATATATATATATATATATTTATTTATTTTGTTTTTAATTCAGATCAATTGTTTAAATATTTTTTTATTATTTAAAAAAAACTCAGTGTTCTGCGTGGAGAAGCAACCTGAATATTTGCATTTTCTGAAATAGAAGCAACCTGAATAGAAGTAACATATGTATCATTTTACTCAAATTGAAATATTAAAATAGTGCATTTATATATTTACATGTATTAAAATGTGTTCAAGATTAGCTTATATGGTATATCTACATCTACTTCTAATCAAAATTAGCTTATTCTAATGAAGGAATGAACTTATAATTTTTTTTTTATAGAGTGGTCTCCTTCCTTCCATACCGAATAATTTACCCGAGAGCATTACTGTTTCACGTAGCCTTCGAAAGTTGGTCCTAGGTAGGGGTGATCAAAACCAAACCAACCCAATAGAAAACCGCAAACCAAACCAAACCAAACTGAAACCGCAAAAAACCGCATTTGGTTCGGATTAGTTTGGGTCATCTTTTAACAAAACCGCACGGTTTGGTTCGGTTTGCGGTTTGTATTTTGTAAACCGAACCAAACCGAATCAAACCGCATTATATCATAACCTAAATTTTACTTAACTCACATCCAACATATACTTAAACCTATTATACCTAAGCCTTATGATTACCAACAATTTTCTCATCCTTACACATATAATTTCAGTCCCGATCTTCTCAAATCTCTAATAACATTATCGCACCTTCTTTGCAACATACATCTTCCTTCTTCTTCTTCTATAATCTCTACTCTCTTATATTCTTTCTTTTTCACCTTCTCATTTTTATGTAAATGTTTCGTACTTCAGTTTCGTTTTTATCGCACATCTTCTCTAATCTCTCAACACTTTCTTTTCTTTTTCACCTTCACAGATCTCCTGTCTGTTATATTCCGTTGTTTCATTATAATAATTTTTATATTGTTTTATGCTATTATTTTATGTTTAATATTCTACTTTTGTCTAATTTAATTTTTACATATTAAATGGAAAATTGTTGTCAAAATATGACGAGTTTTGTTGTTATTTGATAGTGTATGAATGTCTAAATACAAAATTATGTTGTCATCTATATGTGTATGTATGACTCAATAAAATATTTGTAAAAAACCGAACCAACCGAACCGAACCAAACCGCATTAGTTTGGTTTGGTTAAAAGTCAACCGAACCAAACCAAACCGCACGATTTTTTCTCTTGCGGTTCGGATGATTTTTTTCGTGAAAACCGCCCAAACCGCACCGCGAACACCCCTACTAGGTTTCTTCGAACTCAGGACCTCAAGAGAAGCATACCCTTGAGACCCAAGCACCCTCCCACTGTATGAGAATTATCATGAGTTTCAATTAAAAAAATAGTGACAATAAGACAAGTATTAAGAGTAAAGATTCTAAATGCAATAGTTAATAGTGTGATGTCACATAGTGATATGTGGTTTTTTAGTGACATTCTCTCACACTAAATTTCGGGAGCAGCTCCGCCATTTTTGTGAGCAGGGTGGACCTAAATCGAGTTTCTACTCAGAGTAACGCAATTCCGTATACTCCCAAGCTGCTGACAATATTATCTCAAGCTTGGAAATTGGGGGGACCATATCCGTGCTTGAAAGCTACACCATACATAATTGTTTCCAACAGTAGCCTTAGCTTCCTCAAGCTTGCAGGAGAAATTCACCAAAAGTTAACCAGTGGCTGAAATTATCGGCAGAAGCAGTGGCGTTTGAAATTGAAGTATACATGAAGGTGGATTGTCATGATCATAGTGATAAACAAAACTCTTATTGTAAGTTGTTAACCACCGTCACCTTTATAATAGCATTCCAGGATTTCATAATTTTGAATTCCGATAACACTGCTTATTATGTTCAGTTGTAGACAGTGATGAAGGTGTTGTTGTTGTGCACTGAAGAACATGGTGAACAGTGAAGGATATTGCTTCACACTAATAGCAAAACTACTATACTTTTGGTCCCACATCGATTGGTTAAAAAACAGAATCAGTGTTTATATACCAATCAAACCTATATATTTGTAAATTTAATATAATGTGAGAGTAAGTAGCTAGCTATTAGAATATAAATGGGCTTAGGCTAAAAAGTATTATTTTGTGTTAATTTAAAAAAGTAATTTCTAAAAAATATTAATAAAAATCTAGCAAAAATCTAGCAGATCCACGGAATTTGGAAATTACAAAGCTAAGCTTTTGCAGGGGTCTCAGGTAGGGCTGTTTTTGGACCTCTGGATCCGAGAACCGGACCGGTGGAACCAGTCCATTGGACCGACCAAATGTGTTACTCGGTCCGAGAATGGGTAATTTTCTTACCAGATACCAAAAATGGATACTTATTGGATACTTTTGTTGGATATCCGAAGTAACGGTCCATAAAAATGGTCCATCATTGTTTCGGTCCGGTCCGAATTTACCCGATTACTATTTTGGTCCGGTTCTTGGGATAGCAAATATCCGGACCGAACCGGACCGATAACATCCCTAGCCTAGGGGGTTTTGTATATTTAATCCTTAATTTAAAAAATACAACATTGTTATGTATGAACTTTTAGATCCTTTAAAAAGATGCACTATATTTGATGCTAATAAAAATGTCAAAGGCTAATAGTATTCTTAACATTTCTCTAGTATGAAAACATGTTGATTGTTGGAATATACTTTATAATGTTTTTATCACTTTACTTTAAGGCTTCTGCCACACAATAAAATATTTAGTCCTTAATTCTCATTGAAGTTCATACATGCATGTTTCTCTTATACCCACCTGTACACCTTAATATATGTTGGCTTAAGTGTCAATCTTCCTTTTATGTGGGTCATTAAAAAATTCACAAGTGCCTCTTTCTCAAAGATACATCAGCTCGTCAAAATATATCAAATATGACATCACTAACAAATTCATGTCGGTATTTAAAGTTTGGAAGCTCTCTATAATGAACTGCGTGCTCTCAAATGTATCTAACTACGTATTGCAACAAACAAGGCAAACCTCGTCAATAGAAAATAAGAGAATCAATTAGTGGTATTTAAGGATAATATGATACTCTACCGGTGATATGTGTTGGCCTAACCTATCATATGAATATCAAGGAAAAAATTATGAGCATGTGATACTTACAAACAATAAAAAATTACTTATTGTCTTGTGGTCATATCAAATTTTACATTCATGTCCCGAACACTTTTACTAAAAAGGATACTCGTCAAAACATGTCGTACGAGAGACAATATCCTTGCTGACAAAATTATTAAGGTCAAAATATGGAATTACAACACTAAGATCATCTAATGTTATGTTGAAAGCGGAGACCATATCATATATCTCATTATCTCAATATATAATCATGTAACACCCAATATTGGGTCCTAGAAATCACAAAAACATATGAGGCAGCCTCTATTGCAAGTACAACTCAATCTTTCAACTCACTATTGAAGGTCCCCGAAAAAAGGAAATCCACCAACCATGTTATTTTTAAGATTTAATTAGACATTTAGTCTTTTAACTTAATTTATATTTTTAGTTTGGTCCCTTAATTAATAAATATTATTTTTTAGTTCTTCAAATCTAACTCCATTAGTTAACTTAGTTTATTCCATTAAATTTTAACTTTAAATATTTAAGGTGGTGCAATATTATTGAGTGTCCACATGCATGTTTTTCTTGTACCCACTCGTACAAGAGAAACCTCAATCAGTCCATACAAAAGAAACCTCAACCATGTTTTAACTTTAAAACATTTAGTCCTTAATTCAATCAGTGCAGAAACCTCAATTAGGTCCATACATGCATGTTTACTGGATAGAATTCCAATAAGAGTTTAGATTGCAGAGAAAGGATTGATTCACACTTCACATGAAAAGGTATGTGTGTGTTGTTTTGAGGAAGATGAATCTCTTTCCCATTTGTTTCTTTGGTTTTAAAGTTAGTTAGAAGGGAGAAGATATTTTTTGGTGGAATATGGAGGAGGTGGGTCTCAATGAGTGTATTCGAAATTTTGATAGTTTTCGGTCGGTGGGTAGAAGGAACGCGAAGAGGTCGAAGGTGTGTTTGATCTGGATGACAACAATTTAGTGTTTGTGGTTGATGAGGAATGCATTTATGTTCAACAATGTTATTACCCCATTGTTGATGTTGTATAAAACATTAAATGTTTGTTTTGATTTTGGATAGTCTATGGTGGTAAACATAGTGAGTTGATTATTATGATTGGTGTAAAAGTTCTTGGAACTTCATAAACTTGTAAGGTTTGTTTGTAAGATGGGTTGAAGTATCCTTTATGTTCATTCAACATATCTCCCCTTATAAAAATAGATTCTGCTGATGAATGATGAATTTTGTCTTCAAATTAATTAGTCATATAACTAAATATCGAGGTTGTCTTCATATAAATCCGCTGATAAAATAATTCAATATATCTCCCGTTTATGCTCATATAATTGTTGGATATTTGTGGTTGTTGGTGGATATGTGACAGCCCTTGAACCAAGAAGATATTGATGAAGATTATACTTGAAAAACTCAAAGCGTGTGAATTTCACACTAACCTTTAGGAACAATTCGCCCCCACCAATTACAGTATATTGGATGCAATTGAGATTAACAACGAATTCCCTTCAGAATACTTTGAATTCCTTAATGTGAATGCACAAACACACTAAGCGTATCTTTTGATAATATGTTACAGAATATGTTTCCTACACTTTATTCATGCATTAATAAAATAAAGGATTTTAAAATAATTAAAATGATGAAAATTGGGTGTGTATATTTCTATTTTCGTGTCTCTTTTATGTTTCCCAAGTGTCTCTATTTATAGAAAAATTGATGTCACCTAGTGAAAAGAAATATCTTTTGAATTAAATTCCAGCAGTATCCAAAGATTATATGACATAAGCATTGCAATGCTCTAGTGGTATAGGTGTTAAGTTTTACTGAAAGGTTGCGTGTTCGAAATCGTTCAAAGGCACATTTTGAATTTTAATTTTATTATACCTTTTGTAAAACAAACATTCAAAAATTGGGTGAGATTCGAACCGTTGACATTATAGTAAAATGACACACCTTGTTACCACCCAGTTAAATATTTCAGATTGCTATTTCTTGCTTCCAAATATTATATATGAACACATAACTTTCATATTTTGGAAATCTCTTACATAAAGTTGTAAGGTTTGTTTGTAAGATGGGTTTGAGTACCCTTTATGCTCATTCAATATATCTCCCCTTATAAAAAAAATAGATTCCGCTAATGAATGATGAATTTTGTCTTCAAATTAATCAGCCATATAATTACATACCGAGATTTTTTTTTTTTAAAAAAGTTAAGTTAAAATTGAAAAATCATCTTAAAAACTTTAAAATGAGAAACAAATAATCAAATTTTTAAAATATATTTTAACAAAATCTTAAATATAAATCATAATGATATTTTTTAAAGGCTTAAATGCAATTTTGGCCCCCCAAATTCTCAATTGCTTGATTTTGGTCCCCCATATTTCAATTGCTTGATTTTGGTCCCGAAGTTTTGTAATTGCTTAATTTTGGCCCCAAAGTTCCAATTGTTTGATTTTGACTCTCAAGTTTGCCCCCTTGTGCATTTGATAATCCATAATGACATGTGGATTAAATTTCTCTTTTTATTTTTTTTTTTGCTTTTTATTTTTTATTTTTTTTATTTTTTATTTTCTTCTCTACAATTTTATTTTTCTTCTCTTTTTAATAGTTAAACTTTGAATGTAATATTGAAAAAATCTTAAATATTTCATTCAACTTATGCATAATGGAAAATTATTTTGACAAAATAAAATAGACCACTACCTAATTAAAATAACAAACTCTTTGGCCAATAACTCCCTCATAGTTAAGCATAAAGTTCGAAAGTCTAGCAATCCTATTAGTCATATATAATTTCAATTTGTTATAAGGGATTTTGCATGCTTGTCCGTATATTCTAAGTTGAATGAAATATTTAAGATTTTCAAAATATTACATTCAAAGTTTAACTATTAAAAAAGAAGGAAAAATAGAATTGTAAAGAAAATTAAAAAGAAAAAAGAAAAAAAAAAACAAAAAACAAAAAAAAAAAGAGAAATGTAGTCTACATGTCATTATTAGAGGACTATCAAATGCAAAAGGGGGCAAACTTGATGGGCCAAAATCAAGCAATTGAAACTTAGGGGACCAAAATTAAGCAATTAGAAAACTTATGAGACCAAAATCAAGCAATTGAAACACGGGGGACCAAAATCAAACAATTGAGAAATTTGGGAGGGTCAAAACTGCATTTAACCCTTTTTTAGAATACTGGATTCATATTCAATAATGATTTTTTTAATACTTTTAAGTCTCTTAAATTTATTTATTTTAATCACCTCTGTTAACTTTTAACTATTAATTTTTTAAGTGGACCAACATTGACGATGGTCTACCATATACCTCAATAATTTTTTAATTTTAATTATTTGATCATTTTGCCAAAATAAAAAATTGTTGGATGAGACATGACTATAGATCTAATAGTGGGCTATCACCATAAATGATCGTCGAACCTTGGTCTCTCCATTCACTCATTGTCTTCCTCCTTCTTTTTTTTTAACCACACTCCACGGGCCTGCACTTCCTTATCCATTAACATCACTTCCATTTCTTTGTATATTCAACACTTCACTTCCTCCATTCATCCCATATTACTTACTACCATCGTTCACAACTTTACCTTCTAAGGACCCCTCTTTATAATGTTCAAATCTCCCACATGATAAGCACAAGAGATGAAGCCCTTTGACGCAGTAGAAAGTCCTAGGCAATAACAAGCGCTAAACCTAAAATAAAAACACAGGGTTGCAAACGCAAAACCTGTCAGATAAGCTCTGAAATCCACTAGAAATAGAAAATAACTATGATTTTATTATAATAAAAGATAATCCTTATGGCCATACCAAATGTATTTAAATGCAGAAACAAATAAACCTTAATGAGCTTAAAGAGGACCTAATGGGCTTTTAATCCAAAACAGAAATAAAACTAAAAATTTCTTAAATATTAAAACAAAAAATTGCGTAAATATTAAAGCTAAAATTACTTAAATATTAAAATGTTTTCTGACGCGCGATTTCTTCTTTGATACGCGCAACCAGCCTTCCTACATTAGTCTCTCCCACCTCTGAAGAACTTGACCCTTAGTCCTCTTCTTGATAAAGAGTCTCATCTGCTTGATACTCATGAATGTCAACAACATTAAAGGTATTGGATATATTCATGGCATTCAGGAGGGCTACCACATAAGCATTATTATTGATCTTTTGGGTCACTTTGAACGAACCATATTTGTGTGGCTGCATTGCTGTAAGTACTAATTGGGAACCTCTCTTTGCGTAAAAACACCATCACATTGTCTCCTACATTGAAAACTTTGACTCTTTTGCGTTTGTTAGTATCTGCTTTATTCTTCTGCCCAGTAGCCTCTAACTTAACCTTGACAGCTTCTTTAACGATCACCTTTTCCTCGGCCATATTCTCAGCAGCCACACTAACTCCAGGCACCTTATGCAACTTAACCAAATCAACCATATGCTTAGGAACAGAAGTATAGACTAGGGAGAATGGTGATTTCACTGTAGCTGAATGCTCAAAACGGTTGTAAGCAAATTTGACCCAAGGAAAAACTAAATCCATTGATTCGTCTTGTCACCACAAACACTCCAAATCATATTTCCCAAAGTTCTGTTGCTTACTTCAGTTTGACCATTTGTTTGAGGATGAGCTGTAGAACTCCGGTTCAGCGCGGTTCCAAATAATTTCCAAAGAATAATCCAAAAGTGACTGAGAAATTTGATGTCCCTGTTTGAATAATTGCCTTAGGAACCCCCATGAAGATGCACAACCTCCATGATAAATAAATCGGCTATGTTGGATGCATCAGTAGTCTTCTTACAAGCAATGAAGTGGGTCATCTTGGTGAAATTATCTACTACAACGAACACAGAATCTACACCTACTGTGTACGAGGCAAGCCCAACACAAAATCCATGGATAAATATTGCCAAATATCATCAAGAATAGGTAAAGGCATATAAAGACCAGTATTTTGAGATCGACCCTTAGAAACTTGACAAATATAATACCTTCTGACTATAGTACCAATGTCACTCAAGTGTGGCCAATAATATATCTCCTCCAGGCTACAACGGTATTGTCTCTACCCAAATGACTGCTAAGACCACCACCATACAGGTATTGAATTAACTTATCTATTAAAGAGAAGCAAGGAATGCATAGTCGATCCCCATTAAAAAAATAGTCATCTCGAATATGAAAATTTGCACAAGGATGTTTTCCACTGCACTTGGCCCATAACTCCTTGATCTCAACATCACTTTCATACAACTCTTTTAGGCACTCAAAACCTAATATCTCCCACGCTAAGGTAATTAGCAAGGAAGCCCTCCTACTCAATGTATCTCCCAACATATATGTTGAATAATAAAAGAATTTTTTGCAGAAAACTCACCACCGAGCATGCTTCTTGTTTATCACCCTCTGGCTATGAAGAAAATTCAAAGCTTGATGGTCACTGAATAGAATGAACTCATTGTGAACCAAGCAAGGTTCCCACTAGCGTAGAGCTCTAAAGACTGCATAGAATTCTCGATCATAATTTCTCCATTTTCGGCCGACATCGCTTAATTTTTTGCTGAAAAAGGCTACAGGTTTCTTCTTTTGAGATAACACAACTCATATTCCCACTTCAGTAGCATCACACTCAACTTGGAACATCTTGTCAAAATCGGGAATATCAAATACCAGTGTGGTACATAGCTTCTCCTTAATTAGTGTAAAACTTTACTGTTGCTCAAACCCCCAATTTTACTTCCATTTCTTCAAACATTCAGTAATAGGTGCAGTGATAGTACTAAAATCTTTTATAAACCACCTATAGAAGGTGTCCATACCATGAAAGCTACGAACCTCAATCACGGATTTAGGTGCAAGCCACTCCCTACGACGCATGATTTCTTCTTTGATACGCTCAACCAGCCCTCCCACATCACCCTTCATATTCAGTATTATACAGTATTCCTTTAATGGTGAACAAGCCTAGCAAAGGTTTAGTTAGATTTACTTCCACACAAATTCTAGCATACTCTCATTTTTCAAATTATAATGTATTATTGTCTACTTTAACTATCTTACCAATCCTATCTCCAATGATTGACAATATCTTAACATCATAATACTTTATTGACAACCCTGCAACACAGATCCACACTGCCACATCTTCAACAGTGTCTCTCTGGTTAAAAATTTGGACTCCAATATTTCAATGTCAAGTAATGGTCATAGATAAATCAAGTTCCATTCGTAAGAGCTACACTTTTATCATCTTCATGCAAAAACGCCACTAAAAAGCATTCATTCCCTAGATCAATTATGTATATGATTCCTCTTCTAACCCACATTAGATTAAACATGGTATCCAAAGCCTTATAACCTATCCTTGTTCCTAATAGTTTAACTATGACTCATCTCCTTCATGGTCGATGAATACATTTCTCCTTATTTTTTGATAGGACAAAAGTTGGACAATTATACTCTCCCACATGAATCTCTTCAACCTTCGCTCCCATATTTTCTTCATTATATTCTACCTCCTCTTCACCTTTCTCATACCCCTTTGTCTTGTTTTTCCTCTGCCTGTTCTATTATCGTGTCTTTATAAGATCTCGCTCCATCGCCCATTGATCCCTGCTGATTGTTGTGAGCTACCCGAGTTGCCTTTTCTTCCTACACTTCCTTGTTGGTGATTGCATCCTTGTTGCTATATTTAGTATTATGTTGATGAAAATGATACATTTCCTTCTTTGACTCGTGTTGTGCTTCGCGCCTTCAGAACCTCTTCTTCAGTGTGCTTCAATTGATTTGTCATAGTAAATCCTGATGGTGGCTGATTCATTCTTAAGGGAAACCCTAGCGGAGCAAAGATTTATCTTATTCCTTTTTCATTTGTAAAAATCTTATTCCAAATTTCAAAACATCGTGTTGATAATATGTTATAAAATAAAATAAAAATTCTAAAGTTTAGAGAAAAAAATAAAATCTACTCCCTCCGTCCCAAAATATAAGAGAAAAAAAAAGCATTTTTCTTGTCTCAAAATATAAGAGAAAAAAACCATCTTTCATATTTTCAAGATAAAATTAAATGCAAATTGCATTTGGTTTACATTCTCTCTCATCTTTTCTATAACCAACAACCAATCAGATTTGTTTTTACATCTTTCTAAGCAATTTATTTCATTAAACCAACAAGTTAAATGATTATGTTTATACTTTTCTTAATAAGTGTGTTTTTTATTTTCTCTCTTATATTTTGGGACGGATGGAATAATTTATTCTGTTTTTCACAATGTATTTTTACACAATGAGATAAATCATATTTATAGGTCATTAAAATCAAACGATATAATCAAATACAAATTATTATAAATAAAAAATAAATTAGTAAAAAAGAAATCATATTTAAAAATTATTATTGATAATAGGGCTGAAAATGAGTAGAGTCGAAATCTTTTTATGATATAAAAATGTACCTATTTATCATTAAGGGAGTAATATTATTTCTGTTTGCACTTGCTCCACCTATTAATAACAAGAATAGGTTAGTTTTAATAAATTATCAATGCTATTTTTGAAAGTTTATATTATACTTAATAATCAAAAGAGAGCACAATATCTTAGATTTGTTTATAATTCCATGCAATATTCGAAGCCAATCACCACCACATATTAAAGCTTCGATAGTAGATGAATGTAAAGAAGTTCGAAATGAATCGATAATTATCCCTTCGACGCTAGAGGTTGACTCTGAAGCCACGGTAGATATTGGAATGGCAAGAATATCTGCTGCCATACGGGACAACACTATATTTTCCACTATTCAATTTCCACCATTCCAAGGCACAAAATGACATATAACCATTATCTTTAGGTTTGTATGTTAGATCATTCAAACTCTTCAATTTCAGATTTTACAGTAGGAATTGCTTGTTGTTCTTCAATATAATTCATTAACAATGACCACCCTAAGGATTTTTGTGGCTCCAAAATAAGCCCATTTTGATCAACACTAGTTTTACTAGATCCTTTTTCAATGTGCTCACTAAGTAGATCAACATACTCTTTGTACATGTCATCAAGAGCAATACGCACATTTTCTATATTTTTGCTACCTTCATCTTCCGGATAAATTAAGGGAAAACACATGTTAACACCCATCATTTTGATCTTAGGGTCCAAAAAAAGAATTAAGGGACATAGCAAGATTACACTGACTCCAATATTTGTCAAATTTTTCCTTCACCGCTTTTGCCATTTCTTTCATAAAATCATATTCATCTTTGATAGCTTAATCTAAAACTAGCTTGATTCGAAACACCTCAGCAAGATATATAAGTTAGCAGTTGGATATTCACTACCATAAATAATATTTGTAACAACATTAAATACCTCTAGCAACTTGGAAACTTTTTCAACCTTTTCCCAATCATCATCATCTGGAAGAGTTGTATAGCTTGGTTCTCGATCTTGAAAACGAAGGAAGACTTCTTTGAACTTTATTGCAACTGACAACATTTGATAGGTGGAGTTCCAACGAGTAGGGAAATCAAGAATTAATTTTTTACCACCAAGCTTTAGTTGTTGAACTATTTGTGAGAATGTTTGCAACCTTGCTCCAGACTGATTAATGAACTTCACACTTTCACGCACATTTTCAACTATTTTTCTATTTTCCCAATACCATCTTGAACAAACAAGTTTATTATATGCACACAACAACGCATATGAAATAACTTTCCATCTAACACTAATTTTTGATGCCTTAAAATCATATCTTTTAACTCTTTCAACAATCTATCGTTGTAGAGTGCATTATCCACTGACACACTATATATTTTATTTTCAATGCCCCAATCTTTAAGACATTTGAAGATTGCATCAAAAATATCAACACCACGCCGAGGAGGAGGAACATGAACAAAACTAAGAATGTGTTTCTTAAAGCCCAATCAGCATCAATGAAATGGCCAGTTAACACCATGTATTCTATCTTCTGATTTTGTGACATCCATAAATTTGTGGTCAAACAAATCTTATTTACTATCCTCAAAGTATACTTCAACTTTCTTTCAGCTTCATAAACTGTAATACAATCATTCTTCAATGTTTTCAGACTAATTTTCTCATATGAAATATTAGAACATTTCATAATAAAAAGGAAACCTTCTTCCTCAACAATACTAAATGCATGTTCATGCATCATAACCCAATGTGCAGTGGCTTCTTGTTGTCTTTCATGGTGGTCATATTTAGCCCTTGAATACATAAGTAGTGGTCCAAAAAGCTTCTCATCAATCATGTTGTTTGCTGGCTGAAAAGTTTAATATTTGTTGTTGTGCTACTAGCTTCTTGTAAACATGACATATTTCTTTTAAATGCCTCATCAAATTACTAGTGGATACCACTAGAAGCAACAACATAATTCTTTTTACAGTGTATACATTGCCATTTTTTCATTCTTTAATTCCACTTTTTTGAAGTGATCCCAAACTAGAGAAGTTTTCTTTCTCTTGGACTTTTGAATAACAATGTCACTACTTTCAACATTTTCTTTATTCACAACTTCATTTGATGGTGTTGATGCATTTATTAGTGGTTCTTCATTTGTATTTGCATCTAAATCAATATAGGATTTAATATATTTAAGCATTCTTCTCCATCTTTTGGTGGTGAACCTCCCAATGATTCAAGTGAGGTACTATATGACATATCTACAGGAAGAATAGATTTAGGAAGAACAAATACAAAATAAAGTAAAATTAAATAAAATCTTCATAATAGAGTTATAATTCATTCTAGGAAGAACATATTCGGAACACAATAAAAAAAGTGACAAAGCTACTAAAACAATCATATAATAAGAAAATAATATTTACCTCTATTAACAAATGATGTTGAATCTAGTTGACAAATAATATAGAGATGAAAATTTGATGATATTTGAAACAAATTAGAAGGGTATTATTTTAAATGGAACCTAGAAAAGGGACTAAGATTCTCAACATATAAATGAATCTCAATTTCTTAATACTCTTAGAATTTGAAAAGTGGTAATTTATCTTTATTACTTAAAATGAAAGAAATTCTCAACAATCAAATTTGAAATCATTTATAATATTTTTTCTGGACTAGGCGTGTGGCTGGCCCAGCATCGAGCACAACTCAATCCATACCTACGTTGAGGACGGTCCAAAGTGCTACCTAACCCATTATAGTCAGTAAAGAGCACGTTTCCCAAGTACTCCTCACCCGAGGACACGTCACCAACTGCTTCCCCACTCTTCGTGTGACTGAAGAAACCGTTTTGCACTCTGCAACAGGCAAGTCCACCCACAATTCGAGGATCATGGCAGTCATCTGTTATGGTCCTGGATTCTCAACGCGTAACAGAGACCATTGGCCATGCGTTGGGGACTCACTATAAATATCCTCCTTTGCATGAGGGACATATATTCTATCCTATTCTACTATAAACCTCTTCAGTCTTACTTACTTGAGCATCAGAATTTCTGCAGGTACACCACCTCCTTCGTTGATTCCATCAAGCCTACAACGTCCGCCAGCCACAACTGTCCTGATCACAATAAGATCAATTTTTAATTTTAAAATATTTATTAGTCTAAAATATTATTATTTAAAATATCAATAAAATACTAATTATTATTTTTACGAATATATTTGCATTTATTAAATTTTAACTTATTAAAATTAAGGTCAAATATATTTTTAGTCTTGTATTTTAAGATTGGTTTAATTTTGATTTTTTAATTAAAAAAATCATATTAGATATTTATCTGCTTAAATTATGTTATATTAGTCCTTTTTGGTTAGAGAGTGACTAATAAATTCAAAAATTCGTCGTTAAATTTTTCGTTAATTTAATGAAAAAGATTAACATAATATATTTTAAAAAGTTAAAAAAATCAATATAATTTTCTTAAAGTTAAAGATCTTAAACGAACTCCAAATTTAAAATACCCTACTAAAAAGATATTAAATTTAAAATTAATTTAACAAATTACTTTCTAAAAATTCACCATAATTAATATAAAATATTTCTATAAGACTAGAGAGTATTAATTAGAAAAGTTTGAGAATTTCTTTGTAGATCTTTCTATGGGGAGTACCTCCGCTGAAAACCCCAAATTATCCTACTTCGAAGATGCATCTCTGGAGTATTTTTTTTTTTAGATTTTCCCAAATTTCGGAGATGCATTTTCGAAAACACCACAAAATGGGTGTTTTCGGAGATGCATCTCCGAAAAATGGTTGAGATTTAATTCTTGTCTTTCTTGTTTTCATATTTTCTTACTAATAAGCATTTTCCTTTTCGGATATGCATATCCGAAAAAATCTCAAAAAGTTAAAAAATTTGGAATATTAAAGGAATGTTTGAATTTCTTTAAATATTGTTTTAAAAGAAAAACATATATTTTTTTTACTAATATATATTTATGTACAAAAAAATATTTTTAATATAATTAATAGTTAAATTTTTAAATATTTATTTTAAATAAATGTGCGGTTTAGTTTGACTAAATAAATTTGAAATGATAAAATGGACTAAACAGAAAAATAATGTCTAATCAAAAGCTGTCATTTTTAATTTGTTTAAATATTTATAGGAATAAAACTTATTTAACGTTAAATTAAAACAATGAGAATATAATATTTTACTAAAAAGAAAGCATGCTAAGATTATTGTTTGAGAATTTTTTTGATAAGTTAGAAATAAAAAATAATTTATTTATCAAATACAAAATAATTAATCTTAAATTCAAAAAAATAAATTCAAAGAAACAGTGCATCTAAAAAAGAAATTGTAAGATGATGGCTGGTGTTATAAAGAAGAAAAAGAAATTAAAATTGTTACCAAGTGATTTCCATACTGTCAACGTCATTAATGAAATATTATGTTTTTTTCGTATTTTTATTAAAACAGTTTTTGGAAATAAAAAATAAACTTGAAAACTAAAATAACTATAACTTGTTTTAGTTTTTTAAATTTAAAAACTATAAAACAAAAAATTGTTTTTGAAAATAGTTTTTAATTCTACTAATGATATATATTTAATAATATATTTTAATTAATATAATCAAATTTACTATTAATTGTATTGATTCATCTTGATTTTAATTTTTTAATAATTGTTGAATTTTTTTCGGATATGCATATACGAAACATTCTAAAATCAAAAATTGGAATATTTCATCTCCGATGACACCCCCTCTTAAGAAGGTGATTTCGGAAATGCATCTTCAAAAACATTTTTTTTGTGTTTTCGAGAGTGCACTTCCAAAATCAATTTAAAAAAAAAATTTGAAGATATATTTCTAAAATATAAAGGCATTTTTGTATTTTCGCCGCGAGTATACGAAGGTTGGGGTCCATCAAGAAATTCTTGAAAGTTTTTAACTTGCGAAGGTTGGGGTCCATCAAGAAATTCTTGAAAGTTTTTAACTTGCGAGACCTGTAAGCTTTTAGAGACGTGACAAGTGAGTATATTGCTTATGTGACATATCTAAAGAGTGGAGGACATTAATAAAGATTGAGTGGGTGTATGTAGTTTATCTAGAAAGTAAGGAATAAGACCATTTTCAAAGGTGAATTTGTGAAGACTTCAAAGTGGTGGAGGAAGTTAAATTATTAGGTTGGAGTTGATTAAAAGATAAGATAAAAAGATTTAAGTATGACATCATGGAGTGAAATGCTCAACCATTAATTTCTTTGGCGTTGTACTCATGAGGTTTTTTTTTGTCATTATGTTTGCGAAAATTAAATGAGATATTTTTTTAAGTAAAAATTTATTATAAACTTTTTCATTTAATTAAAGTTAAAATATAATAAGCTGGGTTTGATTCTCTTTTTCATTATATCTCTCTTTTTATGTACAATGAAAGAAATTATTGTTCAGTTATGTCATAATTGTGTAAGAATATAAGTTGCAGGAGTGTGGACTCGAGCCAACGAGATTCCACTATATATTTGAAGAAAATGAGTGTGGAAACTATGAGAAAAAATAAACATAAAATTGTGCCTAGAAGGAATGTCTGATGTGGGGTGATCTTCTGATGGTTACTCAGAAGATGTTGTTGACCAGAAGATGTTATCTTCTGGGTCCCATTAGCTTAGCTGTTTAGTAGTAAGGGTATTTTAGTATTTTGTAGTACTGTACTGTTTGTACCTTAGACTTGTTCACTAAGTTTATTGTTTTAGGGCTTATGTGGCAAGATTTTCTTTTTCTATAAATAGCCTTGTAATAACTATCATTAATAGAAGAATACAACATTTATTCTCTCATCTCTTTTGCGCCGTTATTCTTTCTTCTCTTTGTTATCATCTTTATTCATTGTGCACCAACAATTGGTATCAGAGCTCCGGTTCCAAACACAGGGAAACACGAGTGAACGTGAGTTTGTGTGACTGTGTGATTGATTTTGTTTCTGGGAAACAAAGTTGTGTTGAATCACATTTTTCTTGGTTGTTTGTGGGTTGGGAAACACTGTGCGAGTGTGAGTGAAATCTGATTTTTCTGCACAAGTTTAAAGATGAGTGGAAGCAACTTGAATACCAAACTTCCAGTTCTTGATGTTAAAAACTGGAATAGATGGATGATTCAAATGCGTGTATTATTTGGTGCTCAAGATGTTTTAGATCTTGTCACTAGAGGATATGTTCCGGTTGCAGCGGATGCAACGGAAGAACAAAGAGAAGCGCAGAGGGAAACGAACAAAAGAGATCAAAAGGTGTTGTTCTTCATTCATCAGTGTGTGGATGTGAATGTGTTTGAGAAGATTTCTGATGCTATGACGTCTAAGGAGGCGTGGGATATACTGGTCAGGTGTTACGGTGGTGACATATCAGTAAAGAAGGTGAAGCTTCATTCCCTGAGAAAGCAATATGAAAATCTCAACATGAAGAACAATGAGAAAGTTTCTGAGTATATCTCTAGAGTGATTGTGATCACTAATGAGATAAAGGCTTGTGGAGAAACTCTTTCTGAACAAGTAATCATAGAGAAGATATTGAGGTCTCTTACTCCTCAATTTGATTATATTGTTGTATCTATTGAACATTCTAAAGATCTGGAAACCATGAGAATAGAAGAGTTGCAATGCAGTTTAGAAGCACAAGAGTTGCGTCTGACTGAGAGAACTTCTGAGAGAGAAGTTGAGCAAGCTCTGAAGGCTTCGTTTGTCAAGAAGGACCAGAAGCATAGACGTGGTGATAGATTCCAGAAGGAAGCCTCAACTTCTGATGAGAAGACATATCAGAAGGGAAAGGATAAGAAGAAAGTTCAATGTTATTGTTGCAAACAGTTTGGCCATTTTGCTAGAGACTGTTTGGCAAACAAAGGAAGGAGATCAAAAGAAGAAAATATAGCGAGAGGAGGTTCAGATGATGAACCTGTGCTATTGATGGCTTCAGAGTCTGACGAAAGATGTTTGTCAGAGTGGTGGTACATGGACACTGGGTGTTTAAATCACTTGACTAGAAACAAACAATGGCTGATAGACTTTGACTCTGAAAGGAGGACAAAGATCAGATGTGCTGATGATAAGTATCTTTATGCAGAAGGTATGGGAAATGTCAAAGTCAAAGTGAAGAATGGAAAGACTGTTCTGATCAAAGACGTTTGGTATGTTCCTGGAATCAGAAGCAATTTGATGAGTGTGGGTCAGCTCATTGAGAAAGGTTTCTCAGTTGTTATGAAGAACAATCTCTTAAAGTTGTATGATTCCAATCAGAAGTTGATTATGCAATCTGAATAGGGAAGCAACAGAACATTCAAGGTGATTGTAGAAACAGCTGAAACAGAGTGTCTGAGTGCTGAAGGCTCAGAAGGAGATAGTAAGTTGTGGCATAAGAGGTTGGGGCACTTGAACTATAGAAGCCTGGGGCATCTAAGTTCTAAGAAGCTCGTACGTGGAATTCCAAAGATTCTGAAGCCTGAGAAGTCATGTGAGGTATGCATGAAAGGCAAGCAACCCAGATTGCCATTTGTATCAGAAGTTGCTCCAAGAGCAAAGCATGCTCTGGGAGTAGTGCACTCTGATGTGTGTGGACCATTTCCAGAACCTTCACTTGGAGGAAATAGGTATTTTGTGTCTTTTGTGGATGAGTTCACAAGAATGACGTGGGTAACACTTATCAAGTTTAAGACTGAGGTGTTTATAGAATTCTAGAAGTTCAAGGTGAAGGCTGAGAAGCAGAGTGGTCAGAAGATAAAGATTCTTAGAACGGATGGTGGAGGTGAGTATAACTCTACAGAATTCCAGAAGTTCTGTGATGATAATGGAATTGAGCATGAGGTTACCGCTCCTTATACTCCTCAACACAATGGTCTTGCTGAACGTAGAAACCGTACTTTGCTTGATATGACGAGAAGTATGCTAAAAGAGAAGAAGCTTCCTCATAATCTATGGGGAGAAGCTGTTGCTACTGCAGCATATATGCTCAACAGGTGTCCAACGAAGAGGCTGGAGGATATTGTTCCTTTAGAGAAGTGGACTAAAGAGAAGCAAAGTGTTAGTCATCTGAAGGTTTTTGGTTCTGTGTGTTACAAACACGTTCCAGAAGCTAGAAGGAAGAAGTTGGATGATAGGAGTAGAGTGATGTTATTGGTGGGGTACCACAGTACAGGTGCATACAGGCTCTATTGTCCAGAGACTAACAAAGTTGAAGTCAGCAGAGACGTCATTGTGAAAGAATCAGAAGTTTGGGATTGGAGAGAGTCTCAACCAACTTCTGACGTAGAGATAACTTTTGAAGAAAAGTTAGAGTCAGAAGATGAACAATCTTATGAAGACAAGTCAGAAGATGAAGCATCTTCTGAAGATGAGTCAGATGGAGAATCTGATTCTGATCCAGATTCTGATGATGATCCAGAGTCTGGTGGTAGTCATGATTCTGGAAGGGAAAACTCTGAAGACATAGGGTCTGGAGGACAAGCTTCTGGAGATGATCATGGAGGTGGTGACTCTGGAGTAGCTGACTCTGAAGTAGCTCAGCGACCACAAAGAGTCAGAACTATACCAAGAAGGTTTGCAGATGTTGACATGTTGCAAGACACAAAAGTTGACTCAGAAGGAGAGGTCATTCAGTGTGCCATGTTAGTAGATTCTGAACCAGTGGGTATTGAAGAAGCGCTCAAGAAGAAAGTCTGGCTGAATGCCATGAAAGAAGAACTTGAGGCTATAGAAAAAAACAAGACTTGGAAGCTGACAGAACTTCCAAAGAAGAAGAAAGCCATCAGCGTCAGATGGGTTTTCAAGGTAAAGCTGAAGCCAGATGGATCAGTTGGTAAACACAAAGCGAGGCTAGTGGCTAGAGGTTTTCTTCAGAAACCTGGACTAGATTACTTTGAGGTGTTTGCTCCTGTAGCTAGACATGAAACAATCAGATTGGTGGTTGCTTTAGCTGCAAACAGAGGTTGGTCCTTGATGCATCTGGATGTAAGGTCTGCATTTCTGAACGGTCCATTACAAGAGGAGGTATACGTTTCACAACCCCCTGTCTTTGTGAAAAATAATAAGGAAGGGATGGTGTACAAATTACACAAAGCTCTGTATGGATTGAAGCAAGCGCCCAGAGCTTGGAATTTAAAGATTGATTCATTTTTCAAGAAGCACGGGTTTCAGAAGTGTGAGATGGAATATGGAGTCTATGTGCAACATTCTGGAAGCAATATGATTCTGTTGTGTCTGTATGTTGATGACATATTGCTTACGGGGAGTTGTACAGAAGATCTGATGAAGTTCAAGAAGGTGCTGATGAATGAGTTTGAGATTACAGACCTTGGGAAAATGTCATATTTTCTAGGGATGGAGATTCTGTACTTAGAAGATGGTATCATTCTGCATCAGCTGAAGTATGAATTAGAACTTCTGAAGAAATTCAAGCTGGAGAATTGCAAAGCTGCTGTTACACCGTCAGAAACGAATCAGAAGTTGGACTCTGATTCTGAAGGTAAAGATGTTGATGCTACGATATTCAAACAGTTGGTTGGCTCTCTAAGGTATTTGTGTAATACCAGGCCTGATATATGCTATGCAGTTGGATTGGTTAGTAGGTTCATGAGTAAACCTAAGTGGTCCCATTACCAAGCTGCTGTCAGAATCTTGAGATATGTCAAGGGAACTCTGAAGTTTGACATATTGTTTCCTTCTGGGAGAAAGGAAGAATCAGAATTATTGAGTTATTCTGATTCTGATTGGTGTGGAGACAGAGTTGATAGAAGGAGTACTTCTGGATATTTGTTCATGTTTCTGGGAGGTCCTATTTCTTGGAGTTCCAAAAAGCAACCTGTTGTTGCTCTATCAACCTGTGAAGCTGAGTACATCGCATGCGCTGTAGCTGCATGTCAAGCTGTGTGGCTTCTGAACTTATTAGAAGATCTGAAGATTAAGGTGAAGAAGCCTCTGAAGCTGATGATTGATAACAAGTCTGCAATCAATCTTGCCAAGAATCCGGTGTTACACGGAAGAAGCAAGCATATTGAGACTAAGTATCATTTCTTGAGAAGCCAAGTCCAGAATGGAACATTAGAAGTTGTGCACTGTAGCACTCAGAAGCAGATGGCAGATGTTATGACGAAGGCGATCAAGACGGATCAATTTCTGCTCTTAAGGGATGGAATTGGCGTTGTCAGCTTTGATTGAAGAATATGAATTAAGGGATGGTATTGAAGAGCAATTCAATATTCAGAAGATGAGCATCAGAAGTTCTGATGTGGGCTGATCTTCTGATGGTTACTCAGAAGATGTTGTTGACCAGAAGATGTTATCTTCTGGGTCCCATTAGCTTAGCTGTTTAGTAGTAAGGGTACTTTAGTATTTTGTAGTACTGTACTGTTTGTACCTTAGACTTGCTCACTAAGTTTATTGTTTTAGGGCTTATGTGGCAAGATTTTCTTTTTCTATAAATAGCCTTGTAATAGCTATCATTAATAGAAGAATACAACATTTATTCTCTCATCTCTTTTGCACCGTTATTCTTTCTTCTCTTTGTTATCATCTTTATTCATTGTGCACCAACATATATATATATGGATGAAAAAGATAACATTATATATATATACATATATATATATATATATATATATATATATATGTCGCACGCTCGCGAAAAATGATCAGGATCAACTGAGTCGCCATCGAACTTTATTTATCTCAATCAAGCAAAGAGAAAATATTGAAAAAACTCGAAAGAAATAAATGATGATAAGAAAAGGTCTCACGATCAAAGATCGAATAAGGAAGTCGATTACACAAGGGGAATGTGTTAACACTCCTTACGTCTTTGGTACTCCACATGATTCACTCTTGTCTGTTTCTAATCTATGGGTGTGATGTGAAAATCTAAAGCCTAATGCAAGAAGGAAATGCATGCAAAAAGAGAGAGAAGAAAATACGGGAAAAAGAAGGAATAAAATTATAGTACATCAGATGGTCCCTCATAAAGTGGAGGTATCTGAATACTTTTCCATTATTTATTGAATAGAATTGTTTTTAGGATTTGATTTGTTGTTCTTTTTTAATGGATAATACATCAGATGATACCTCATAAGGTGGGGGTATGTGAATGCTTTCTTCCTTAAAAATTTTGAGTATGATTAAAGTGTTTTAGAAAACTGAAAAAAAGAAAAGAGGGAATGGAAATGAAGGGAATGACTTATTGTTATTGATTTTTTGGTGTTTTTAATATTAAAAGAGAAAATAAAAATCTAATTTTAAATTATTTTTTTTTTTGGATTTTTTATCAATTGAATCTAATTAAATGAAGAGGAATATTTTTTTGAATTGATATTATTTTAAGGATTTATGTCAGGATTATTAGTGAGATATGTATGAGGTAGAATTATTTATTTAGAAGTGAAACGAAAATAATTTACATTATTAGGAGTAACAACTAACTACATCTTTTGTATTTCGATGATAAAGGAAATATTTTTGTATTTTTTTGAATCTTTTACGACTAAATTAAACTAACTAAAATAAGAATTAAATTCTAATTAACTTAATTGACTAACAATAATTAAATAACTTCTATTTCTTTTGTATATTTTTTTTATGAAATTTTTTACTATAATGACATTAACCTAAACAAGAAATACAGAACTAATTATAATTTAACTAACCTACATAGGTAACCGCAAATAATTTGACTCGAATTATAAAAAAAAGTTTAATTACAATTGGAAGTAAATTAAAGAATTTTTTTAATTAAAATTAAACAAATATTTTTATTTGCTTCTAAAAAAAATGACTCTAATCCAATTCGACCGAAAAGTACGAACAACCAAAGATCATACACAATCAAAGAAACAACACACAAAAAAACAAAAAAGCAATAGGAAAAGTTCAAAATTTTATATTTCAGGTCCAAGAATCATGCATAATAAAAAAAATCCAACAAGTTATATTTCAAGGCCAAATTCACCAACCTGAAGTGCGTGACATAATTAAGCTGCTTCCTCCTCCCTCGTTAATCTTTCTTACTCATCTCATTTTCTTTGGTGCAAAATTCCTTCTCTTGATTGATGAAGTTTTTGAGGTTTTGTTGTTATTCCTTGATGTGAAAAATAACAACTTTAGGAGTGAGTTTCTGAATTCTGGATGATTAGGAATGAAAAAATTAGGCCTTTATATAGATGAAAATTAGGATTTGACATTGAATGGACTCGATCTATTTAAGGCAAGTTTTTTATGAGGTTGATATTTGGTTCAAGTCTTAGTGAGTAAGACTGTGAATCTGGACGATTTGGTGACTAGGTGCAAGATTGGACATGGGGAGAGATTGTTTTGAGAATTTTTTCTTTCTATTTTAGATTTTTGGCTTTTTTTTTTTTGCATAAAATCAAGATTTTAATAAAAAAAATATTTTAAAATATGCTAAATAAAGGAAAACGAAAAATACTATTTAAATAATAAAAAACATTTTTTTGACCTTTTTTAATGAAAACACGCAAAAATAGAATAAAATACAAAATGTAGTAACATGGAATTTTAACTCGCGACCTTTTGCCTAAATTCCTTACATGTGCTTTGTTACCAACTATGTTATCTCAATTATTCGAAATAAATTAGCAATTAAAAACATATAAAGGGTGGGCAATACTGGGGTATAACAATGTGACTTTAAACCCCTGTCTCAACTCGAGTGTAGTAACCAAATGAATCACCCAGATCACAAAATATTTTGATCCCATGCCTTAGGAGCTTAATGAGATGAATGATTATGACTGTTATGAATTAGTGGAATATGCATTTGAATGTGAAGCACAAGCCAGACTAAAGTGAAATCAGGAAGACAAATTTTGGGGTGCAACAGCTGCCCCTATTTAATCATCTTAGACCTGAAGGTGAGATTAGGGCTAGCCTTTCGAACATTCGTAGTAGAAGAAGGTTAAATACTAAAGAACCCGAAAATTTGTCTGAAGAAAGATGGAATCTATTGGGGAAAAAGGATATCAACTTTGGGTTGAGGATAAAAAGAACATCAATTCTACTGGGGAAGAATGTATCGACTCTGGGTTGAGTAGATTAACTCTGGGTTAAAAATGAAATAGAAACCAACTCTGGGTTGGATATAGGATCACAAACTGCACTAGGAAAAAGGTACAACTAACAACTCTGGGTTGAAGGTCAAAAGAAAAAAATATCAACTCTGGGTCGAAGGGATGAGATAAGGTAGAAAGACATCAACTTTGGATTGAATGTGAATAAACTTAAACTCTGGAGTAACAAGGAGAAATCTATAACTCTGGGTTTGTCCAAAGAGAATATCAACTCTGGGTTGGCGTATTTATCAACTATGGGTTGAAAAAGAACTTAAACATCAATTATGGGTTGAACATGGAAGAAAAATCAACTCTGAGTTGAAAGGAAATTGACCATCAACTCTGCGTTGAGAGAGAAAAGAAAAATCAACTATGGGTTAAGCTAGAACTAAATATCAACTTTGGGTTGAAAGAGAAAAGGAAAATCAACTCTAGGTTGATCAAGAAATAAACACCAAGTCTGGGTTGAGCAAGAACTAAATATCAACTCTAGATTGAGAGAAAAAAAGAAAAATCAACTATGGGTTGATCAAGAAATAAACATCAACAATGGGTTGAGCAAGAAATAAATATCAACTCTGGGTTGAGAGAGCAGAGGAAAATCAACTTTAGGTTGAGCAAGAAATAAACATCAACTCTAGATTGAGAGAGAAAATAAATACCAACTTTGGGTTGGAGAGAAAATATATACCAACTTTGGGTTGGAGAGAAAATAAATACCAACTTTGGGTTGGAAAGAAACGGGATAACAACTCTGGGATGAAAGAAAGATACCAGTCTAAGCTAGGTAGGAAAACAGGAGATGCCAGTCTGAGCTGGACTTGGAGAAAGAAATATCAGTCTGTCCTGGACCAAGGGGGAGATATCAGTGTGACATGGACTAAGAAAAAGACACCAGTCTGACCCGAATTTAGAAGAAATTTGAGAGGAGAATGTTAGTCTGGCCTGGACTTAGAGACATATAAACATAGTTGATTTTGAGAAATGAAACCACAAGGGTAACTCTGAGTAAACCCGGTGGAATATCAACTGAATGCTTTGTAGGGAACTTATCTGATGAATATCTACCCGGATTATGCTTCACATGCATATTTTGATTAATTTTATGCACCTCTGGAGATATGATGCAATGCAATAACTATATGTAGTGCACTGATTGATTGATCAGGGTTTCTACTTTCTGTGGGGAATATGTTGGATGGAGTTCTGGTACTCTGTTTGGGGATTAAAGTAGAGAGGATGCCCCTACATCACTGATGATTGGATTATCATGAGAGGAATGTCAACGAATTAGACTTTGGTGTGCTAGGGATTATCAACGATGTACTAGATTTTGGCTTTATGATAAGGCAATGATATGCATGATGTATGTATGATCATGATAGATAAAATTCTTGTTTCTAAGTTACAAGGAGTGGATTGGAAGTGCCTTCTCGGAAAGGTTGTTGCTTGTGGAAAGTATCTGTGAAGGTGTTTGGCTTGACTCCTCGACACCTGTCTTGATATCCGATACTTGATTGAAGATGAAGAAAAGAGATGCTAATGGCCTGCCCCATCCCGCAGGATCTCTTGAGAAAGAACTCTGATGCGTTTGAATCATGGAGTTTTGCAATGGTCTTCCCCAGTGTTGATCACAGGATTGTCATGAATGCCCCAGATTGAAAGGAACTGCTCAACTAAATGGATTCTTCAGGTATTTGCTCCATGGATGACCAAACTTTTCCCCTGTAAGACTACTCAATTGTATTTCATCGTTGAACTTTCCTTGGTATCAAGTACTTATTTTCAGATTAGAGACGATTCTGTTTTTAAAATGATAACAGGGATGCACTACACATGATAATCTCAAATTCAAAGTTTTTATTTGTTAAGAAAGACACTAATTGATTTTTTGGTGATTACTAGTCAGAATGTTGTACCGATACTGACACAAATGACAAGCAACATATTAGGAGTCAGTTTTGACATGATTTTACTGTTTGTATGTTTTCACAATGAACCCTGCTTCAGTTAGGACTTTTGAAGGTTGTAATATGGTCTGGTTCACAATTTGAGAAACAAGATAACGTAATACAATTGAAAATGCTTGAGAAATCTAAACAATGACAAGATTTTCCTTATTCTAATGCAAATGAAAATTGGGAAAGCAACTTCAAAGAAATCTCCTATTCTCTGACAAACATAAAGTCTTCGGGCTCCACTGGTGGAAGAATCATTATGAGGTGCGATGGGGTTGTTGATCACATTGGGAGTCACTGGTCCAAACTCAATTGCTTTACCATTAATCAAATCCTGAACCTTGTCTTTCAGAACCCTGCAATCCTCAATGGTGAAAGATTTGAGGATCTTATACCTTAATAAGCCTACAATTTCTTATACTTGGCTGCATATACCTATTCTCTTCATCATTGTAATCATTAAGCTTTGCATTTGCTTCATATGGATTTATGACTTGTTACAATCATTCCTTTCAAACATATCCAATAACTCATTCACATACTTTTGTTTATGCATTACCATGCCTTCCCTAACCCTTATAAATTCCATGCCATGAAAAAATTAAAGCTTCCCAAAATTATTCATCTCAAACTCAACCTCCATTTTCCCCTTTGAGTTCTCAATCGCAATTGAATGGATTTTAGTGATGAGCAAGTGATCCACCTACAAACAAATCATCATGATACTTGAATTTCTGAAACTTCACATGTAGACATCGTACTCAATTGTGTGTTTCTTTGAATCCTAACTTAATAGAAAATGTAAATTCTCTTTTAGCGAGTTCTATGGAATTGCTTTAATTTATACAAAGATTTGTGCAACTTGTACAATATACACTCTTTTCCTTTCACTTTAAATTATGGTTGTTGAGTGACATAAACTATATTTTCTATTGGACCATTTAAGAAATCAAACTTGACATCTAAGTAATTTAGGGGCCAATTCATGCTACTATTAATTGCTACAACTAGTCTCATTGTCTCAAGTCTTTCCACAAGAGTAAACATTTCATTATCGTCAATACCATATCTCTACAAGAGGCCACTAGTTGCTAATTTTTCCTTATGATTTGTAATTGTACCATGAGGATTCATTTTGATCTTAACGATACACTTCACATCAATGGTTTTCTTCCTTTCAAATAAATCAACAATCTCTCAAGTGTGATTCTTCTCAATTGACTTGAGTTTTAATCACGACCTCTCTCCAAATTTTAATCTTCATTATCTCATATTGGCCTATTATCTTAACACCAGCTAGCAGAGTAAAATTAATAAGCCCGCCTTCATTATTGAGTGCATTATCAAGTAATAGTTCACAATATACAAGTTTACTAGGAACTTGCCTTGTTTTCTATGACCCCACATATGTTTGAGCTTCTATTGGTCCATTATTGGTTAATTAAGTGTTTTCATCACCATTTTTTTCATTCGACTCTTCACTTTGAAAAAGTTCAAAGAAACTGTTCTGGACTGGGCCGACGCATGACCCAAATACAGCGAGAGGCCCAAATTCAGTCTGACCCTAGGGAAGGCCCAATCTAGCTCCTCGTCACTAGGGCTTACATCTGCCCGGACTCCGAGCATGCGCCATGCTGGGTTCAATCTGGCAAGACCACGAGTCTCTCAAGCAAGCACTCCCTTCGAACACCTCCGCCTACCCTCTTCGCCGAGGACCCTCCTCCTCGTAGGGTTCCTTCACCACACAATCCTCCGAATAAGGCAGAGCCCACGCACCTCCGAGAAGACCGTGTCTCCCCTGAAATTTCGGAGCGGTTGACCCAGGATGGAGACCACGTGCTGGTTTCCACTACACCCGTAGGATCCAGGCAATCTCTATTTTGGGCCTGGACATCCAGTCCAATGTGGAGATCTTGGCCCAGTGCTAGGCGCTATAAATACTCTATTTCACCAGAGGATCAAGTAACTTCAATCATTCTCACTCTTACCTTGCACTTGCACTCTGATTGCTATCTCTTCTCACTTTGGCATCGGAGTACCTTGCAGGTACACCCCCTAATTCACAGAAGTCCAACACGTGGCAGGCCCTGAGGATCCTCCTGATCAAGTAAGATGAAGCAGTCGCCCTGATGAAAGCTGAGGAAGATAAGAAGATGATTGAGGACAAAGTTTGGAAGTTGGAGTTGGCGCTCGGGGTGTCCAAGGACAAGCTGAAGAAGAAGAGTGAGGATTTGACACAGAAGTGAGATCTTCCTCAGATTCGGATGAGGGTAATACATCCTCCTGGGCGGCCATATCATCTGCAAGAAGGGGAAAATAGTGAATTCGACATTGTATCAAATCCACCATTCCACCGCAAGACAAGTGAAAGGGTAGAGCAAGGGGCACTAGAGGCCCCCGACCAAACCCTTATTTAACTCCTCGAGGAGGATTCGAGTGCGAACACGTCAGACCTAACTCATTTAGCGTCTCATAAGTAAAACCTACAGACAAACACACGAAGCTGATGAGCAAGGTGTGCATTCCCCGGGCAAAAGTTGAATTCCACGGGGAGAAAACATGAGTTTCCCGGGCTCTAATGTGAACAGCCCAGGGAAACCCTTAAACCCTCCGAGGATAACCAGGAACTCCAAACTTTTTTCATGAAAGACCCAAGGATCCCCACCAATATTTCGGGGAGGAAGAATCCTCGCGTGAAGTTTCCTACATTTATCCTAAGTCTATCATAGCTAAACAGATGAAGTCCTGGGGACAGGTTCCCCGAAAACTCAAAATGCATCCCAAAGGCGAAATCTAACCAAAAGAAAGGAAGTCCAACATACCTGAAGGTTGCATGATGAAGAATAGGTGGAAATTGTAGAGCTGGAGATGATCATCGGGGAAGCGGCAACCGGAGAGAAGGCAGTGAAATCCTGAGTGAAGAAAGTGAGCGTAAAACCCTAATTGAGAGATACTACCCTTTTTATAGAGCCTGCACGGAAGGCGAAACGTCGCGTCGGCTGACACGCCATTTCCTAGACAACGACTGCCTCATTATGACCCTAGTCCTTAGGCCATCATTACACTCTTAATACGCCGCCAGTCACCCAAATGTCTGCCACACGCTATCGTTTTGCATCCCCGACGACCAGCGAGCGTACCACTCTCCCCGCGAGAATTCTCTGCTCGTCTTGGTACGATCCGCCCGACGAAGCATCTGTACGAGCAGCCCCCTGACATGTATTGACCGAGATCTATAGTGAACAAACATAAAGTCACAGCTCCCTGCCTGGAAGCTACGACTTGGGGGGCTCCTGTTCTGGACTAGGCCGACGCATGACCCAAACACAGCGAGAGGCCCAAATTCAGCCTGACCTTGGGGAAGGCCCAATCTAGCTCCTCGTCACCAAGGCTTACGTCTGCCCGGACTCCGAGCATGCGCCACGCTGGGTTCAACCTGGCAAGACCACGAGTCTCTCGAGCAGGCACTCACTCCGAGCACCTCCGCCTACCCTCTTCACCGAGGACCCTCCTCCTCGTAGGGTTCCTTCACCACACAATCCTCCGAATAAGGCGTAGTCCACGCACCTCCGAGAAGATCGCGTCTCCCCTGAAACTTCGGAGCGATTGACCCAGGATGGAGACCACGTGCTGATCTCTGCTACACCCGTAGGATTCTGGCAGTCTCTATTTTGGGCCTGGAAATTCAATCTAATATGGAGATCTTGGCCCAGCGTTGGGGACTATAAATATCCTCTTTCACAAGAGGGTCAAGTAACTTCAATCATTCTCACTCTTACCTTGTACTTGCACTCTAATTGCTCTCTCTTCTCCCTTTGGCATCGGAGTACCTTGCAGGTACACCCCCTAGTTCACAGAAGTCCAACACGTTGCAGGCCCTGACGATCCTCCTGATCAGGTAAGATCAGAAACCATGACTGAGATTTCATTTGTTCTCTAATATATCATGTCAATTCCATGCTTTTGAATCATTGACAATCATATCTTTGTTGATGTGCATCTTTTGAGTCACATGATTATACAAATCATAGTCTCATTTTTGTATGATATCCTATGAACATCATATTTTCACTTTTTTCATCCAACTTACTTCTTGTTTGATCAAGTATGTTAGAAATTGGTATGATAATCCTGGATATCTTCAAGAATCGTGTTAGTTCACTTTCCGAACAAAGTATTTTGACCCTATTCTTGTCTGGGTTCACGAAATCTTTGCGGGGATAATTCTCGAAGAATAATCTGTTTCTGACAATAGATCACAGATCAGAATGTAGAGGAAGTATATATTTCGTATCCGAAACCGAT
Organism: Vicia villosa; assembly: GCF_029867415.1. Classification (NCBI taxonomy): domain Eukaryota; kingdom Viridiplantae; phylum Streptophyta; class Magnoliopsida; order Fabales; family Fabaceae; genus Vicia; species Vicia villosa. The sequence continues at coordinate 157,111,326 of NC_081181.1, forward strand.
GCCAAATGACTCCTTATATAGGAGATCAACAATAGAAACCGAAATGACACACCTGTTCGGTAAAAACAGTTATGTCTGTTGGGATACGACACACCTGTTCGGTAAAGCGGTTATGTCGGTTGGGAAAGGATGCAACTATTCAAACGAATTTTTCAAACGGGGCGCTGCCCTGCACCCTGCCAGGGGCTCCGCCCCTTGGACCCCGACGGAACGCTGCCCCGCACCCCGCCAGGGGCTCCGCCCCTTGGAACCCCGTTTCTATTATTCGTATTCAATTGCACGTTTGGCTCTACGAGCGTGCACTCCGCACTACCCTAACTCGTTTCAAGCTTAACGCATAATTGCATCGGCCTACAGTAAATCACATTACTACCAAAATACATTGATGATACTAAAATCACCAACAGAGTATGTGTTTGAAACATAGTTTTTCATTTTTTCCGTCCAACTTACTTCTTGTTTGATCGAGTATGTGTATGAAACATAGTGATCCAATCACTTTCAGATGCTTCACATTTGGTTTTCTTCTACTCCAAGCTTCCTTAGGCACTTTCATCTTCAGCTTCTTGGTCAAGCACTTGTTTAGGATATATGCACCAGCTTCTTGGTCAAGCACTTGTTTAGGATATATGCATGTGTTGACTACTTCTCCAGCATGCTCTTTATGCTAAACCATTATGTTGAAGAGTATAGGGTAAGATAACTTCATGATTTAAGCCTTCAAAGATGCAAAATGACTCAAATTCTTGAAGTGTACTCTCCACCACCATATGTCATTATAACTTTTATTGCTTTTCCACTCTTATTCTCAATTGAGGTCTTGAATTTCTTGAACACATCAAGAGCCGCACACTCATATAATCAATTAGAACTAGCCAACTTTTGCATCTAATACTTTCATTAAACATTTTAGTAAAACAAATTGTTTTATCATAGTAAACTAATAAAAAAAATTCTTCAAAATTTATACACAAATAAGAATATAAGACCGTGGAATATGACATTAGAATAGAGCAAGCTAAATGCAATGTATGAAAAAACAAATAATTAAGCTACATTTAATTGACTTATTAGTTTATTGAGGCAAAAAAAGAAGAAAAGATAAGATTACTTTCATACTCTTTTCCATAATCCATGCATGGTGTGGTGTTTATTGGCACACGCATTTCACTCGGAGAATAGTTATTCCCCATGACTGAAATGAAATATATATTCTTATAAACAAATAGTAATGTTTAGCCAAGAAGAAAACTGATGTACAATTCAAATAGACGTTATTACCCATTTATATTTTTGGTAAGAAAACATACATTCTTTTGATCCATATTGAAATAGTTGCAGTGGGAAAAAAGCAAGGGTTTATAATGATTTTCCTCAAAAAAACCTATCTGCATATTTTTGCTGCTTGCATTCTCATGTGCAAAAGAATTTATTCTCTAGCTTTTTTGGATCCATACTTGCAAGACCTATATTGTCCATTACATTATAAATAACCATCATTGCATCCTGTGAATTGGCACACACATACACAATAGTATCAATACTTGATATCAACTGCAGCTAGCTACTTATTGATTCATGGGCAGAACAAACACGTTGATGCATCTCCGGTAACGATTATAATCTTTAACTTAATAATACTACTATAGTAATTAACTCATTCTTTGAATTAATTAATGATGAAATTAATCAATAACAACACAAACTTACTATAATATTGGGTGCTGCAGGAGATCTGCTAAGGGAGCGGAGAGTACTACCGGGCTCTGCAAATTGATTTTAGGAAGGGAAGCTGGGTCGCTGCACCTGGTTGATCAAAAGACTAAGAGTGGCAGTATTGGGAAGAAGGCCCCGTCGTATTCATGCTGCTGGGTTCCGCACCCAAGGACTGGAATTTACTTCCCTGTTGGCCATGACTGGGTAATGGAAGATGTTCCTGAAGGCGCTGCAACGTTCTCTGAGACCTGTTTCTTCAGAAATTAAAAACCATGTTCATTAATCCATGCTACTGTTAAACTAGCTAGCTACTTTGGAGGAGTGGATTGACAACAATCACAATCCCATGCTCCTTATTGCCATATATATGCACCCACTCAGATTAAACTAATGTAATATTAGACTTCCATCTCACCAGAAAATAAATACATCACTACTACTATGTTACATATGTAGTGCTTTCAGCCCTGCCATCTACCACCAACATCAAATAACAATAATAATATATCATATCTATAACTAATTGGTTCCAATTTCTTTCATAAAAAGGAATAAAATGATTCCAAAATGAAAATACAGTGTTAAATCATAATAAACTTTTACAATAAAGTGTTGCTTAATTTCTGCACCAAGAGATCAACCCATAACAGAAAGATGTACTTTGCTTTTTTAAAAGGACAAGAAAAACGTACTTTACTAACAAAAAGTTAAGTGATGAAAGCTAAAGCCAAGTGAGGTATCAAACTGAACAAATTGAATCGAGGAGTTCTAATTTTTCAATTTTTGTTGGGTATTGAAGTAAATGGTAATAATTCATGGGAGGGGCCTTAAATGTATAATTTCTGTGAAATTTTAAAATGGTGAGGCCATAAAATTAGTGGAGACAAATTAGTTGAGGAAACCAGTATATACAAATTTTGTTTGGTGTAAAACTAGAGGAAATACCATAAAATTAGTGTTGACTAATATATTTGTTTATTGGAGTAGGATTGAGGTCTAAAGCAATGGCTTTAGTGGAATGTAATTGATATATTCAGTGGAAAATATTGGAATTATAAGTAAAAACTCTCTTTCTATCCTGTTGAGAAGTTCAACATTAGGGATGAGTTCAATTCTACTCAAACCTGCACCATTTTAAAATTTGGAAATGCGTTGAAAGCATACTCAGTTAATGAGCACTGTAAAACTAGAAGATTTCAGCCATTTTCAAAGATATAGATTATTACATGCACACATAAGTCCATAGTTTTATCTGCAAGATCAACTACAAAAACATAATATATTATTTTCTAATGATTGCACAACAAACATTGATCAAACAAAATTCAGTAAAAGATAGTGCACTTCTTCTATTACCTCCACTGATTTTTTTTATGTTGATACAGTAGGAATTTGATTTTTGAAAAAAACCAATAATATGCAGTCACTCCGAGATCTTTGATACATCTGCAAAACAAGCCATCTATATCTACAAAATATGCAAAAAACAGAATGTTAACGAAAGTTGAGGAAAAACAAAAGAAAATTTTAAAAACAAACAGGATACTACACACCAGGACAGATGGAGAAAGAAAAGTGCTTAAGAAAAGATGATATAAAGTGTTCGCAAAGTAGTATTCCAAACAGTGATGCATTGAGATATTCAAAGAGACTTTTCATGTGTCTAGCACCAGATATCACCTTGTTTTTTGAGAATGCAAATCCAAGGCATCAATAAATATTAAAGTTAGACCTGAGAAACAATACAGCTAAACTGCCAAAACAACCAAGTGCGTCAAATGTTTCAAAGCATATATGCAAAGTAAATTACAAAGTTGTCATCATCTTGGATTCTTGGGGTACGGATTCACATAGAAGAGGCGGCGGCAGATATCAGCATCTTAGGAAAATAAATTTTAATCCACCTGTGAAGCCTAGTTGCTGAGAAAACTCAAGTATATTCTATACTCAAGGATAAATCTTCAAGTTCATGTTCTTCTAAAAATAAGTGTCCAACATATCACAGATGATTTTGCAACTATAAAAAAAGACAGTAGCATTGAAAAAATTCTTCTTTAGCAAGGCATGCACAACAAACATCCAGAGGCATAATGCTGCATTACTAATTACAAAGATAGACTTTATTCAACACAAAAGCATGTTCTGTCTCATTAATACTACTTTTGCTTCTTTTATGCCAAATCGCTCAAATCAAACTAGACGAATAAAACTTGCGTAGTTTTCTTATTAGTAAGATAGATGAATCAGTTGATTAAACAGGAACCATGGTTGGTTTCACGGAGTTCCATTAATTGTGAATTTCCAAGAGACAAAAACATGAAATTAGTAACTACAAAACAGAGCTTGACAACATAAAACTAGGAAGTAGTAACCACAAAACAGTGCTTGATATAAAATGTGATCTTTGAGTTTTAAATGACAAATGTAAAATTCATTCAAACATCAACTATACCTGCAGGAATAATCTTTAATAAAGCTCCTAAAACAAAAGCCTAATAATTCATATAAAATGTTACCATTACACTACATGACAATTCAAATCATAACAGCCTTTGCTGCAAGTGTTTTTCTTCTAGATAGCATTGCTATATTATATACATGGTATTGATATTGAGCACCAACCCCTCCCCCTTCTCTTTCTGTTTTTTAATTTCCCTTCTTTATGTACAACCAGACCAGCCAGCATTGACGAGCAGACATACTGTTACCTTTTTTCTCCAAATAAGCTGCAGTAAAGGGAGTAGTGACACCCCGCCCTTCACTACTACATTAGGTGAACCACCAAACCCCATACTCAAATATTATATAAATTCTGGTAAAAACTGAAGCAAGTCATTCACCAACTCATGGCAATTCCCTTGCCATTCTCTCTAGTAACCTACTTTTCTCCTCCTTGGAAACCTGCGGGTCAATATTACCGAGGTTTTTCACAAAACTGTTTACCTCGTCTATTCGATTGTGCTTGCAATACCAATCAACAACGGAGTTATACGTATTCTGGTCTGGCCTACATCCCTGCTTGATCATGTATCGAATAACATCAATAGCCTCAACAAACATTGAGTCAGCGGCATAAGTTGTAACAAATGTGTTGTAAGTTACAACATTTGGAACTAGTGCTGAATCTTTCATTTCGGAAAATATCCTCAAAGCCTCCTTCATCCTGCCATTTTTGCAGTATGCGTAAATAACAGTATTATATGAAATTTTATCTGGTTTCATACCTTTCTTCAGAATTTCCCTTAAGATTTCTTCTGATTTTTGGAACTTTTCAGAACGGCTGTACATATACATCAAGCTATTGTATGTAGTCAAACTTGGAGTAAAACCGTTCGCATAGATGAAGCCCAAAATCTCATTGGCCTTGGAGACCACCTGCTTCCTCCCATATATTGAAATCATTGCATTCAGAGTAGTCAGGGCAGGTGTAATTCCTCTTTTCCTTAATTCTAAAAAAGCGTGTTCTGTCTCCATTAGGAGATCACTCTTGCTACTTACTAGAACAAGTGTTTTCAACAGAACAGGATGTGGTTCAATAGAGCCATCGTAAATCTCCTCACCAAGTGCTTTCATCTTTTCAATCTCCTTACCATTGGCATAGGCATTAAGCAGAGAAGAGTATGTCAGCTCATTAGGTTTACACCCACCATCCTTCATTTCAGCAATAATTTTCTCTGATTGTTCCCAAAACCCACCTCGAGCCAAGGCGGCTAGAACAGCATTATAGGTAGAGAGATCAGGAGACACTCCAGCTTCCAGCATGCTTTTATAAACAGCCATTGCTTGATCGAATGAACCACATCTACTGTACGCACTAATTAAAGTGTTGAAGGTGTCCCTCTCAGGCACAAACCCCGACCTCTTCAACTCTTTAAACACTCCTGCTACTTCAGAGTCCAGTTGATTCTGTCCAAACACAGCCAAAAGTGTGTTCCAAGTAACAATATCAGGAGAGCACCCACATTCCTTGATATCCTCAAAAACCTTCATCATTTCCACAAACTTTCCACGATTACCATGCATCTTGATAAGAGCATTAAAGATGCAAATATTAACCTTGCATCCCGCAGCTTTCATTTCTTTATAGACTTCAAAAGCAAACTCATCTTTCCCAGCCTTCTCAAACCCCGAGAAAAGTGTGGTGTAGGTAAAAATATCCGGCTTAATCCCTTTCTCCACCATTTGACTTTTAAGCCGCAATGCTTCCTCTAACAAACCCCCTCTAACATAAGCAAATATCAACGAGTTATAAGTAATAATGGATGCAGAGAAGCCATTACTTTCCATATCTTTAAGCACCTGCAAAGCCTCCTCGGGGCGTCTAGACTTTGCAAAAACATCTAACAACGCATTATAAGTAACCCTATCAGGAACAAACCCCGCCATCTTAATCTTATCAAACACATTAACAGCTTCATGATATAGAGAACCCCGACGACAACAAGTGATAAGTGTATTGTAAGTATACAAATCAGGAGCAACTCCATTCATTTTCATAGAATCAAAAAGAGCCTTAACACGAGACCACGGCATACCCATTTTTCCATAAACACTCAATATGGAATTATAAGTAACGAGACTAGGGCTACAACCATCTCGTTGCATCTTCTTGAACACAGCAGCAGCATCACTGTACCTCCCCTTACTAGCATAAGCAGTTATCAAACAAGTATAAGCATAAACATCAATCTCAAACCCATCATTCTCAAGAGTTCGAAGCAAAGACGCCGCGGATGAAACCCGGCCGGCTTTTCCAAGAATGTTAACTATAACAGCAATTGCAGAACCGGTTAAAAGATTAGCACAGCCTTGCTGGTTGCGAACCCAATCAAAAACGGCGAGAGCGAGTTCGGATTTTTTTTCAAACCCTAAGGCTTTGATTATGGCGAGAATATCACGAGATAAAAGAGTGGGATGTGGATGTGGTTGGGTGAAAAGGGGACCTAGGATATTATCGAGTTGAATGGAATCGGGGGGAGAGTGGAGTAAGGTGTTGAGAATATGCTGACCTGAGGAAGAAAGGTGGTGGTTGGACCATGGCTTGTCGAAGTTGGGGTCGGGGGAGGATTTTCCGATGGACATACGGGTTCGGGAGTGTGAGGTGGAATTGAAGTCATTGATGACAAGAGTGGTTATTGAGGAGGGTTTGGAAGTGGAGGCGGAGGCGGAGACGGAGGGTGGTGGGTTTGGGAGGAGTAATGGAAGAGATAGGTTTCCTACCATTTCCATTGCTCCTTCTTCTTCTTTTCGTGTGCGGGAACAAAACAACTGTTTGATTTTTTTATTATTATTGTAACGATAACTTTGAACCAGGAAAAAAACTGAAATGGTAAAGATATTTCTAGTTTATGGACTTAGTGCCCATTTAACCTTCCTAAGCATTGTTCATTGCACCCTACACATTACTCTTTCAGCGAAATTTCTTAAATACCTTTAAATTTTGAAATTTGAAGTGCGTATGCATCCTAGCCACATCAAATACAAGTAACAAATATATTCGAATATTGAAATTCAGACTCACCGTTTGTTAGCACATATACATAACACATAATACCCAAACAATTTGTTTTAGGGGCGATTCTGAATATTGATTGAAATTCAGATTTATCCATATTACCACATAGATAGAACAGACAAGCAATCTGATTTAAAAATTTGTTAGGATATTAAAATTTAAATTCACCATTGTTATCACAAACACATAAAACAGTAGCAATATCATGTAGAGAATATAAAATAACATAATTTAACATAGATATTTATTTTCACATACACATAATACATAACATAACATAGATATTTATTAACCTAAATCTAACATGACATTTCATCACTAACAGATGGTTAAGGATGTTTCATCATCGTTAGAATATTCGCAATTGATCTTACAAGTGTCACATCCATCTCGATTAGACTCTTAGTTGCGTAACGATAAAATGTAATCCCCATAACACTTACATTTGTATATGTCTTCAACTCAAACTTATTGAACTTAATCTCCCCTTCATTATCAATCATTGGTGAATGATACTCGATCTTAGTCACTTTTCGATTGTCAGTGTAGTATAAAAAAATCTCCAATTTGAGTTTCAGATCTAAAATAGAGGTGTTCTTTGTGACTCTAAATTCAAAAGGAGGTCCACAAATGCAATATACTTATGTTGATTCATTTTGGAGTGTTTGTGTCAAAAACATACGAGACATATTTATATAAGTTCTAGATCATTAAGGACCATACAAATACAATAATGTATCAGGGGTTAGTCCGAATATTGAAATTCATATTCAAACCATTTTTATCATGTACGAAGAATACACATGGGGTTTTTCCGAATATTGATATACGAAATCTCCCATGTTAGCACCACACCACATATTGATATTCGGAGATTGGAATCTGGATTCACACCCGACTAATTGAGAGTCCTTGTTTTATGATATACAAACATATTAAAATGTTAATTCCAATATTTATACAAGTAATGTTATAATAAATTAAACACGTCAAAATGTATTTGAATTACATCCATGAAAATAACTAACTAACATTACATCCAAAAAAACGTGTTAGCAACTAAATGCATTGTAAAATAAACACTAAAATACAATATCGCTTTTTTGATTTGATTCATTTTCAATATCGTTTTACTTGAAAAACTCTTCCGTCATGTTCAAAAAAGCATCTGACCTAGTTTTAGCTTGTTTTCTAGAATGAGATGTTCACTCATGGGATGTTCGTGGTATATAATATCCTAGTTTCAAATAAACTTGAACAAAATACTGTGATATTGAAAGTCATCCAATACACATAATTCGTCTGACTGAATTTTGAGGTGGATCACTTCGAAATGGGAGAAATGAGATGGAGGCTATTTAGTTATATTGCCATTCAGTGTTGGTTTGACCTTCTTATGAGCATCATTAGTTTTTATCGAATCCGCAGGTGGTTTTATATCTATGGTTTCTGGATAAACTATCTTCTGTAGGTTCTCTTTCATGTGCAATTTCATGTTATAATTAGCTTTCAAAAATCTTTATTTAATCATCTCTCATTGTGTCATAATAGATATATTTAATTTATTCTCCTTGATCACATCATCATCATCGTCATCATTAAACTAGAGCTTTTTCTAATATGTGTGTACCTTATCCATATATATGGGTCTATCAAGTTTAATCTTCTTTAAAATTAAACAAGTACACCGCAGAACGTAGTTTTTCTAAGTGTACAACCACACTTGATTTTTTGAAGTTGAAAGTTGTGTTGTTAGAGTTTGTTTGAAGTCTCACATTACTTAGGTTCTCGGATGGTTGATTGTGTAAATATGTGAGGGCATCCTCATTTTTGGAACTAGCTTTTGGGCCTATTTAACATGCACAATGAGAAATGTGTTGAATAACTTTATGGAACCAAGATAAGCCCAAAAATGTATCTCGAACAGTTTTTCTATCCTCACACACTTTATACGTAGATACATAATGTTCATCATCCAACGATTTCAACAATTGTTACATTTTAGATTTTGGACCTCTTATCGCCTTGTTGTTCTAGTTGCGAATATTATATACTTGTCTAATATTTGAGACACTTTTAGGTTTATTCTTTTTTAAAGTTGGGAATATGTTTTTGGACTGAACTATGTTTAATGTCATGTCGGAAACATGTTTATTCTCTTTAATATTCAGACAGCGTACAATCATATGGTCAACCTTGTGACCAAAACCATGATGTAAACCACAAATCACAATAAATGTCCTTGTATTATGCGTCTTGTGGTACCTAGACAACTTAAAAGAACATTCACCATCCTTACGCGCATTAACTTTAATCGCATTATCAAGGTGTTTGATTACAACATCAGCGTGTTTGATCACAGCATCAAGGTGCCCCTTAACTACAACCAATAAAAAAGGCAATTTCAATCAACATTGAACGAATTCGGATTTCAATTCTCTGGAATTCTTTCCAACACTATCGCACGGAGATCAGATTGTTAAATCCAGAGACAGGTAGGTGGATTGATAATATTCCAGTGGAAAAATGGACAAGGTCATACGATAATGGACAACGATGGGGCCACATGACAACGAATCTTATTGAATCAATGAATGGTGTCTTTAAAGGCATACGAAACCTCCCAGTAACCGCTTTGGTCCAATCAACATATTTTAGGATGGCTTCATTGTTTGCAAAAAGAGGTGAAATATGGAATGCGGTATTACAATCAGGACAATTGTGGAGTGAAAGCAGCTTGAAATTTATCAAGGCAGAAAGTACCAAAGCACACACTCATCATGTGACAAGATTCAACCGACATAACTACAACTTCATTGTCAAAGAGACAATCGACCACAACGAGAGGCTGTCAAGACAAGAGTATAGGGTTATGCTACCATCTTGTTGGTGTGATTGCAGAAGGTTTCAAGCCTTTGGTATGCCTTGCTCTCATGTCATTGCGGCATGTACGTATGCTCATCAAGATGCACTACTACTTCTATCCCCCATTTACAAGGCAGGGACTTTGCTAAATGTGTATAACAACGAATTTTCAGTTGTAGCAAAACCAGATTATTGGCCTGTGTATGAAGGAGACATAGTTTGGCACAACGAGCAAATGCGAAGGAATAAAAAGGGTTGTCCCAAAAACAAGCGTATCGCAACTGAAATGGACTCCCTTGACAAGCTAAAAAGAAAGTGTGGTTTGTGCCGTCAGGTTAGACATAACCGAAAAAATTGTCCCACTCGTGCTACTAGTTTGACAACATAAAAATTGTATTCACATTATCTGCACCTTTTTTTTTAATGTCAGCAAAATATTTTTCATTAAGAACATTTGTTACAACATATCAAACACAAACAAGACATTAAGTGCCATAAAGACTAAAAGAAGAACACAATATGCCATATATAGGGCTGTATTTGGTCCATAGGATCCGAGAACCGGACCGGTGGAACCGGTCCATTGGACCGACCAAATGTTATTCGGTCCGGGAATGTGTAATTTTTTTATCCGATATAAAAAATGGATACTATATTGGATACTTTTGTCGGATATCCGAAGTAACGGTCCGGTTTCGGTCCAAAAAATTGGTCCATCACTGTTTCGGTCCGGTCCGGATTTACCCGATACTATTTCGGTCCGGCTCTCGGGATAGCAAATACCTGGACCGGACCGGACCGAAAACAGCCCTAACCATATATAAGCAACAACACAACAACACAGCTAAGAAATTACAACCGTCAAAACAATTTCATAGAATCCGTGCATCAGCGAGATTACATCTCTGTCTGTTTTGACTTCCTCCAACCAACAGTGAGGTTTTCCAGTTGCAAGTGAAGTGGTTGTTCTTCTTCTCTGGATCCTTTTAATTTGTTCACCATCTTCGATGTCTCCCTCTAACCATCGCATCAATTCTCTCTTCAGACGCTCCATGAAATTGAATGTTCTAAAATTTCATTTTCATTGGAGGTTTGGTGGCCGAGAAAATAACGTACCCGTCTCTCGTAAAAATTATGGGAGATGTCATGACACAAAATATGAAGAGAATGTGAGAAAGTGTGATGAATGTGGGAGACGATGATGTTTTATTTATAAAAATCACGAAAACACATAGGAGCCAAATGAATTGACACCTACATGCAACATATATGAGGTGACGCCATCTGATTTGGCGTGGGAAAAAAGTCAAAATGGTGAAGTCAAATGAATTGGCACCTACATGTAAATTTAAAGAGGAGGGGCAATTCAATCGGCGCCTCCTTTATACTTTTTCCAGAAACCTAGTTATTTGCATAAATTTGACCGAAACGTGTGGTTATTTGTTTTTCTTTTTCAGTACCTGGTTATCTAAAAAAAATTCAAAAAATTCATCGTGAGAATTAACACTTTTCACCTATTAAATGAATTTAGGATGGGTCATAATTCATAACTCAGTGAACAATACAGAATATGAATACTGAACATGAGGTCGGTACCTCAGAATAGTTTTTAATAGTATGTACTATTATAAGTTTAGGTAGCAGATCCTAACCCTTATAAGTTCTGACATGGCTAAATATTTGTCACTTTAATTCCCTACTTTGTTATGAGATAAGCTGCATATAAGGAAGTTCCTTCACCATCCCTGTATTTTCAAGCAAGTTTCTTCGTCATTTCAAATAACTATCAAGTTTTAGCCATAACTAATGAATGGTGTTAAGAATCCCTCAACCGTGGAAGCCATGTAAATTTATCAGGCTCTGGAAATATTGCCCACTCTCCCCTGCAGAAGCTCTATATTAGAATCAAACTCCAAACTACTTGTGTCCAAATAAATATGGCACAAGAATTTCTCATAAGCACGATGAACGGAATAATAATTATAAGGAAAACATAGATAGCAACAAGATAACATATCCAATAAATACCTAACACAACTACTATGAGCTTGTGCTGAAGAAATTACATCATTCAAAACAAAATCTTCAACATAAGCTTGTCCTTTTATCCAAATACTAACCAACACTAAAAACTAAGGCTACTATGTTGCAGGTCTCAGTGTTCCCAAATATATCAGCACACGCCCTTCATGTAAAAGCTTAACACTAAGGAAGACCCTTGCCATCATTTAAGAAAATGAGGACTAATCAAACCAGCAATCTCAAGCATACCAACTTCATCACGCCCTGCAAATACCTTCTTCAGCTTCTCATCACACCGAATAAGCTTCTTGTTTTCAGGGTTCTGCATATTTTAGAAACAACCGCAAAAATTCAGTTAAAACGTATCACTATCAAAAGTTGCAATAGTTACAAAATAAAATATGCACAATGGTCTTGTATTGTCTATAAACCCTAAAATTATAGGGGTCTGCAATTTGAAACACTAAATTTAAACAACATCAAAATATTCCTCCAAAATGTTTAAGAAGTAGCATCTCTGAAATATGGCGTGTCTGTGTCTATACATACATGTTTGAATGACATTGTAATTACCTTTAATTTACTCATTTTTTTCAAATTATTATCGGTGTCATTGTGTCTGACACTTGTAATTACCTTTTCATTTTTTACAAATTATTATTAGTGTCATTCTACATAAAACCCTAAACACAAATTTCATAGTATAATACAAATTTGAAAACAAAATATTATATCTAGGGTTTTGGTGATTTTGATTAAAAATAATAAACCTTATCCAGAAGAAAAATTAGCAATGAGGAAGAAAAAACCTGAAGATTGTTTTCCTTGATGTAGGCCCAAATGTGCTTGAGTGCTTGGGTTCGAGAAACCTCTGGAAGTCCGATAAGGTCTTGCATCTCGGGGGAGATTTTTTTTGGTTTCATTATACCACGACGAATTTTTCCGTCGGCGGGTGGTTGAGAGACGGTGGCATGAGTGACTGTTCGGAGCGGAGCCATCCGTAGAGAAGACGGTGGTGTGGGAAGCGCAAATTTCTGATGAAGTTGTGGGCGGAGGGTTAGAGTGGATGCAGAGAATAGGCCGGTAGTCATCGAAACCGCCATGTACAGTTAGAAGAATAGATAGGTTGAGATAATTGCAAGGGAAATGAAAAATAAATTCTCTAAAATAACATTATCCTTACTCCCTCGAACGCTTATCTCATTGTTATCCTCTCTTCAGCCCTTTTCAATTACCAAACTATCCTTTTGCGTTTTTAAATTTTGAAACTTCAATTTTAAATTTTGGATCTCTTTTTTATCATATCCTTTTCTCACCTCCTTTTTACTTGTTGCACTATGAGAATTTATTTCAATTTTTCCAACGGAAAAAAAATAATTTCTTTTTCCTCCCCCTTTACCTTTTCACAAGCCCTTTACCTTTTCACAGGCCTTCGACAGAAAGGTAAAAAACGTCCTCTAAATTCGGAGATACATTTTTAGACTTTATTCTCAACAAAAAAATTAAACGCAAATGGATGAAGTTCCCACATCTTGCCAATATTTACTTCGAAGATGCATTTTCGAAATCACCCCATAAAAATTTACAGATGCATCTTTGAATTCACTCTTTTATTTCAAATTCAAGTGTTTTATCGGAGATGCATTTACGAACTAGCTTAAGTTATAAATAGCATGCCAGACAAACCCCTCTTCTCCTTCTTATTTTCTAAAAGTTTTTAGATCTCCAACCTTCTCCATTTGAGCTCGTGAGCAAAATTCTTCCAGCAGATTTTTCAAAGCATCAGTACTACCTCTACTGCAACCTTTCTAATCCCAAGTCACTCCATTAACTACATTTGACATTTTTGATATTGTTATATGTTTATTTTAACATGAGCATAAATGCCTTAAGTCTATTTACCACAACCGAAAGATTTGGCAGCTTTATCAGCCTAAGGACTAGTGGTTCCAAGGTGTCCTCCGAAACTCTGGGCTTGCTAGGTTGTGTTGTTTCAGATACACGACCATCATCCACAGCATGCAAGGGGATTTTGCTGAAAGATGGCATAAAGAAACGTTATCTTTCCACTTTCCCATTGGCGAGATGAAGATCATACTGAATCGCTTGCTTGCTACACCTTCCCATCAAAGGGAAGTTATTTGATCACTCCAGGATCACACGTGTTGATACCCAGGAGATGATGGTCATCTATTTGGGAGCTGACCTAGTAGATGCCATGATGCTATGTGTCACACCATGTCATGACACCTGATGCTGCTGGACGTCCACCTAGGTCAGCTCATGAGGAAATCCTAAAGAATGAGCAGGCCATGGAAGGCCATGCCATTGATGTTTTTCCGATTTGTCAAAATATTATGCAGCTTATGTTTCATGGCATAGAGTTTGGGACGTTTGAGAGAGGTGGCGAAGAAGCGGCTGCCCTCACACATATCATTCTGACAGAGTCACAAAATGCATTAGGTTATTGGAGATAGAGGAGGAGTCGGGGTTAGAATTAGGCATACATAGTAGGTTATGTGATTATTGTATTTTGGGATGTTATTGTATTTTTTCCCTTACATTGCGAAAAATATTTGTAATATTATGGTCTTGTTTTTCAATTAATGCATTACCGTATTTTATAATGTGCGCTTTTGTTAAAGTTTGAATCAAATTATGTCGATGTTAGTCGCTTAAAATGGAATAAAAAAAAATACAAACTTAGGAAAATGTTTCTGCCAAAATGCTTGCAAGGAAGATTTTGGAGATGCATCTTCGAATTCATCAGATAAAAGGTTAAATAAACCAGCTTAGTGAAAAAGGTGTAGCAAATGGGTCCAGGGGTGTTTTCGGATATGCATCTCTGAAGTCACCCTATAAAAATTCGCAGATGCATCTCCGAATGATATTTTTGAAAAAATGGGGTTTAGGTGCGTCCAGAGATGCATATCCGAATTTAGGTAAGCGAAGTTTCGTGTTTTCAGTGGTGTGAGCCACACCAAAGGGGTGGAAGAAGAAATTCCCAAAAAGAAAATAAAAGAAATACAATCTTGAAATTAAATACATAAAGAAAATATAATAAAGAACAATTGAGGGAGTATTATCAGATATTGAGGTCCGGCTAAGAAATTATGTATTATTAGGTGTTAAAAATTCCCTCATTTGTTCCTCTGTCAATAAACTTGAAGATGTGAGATGATGCGACATAAATAATAATATTAAAAACTATTACGAGTAGTTATAAATTCTATCTCAACTTTCGAGTGGGTAAACCTAATCAACTTTTTTCGATTTGATTACCCCAACATTAATCTCGATCTCTTTAATATGATTAAATATATCTCATCCTAATCATTAGGTTAACTTTGTATATAAATAATTCCTAGTTGAATATTGCGCCTTTCACTCTATTAGGTATTTTAATTTATTTTTTTCTTTCTCTATAACCTTCTATTTTCATCTCTCATTGTCATTGTACTTATTCTTGTTCCTTACAATAATATATTTGTTAGGAAATGAGTTCCTGAAACTCATATAACTATTACTATAGTTGTAGAGAATTTGAAAGCTTTAACTCTAAATCATTTATCTAATTTATTTGTATATCAATTGGTTGTTCCCCGCATGTTCATGGCAATGTTTTGTTAAAAATCCACAGCCACTTTTCACTTCGTCTTTCAACCCTATTGTTGGACTGATAACAAATGTCAACGTAAATGTGCCAGCAAAAATAAAAATTTCCAAATTAAATTAATGTATTCACACGGACTATGTTAACCTTGTAAATAATAAAGTGATTTCACTTGTGAATTCAACACAGTGAACGTGTAACAATGACGGGGTGCACAAAGAGTGCTTTATTGGTTTATATGCTTAATTGTAAATCTAATATGCTAAGTAACAATTAACCAATATAACTAAAAAATGATTAGGTTCTTTTTTCAAATCATCTACCTCTAGGTGTGAACTCATACAAAACACAATATTACAACATCGCAGCCCCCATATATTGGGTGCATATAATCACAAGATGACCAACTTCTTCTCAAACAACCCTCATATACTGAAAGTCTCCAATTGCAATGACAATGATTTTATTGTTGGGTTTGGACTCCCTTCCTATATAGAGAAAGGATCAAATATAATTAGTCCATTTTCTCACTTATTTAAGTGGAGAGACTCAATTTAGGTTTGAGAGAGAGAAAAAGAGGCACAAAATTAGCTACAAAAGTGAGAAAAAGGAGAGAATCCTATTTTTTTCGTTTTTCTGCAACCAATCTCACTAAATCGGAGATTTCGATTTTGTTAACCATTAGATCGAGCTCAATTTTGGAGGGAAGGTTTGCAACACCTGTGTTTACCCTTTGACCGTTTGGATCTTCAAAACAAAGTGTGAGCTGAGAGATAGTTGCTTTGGTGCAAAGCAACAATTTGGGTAATTTTTTAGCTTCTTGATTCTTAGTTGTAAGCTAGTTTGTTTTGTGATTTTGCGGGTTGTTAGCTTTAGTTTGTGAATCACTTTGAGACTCTCTTGTTCTCTTATTTAATCATAGTGGATCTATTTCTTTGTTCGTGACGATTCGTAGTTTTTACTCTCATATTGATAGATTTTCCATGTTAAAATATTAGTGTTCTCTTGTGCATTTATTTGTTCGATTTGTTGTCATATATTTGTTGTTAATCCTCAAGATTCTTACAAATAACATCAGAGTTCCTAGTTGTGGGCTATTTTACTTGTTTGAATAATGGAGCCAAATATAAATATGAATATATTATTCTTAAATGGTTCTAATTAGAATTTATGGAAGGGAGAGATGAAAGACTTACTATTTGTGAAGAAATTGCATTTACTGGTGTTTAGTTTCGCAAGGATTCTGTGTATGATGAAGAATGGAGTTTAAACATCTACATGTATGTGGTTTTATTTGAAGATATGTAGTACACACCGTTTATAATCATATTGCTGATGAGACACATGTAAAAACTTTGTGGGAGAAGATAGAGTCCTTGTATGCCTAAAAAATAAGGAATAATAAATTGTTCTTGTTAAACAACTTCATAGATTTTAAGGGCTCATTAATCAGATGTCAGGAATGTATATCAAATTTGATGATGAACTTTTGGGACTATTTCTATGGCTATCTTTACTAGATTTTTGGGAGACGTATCAGGTTTCTATCACATGTTCTGCTCCTAAAGGTGTTATTTCTTTGGAAACGGCTAATGGTGGTATTCTTAACGAGGAGATGAGAAGGAAGGCATATGGTTTTTCATCTCCATTCGAGGCACTTTTCACTAAATAAAAATAGGGGGAGTAAGAAAAAAAACCGAACGATAGTAGAGAGAACAGCAGAAGCAAGTCTAAACCACAATACAAGAATTTGGAATGTCATTATTTTTACAAGACATAGACAAAAGTATTTCAATTAGTGGAAAATGGATACAAACGACAAGAAAGGTAAGTCTAATGAGGATGATGATGATTATGTTACTGCTGCTACTAGTAATAATCTTGTTATTCTACGTGATCATGAGTTTGTTAATCTCGTATCAGACGAGGGCATATGGATAGTTGACAGTGGTGATACATTGCAAGTTACACAAAAGAAGAATTTCTTCACATCTGATACTTCTAGTGACTTTGGAGTGTTTAAGATGGGTAATGATGGTGTATCAAAGGTGATTGGTGTCGGTGATGTTTGCTTGCAAACCAACATGGGAATAAAATTGTTGCTTAGAGGCGTCAAACATGCTCCAAATGTTCGCTTTACTTTAATCTATGTGCATATACTTGATGATTTTGGTTATGACAATCACTTTGGTTATAGAAAGTGGAATCTCAACAAAGGTAACTTGGTTGTGGCTATAGTGGAGAATTTTTCTAAAATGTATTGGAAAAAATCTTTGGTTGCTATGGACAGTATGAATGCTATCGGCATGGAAGCATAATTGTGACACTGAAGACTTAGTTATATTAGTGAAAAAGGCTGAATATTTTGGCCAAAAAGGATGTTCTTCTAAGATTAAAGAATTCTTCCAACTTTCAAGATACACATCATATAATTTGATTGGCTTGCAAAGTGACATTAGCCATTGATCCTAGTTCCCATCAGCACTTGTCATATTTATGCTAAAGAGAATAAAAAACTTATTCAAATAAGTTTTTTTCCAGGTAATCGTGCCAGTATTGGAACACTTTGATAAATTCCAATGTGATTGCTATCAAAAGATGCTTTGTCACCCCTTCCTCAAAGTCACTGAAAGGTAGTTTAAACTTCAACATTAAAAACAAGCATTCATAAAACAAAATCGAGTACCCATGGTAAGAGCTACAAAATTTATTGGAATCACCTATGGGAGACCGACCAGTTGGAGGATAACCCCACATTAGTATGGACGTACTTCAGAAGGGAGACACTATTAAAATAAGAAGCCAATCCCAACGGTTCCTCATCCAACCAATGGTATTGAACGACATTCTTGGGTGGCACCAAACCTCGTCATTCCTTTCTAACCATATATTCCCAACTGTCATGAAGAAGATAATGTTGTTCATGAATCCAGGAATGGCTTAGAAAAATAATATGAACCCTAACCTTCCTATCATTAGGGTCCTAACCATTCGCCGCCATAACAGATTTAATAAATAACCGGTCAACATTTTGTTCCAGTCAACCTCATCGGGTCCTATATCTACAAGAGATGGCAAGGGAAGAAGTGATATGAATTCCATGGCTCTAACAACAGGGTCTAAGTTGGTTCATTCCTTCATCTCCTTTAGAGGAATCATCAGCACCTTCAGCAGAATGAAAACTAGAGGTTTCACTACCATCTTCAACAAAACTTTCTTCATACCTAGAACTATCAGTAAACATGATAAGATTTGAATAGGTTGGTTAACTTATAAAGTATTAACATTTGGTATTCCTGAGTTCACTATCCTAGCAACGGGAGAGGAATCAACGCTACTGGGTATATTTATTACATTTACAAGTACATTTCCTAGGTGGGCCATAACTAGAACAATGAAGGAGATGTTAGAATTTTTGGGTCATACATGTAATAAATTCATGTGTTAGAACCATTATTTAATTATTCAAATTAAAGTGATCTATTTAATACAAGGTTTATGGCTATGGATATAATTGTCATAAAAAATACTATGTAGATACCAAAGCTCTTGTTTCTATTTTGTGACGGGTGAAATTAGAATAAGAAAATTCAAATAATTATGACCCTTAATGAAAGGGCTTTAGATTCTAAACTTGAATAATAATGACCCTTCATGAAAGAGTATGAAACTCTTATAAATAAAGGGTTATGGTCCTTAATTATAGACACAAGAAAATATCATAAAATATTTATTCTCTTTATTCTATTTAAAGAGAAACTAAGGAATTAAGAAATATACAATTAAAAGGTCATTGCCCTATTAAGATCATCATCTTCTCATTGAAATTATATGGATCTTAAAGATATACTTCTACTTTCTATTTCATCTTGAATTTGAGTATGGATTCGTAAAGTATTGATTATTAGAAACCCAACAGGAGAACATTGAAATGTGAACAGGAAAGAAAAATAGGGTGCTTGAGAAATTGAAAACGAAGGTAGTAGTTAAAAGAGATAACTAAAAAAATGTGTTGGACCAAGAAATGTATAACCCTAAGAAAGAAAGGGATTAACAAAATAGGTGTTACCAAAGTTCAGAGAAGAAAATCAAGTGGTGTAAAAGAAAAGGAACTTGCAATATGTGAAAAGGAAAAAAAGAAATTTGAAATTCAAAGCGACGTTTATATAGAGAATCGACCAAATATTTATCAAGGGCTCATAATGAAGGAACATGGAGAGGCGGTAAAGCAACAATTAGATTTTGCCTCGAAAATACAACGACACTAGAGTACACTAGAGTATCATAGCATAAGACATCACTCACTAGTGTAGAAACCTAGGGCCACGTGTAAAATAAATTATGCAAAACATCTTAATGATGATAGTCATATTTGATGTACGCGTTCTTTAGGTTATCCATAATGGCTGCCAAACCTCTTCCACTTCTACAAGCTAAGAACCTGGCACAGGGAATCTAACCCGGTACTCTAAAAGACTTCTCGTTGCCACATCACGAGAAATTTGAGAGCAATTATTCTTGACCAACCAAAAATCAAATAAGAAAATACTCAAATATTATATAACTCTGGAATGTCCCCACCAAATAACAAGGAATCCTACTTGAGGAAAAAGGTGCACATTGAAACACTATTACTCATTACTCTCTTATTAAATTTGAGGTTAGAGTGTTAACTTTGTATCTCATTTCCCTCTCCACCGCACCAAAAACTCAAATCCACTCTAATATTATATAACTCTTTTGTCTATCTCATATATATATATATATATATATCATATGAGAATACCCTCTAAATATTTTAAATTTCGTTTTAAGTCCCTCCAAAAAATTTCATCTCAAGAATGGATCCCTAACGTCAAATGCCACCAACGGTTGCTTATGTGGCAGCGTACGTGGAATAATTTTTGTTATTCTTTTACTTTCTGGAATGACAGCGTGACAAAAATATGTTCATTTATAAAGAGGAATCCCAATTTCTTCATTTGCCCTAATCACTACAGAAAGTTTCCCAATTTTTTCATGTTCTTCTTCTGCTTCATCTCCTCTCTTCTGAAATCATGAAACCCATCATCCCATTTGCTTGTCTTTATCATCCTTTTTTTCTTATTCTCGTTCTCCTCTCCAACATCATGTCAACTTCTTCAGTAAAATCCCGAGTTGGGAATTTTGTGGGTGTCATGTTCATATGGTGTCGTATCACTGCAAGAATGGACCAAACAAAAATAGGTTGTTTTGGAGATGCCCTAATTGGAGGAGTGCAGATACGTGTAATCTCTTCATATGGGATGAATATTTTTCAGAAAATTCTAGAACTGAAGTTGCACATACGACGAACACGGATTCGGAAGCCATGGCATCTTTGGGATATATGAAGTTCTTGTATGAGGAATCAAGGAAGAAGAGCAAGAACTTTAAGATGAAGTTGAAAATGGAGAAATTTCATGGAGGATTGAAGATGTTTTGTCTTGTTGTGTCGTTTATCCTCAATGTGTATTTTGTTATGAAATGTAGTTGCTGAAGTAAGTGTTATGTCATGATTTTTGTAATGTCGTTTTTTATGGTGGTAGTGTTGTAATGTTAACTTGATTTTTAATGAAACGAGGTTGTTATGTACTGCATAATTTACTTGTTTTTATCATTAAGGTTAAAATTAGCAATAGTTTATTGTATCATGACTGTAATTGGCAAATTGTGAAAGCTAATTTAATTGATTGATGACCAAAAGTTACTTGTAACATGAGTGTAATTGGCAATAGGATAAGGATAACATTACATAAGTTGCAAAGTAAAAAACGAGGAGCTCCATAACATTAGGTGCAAAGTACAAAAAGTGGAGCTCCATTACATTTCTTGCAAAGTACAAAATGAGGAGCAAAGAACAATAGGTTAATATTACATAACTAAAAACTTGGTTCATAACACATAAGTTTCAAGCAAAACACATAATGTTCATAAATTCCCAAACAAAGTAGTTATAGGTCTTCATTGAGTCATGTTCCTTTGGATGTCATCCCACTTGTTATTCCCTCTAGCACTGTCAACACTTTCTTCTTCTTCTTCTTCAGGAATTACAAGTGGATCCTTTGGATCCCTTCCAGGTCCCACTATATTTTTTGTCCTTAAAGTATTAAGCCTGTCACTTTTTCTTGTAGGAGATGTAAGAATCTTGGACTTTTTCCTTGGTGATATCATTGTTTTCACCTGTCATTAAAGAAGAGAATTAGCAATGCAAATACACTTGGCATATCTAAGCATTATGTGCAAACTTACAGGATCAGACACAACTGGGTTGATGGCCTCAAATGTCACAGTTTTGGCAGTAGGATTTGGTTTAGGTCTTGGAACTTTGGCACTTTTGACAGCAGGTTTTGGTGCCTTAGGACATCTACCTACAAAAGTTTTGGGACCAGACCTATTTGATTTCATAGGACTTGAGTCAACACTCAGTGGTTGAATATCCAGGATTTCATCATCATTTAAAAATGTTTCAAGCTCATCAAGATCTATACCACAATACATTCTCATGGCCTCAGCAGAAGAATGTGTATTTGTTACCTCAGGTTGTGCATTTGGCTCAGTGTTTGCAGCAACACTAGGCTGGGGCTCAGTGTTTGCAGCAACATCAGGCTGGGGCTCAATGTTTGCAGCAACTGGTGCAGTCTATTTAGATTTCTTATTCTGGACTCTTTTGCTAGTTGTTCCCTTTGGCCTACCTTGCAACCATCAAAATTGAATCAAGTCATGATGAATTCTAAAATACATTCAGAAATAGAGTCTAATGACAGTTTGAGATACTAACCCTTTTTTTGATCTTGTCTCCTTAGTTTGAGTTTGAGTTTGACTACCTTGGGTGGCTGCAACAGTTCTTGGCACTTCACCTTCAACACATGCTAGTTGTTTATTTTTCTTACAGGTCCTTTTGATGTGCCCAAATTCAAAGCAAGTCTTGCACCTATGACTTGTATTTGTCCTTTGCCACTTGTTTTGAGAAGCTTCATCTGGCTCTCTTCTTCTGAGTTTCTTGGGTCTACCTAGACCTCTTTTAAAACTAAGTGGTAATATGTCTGGGTATGTAGTCCTTGGCCATTTATTTTGGCCATTAAGAGGGATACCAACCAAGTCCCAAAAGTTACAAGAATAAGTCTTTTTTGCTAAGTCTACAACAAAACCATCTGTGAACATAACATGAGTGACCTGAAAGGTTAATCTACCAGCATAGGTTGGTAACCAATTTGCACTTTTTTCCATCTCCCTATATAACCTCCTAATGGGTTTTGACATGATCTCTCCCTTGTAATTTTCTACTTTCTCCCTAAAAGTGGCAAATCTTCCCATAAGATAGTTCCTAATCCACTCAAACATGGTGATAATAGGTTTACCCCTTTGCATTAAAATTGTTGCACTAAAGGATTCACTAAGGTTGTTCATCAGAACATCACACTTAGAGTACCATGGAAATGCATGCTTACATCACTTATGTTTGGGTATAGCATTTAACCATTCATAAGCATCTAAACTAACCTCCTTAACCTGATTCATCTTCTCCTCGTATGCTTCCAAATAGGTTGCCTTTGCTGCAACCATAATGATATCTCTGTATAGTGTACCACCTCCATACTTCTTCTTAAAGTTAGCATATAAATGCCTCAGGCAAAACCTGTGTTCAAACTTAGGATATTCTTCCTCAAATACATTCACCAGTCCCTACATAAATTACAATGGATCAGAAATAAACAAACATTAATGAGGTATGAATCAGGAACAAACAAACATTTATGAGGAATTAATTATACCTTTTGCTGGTCAGACATAAAGCACCACCTGTTTTCATGACCAATATCATCAAGAAGTAGCTTAACAAACCAACTCCAAGAGTCTCTAGTTTCAGTCTCCACAACCCTAAAAGCAAGAGGAAGGTATTGGTCATTTGCATCCCTACTAACAACAATCAGTAAGATTCCACCATATTTGTTTTTGAGGTGACAGCCATCTAACCCTATGAATGGTCTGCATCCAACCTTCAATGACTTTTTAGTTCCATCAAAACACATGTAGCATCTTTCAAATCGTAGAGGTGTTTCAGAAATGTTCATCTTAAATGTGTTTCCTCTTGATGCCTTCCTCAATTCAGCTCCATAAGACCAAAGCATACTGTATTGCTTGGCCGAGTCTCCTTCAACAACCTTTCTAGCTAGCTTCCTAGCCTTAAAATGTAATTTTTGTAGAATACCTAAGTCTTACATCAGCCACAACTTCATTCAATTTCATACCTGAGTTATTCTTTAATTTTTCAACAATAACTCTAAAGACCCAATCATCATTAGCGTTCCTTTTGAAGAACTTCCTACCACATTTGTTCTTTGCATATAGAGTTTTGATCCTAAATGTTGTTGTTCTCACTGCCCTACTGCATAGGACTCTGTAGTCACATTGTTTTTTGTCCTTACAAACAACCCTACACCTTGTTAAATTATTTTTTGCAAACCTCACCTCCCTACCACTCACCACATTGTGTTCAAGTACAACCTTCTTAAATTGCTTTAGAGATGCAAACTCCATTCCCACCTTGAATGAGAAGTCTTTTCTTAGTTTTTCATCTTCATTAAATATGATCACTGGTGGCCTCTCATCAGCACTATCATCATCTTCCCCACTATCAATATCATCAGTCATGTAACCATCATCAATTACATGTTCCATATCCATTTCAGAAGTAATCACCATCATTCACTTGACTTGTCCCAACACCAACACCATCATTCACTTGACATGTCCCAACACCAACACCATCATTCACTTGACTAATGACCTCATCAAAATCATGCATTCTTTCCTCCTCACTATCTTCAAAGTGTATACCATTCAAAGAGTCCTCAAATGATTCACTATCCTCAATGTCTTGATTTTCCTCAGCAACAACATGGCATTTTTCTTTTCTCTATTAACCTCTCCATGTAAGTCTTCTCACCACCAGGTAATCTTGCCTCTGCATATATCTCAACATCACACTTAGTCTCCTCAGCACACAAAGCCAACTTTGTTGCATTAGCATCATTAACAAAGGGTTTAAGATTATTTTCAAGACATTCCTTATCAGCCTTCCACCACATCTTAACATCATCGATTTTAAACGAAAAATCCATGTCCTTAATTAAGTCACAGACTTCAAAGTAGGACCAACAATCAGGGTCTTGACCACTTACAACATAAACGCCCCCTTCATATCTTAACCTACATCCTTTACAAAAGAGTCGTTTGTATATAAAACAACATTAAATAATTCCATGTCCTACACATTTCAAGAAAAACACAAGTACTTTCAGATTTTAAGAAAAGTAAAAAACCCTAGCTTTTCAGGTATGAAATACAAGTGCTTTCATTTTCACTGAGTACTGAAAGCAATAAACAAAACGAAGTGGGTCTTACCTTGTCGTTCTTGGGACCCCAGAAAGCAACTCAACCTTCGTAACCTTCGTCAATGGAGGGACCATCAATATTTTACAGTGTCGCGTTTTTTATTAGAGAGAGGGGACAAGGGACCACAACCTTTCTATTAGGGTTCAGAAATGTTTTTGAATTTCTTATCAAGACTGTATATGGACCACAATATGCCACCTAAGTTAATGTAATCCAACACAGAAAATAAAAAATACAAAAATTACTCCACGTACGCTGCCACATAAGCAACTGTTACTAGCATTTGACGTTAGGGATCAATTATTGAGACGGAAAATTTTGGAGGGATGAATTGTTGAAGGAAAATTTTGGAGGGACTTAAAATGAAATTTGAAATATTTAGAGGGACCAAAAACTTATTTAACCCTAAAATAAATGGTGGAGATTATGTGTGAATCTTTTATTATCTCTCCTCCATTATTAATATAAATGATGTAGGAGAGAAAAAAATATTCACACATAATATCCACCATTTATTTTAAAATCTAATAGTTCAAATTCATTCTCACATTCTCATATGATATATATATATATATATATATAGATATATATATAGGAGGGATATTTTTACTCTAAGAGTAAGTTATCAAGACTTACTCCTCATCATGACCATTGATTCTTCTCAATCTAATGGTTAAAATTAATGAGTATTATTTTTCTCTCTCCACATTTACTTACTTATTAATTTTAACCATTAGATTGAAAATAATAAATGGTCATGAGAAGGAGTAAGTCTGGATAACTTACTCTTAGAGTAAGAATATCCCTCCTTCTTATATATATATATATATATATATATATATATATATATATATATATATATATATATATATATATATATATATATATATATATATATATATATATATATATATATGGGTTATATTGACTCCAAGAGTAAGTTATTATAGTTTACTCCACATCTTGACCATTTATTTTTTTCAATCTAATGATTAAAAATAATAAGTCATTAAATGTGGAAACAGAATTAGATTGAAAAGAATTAATGAAGAGATAGAAAAGAATTAATGGTCAAGATGTGGAGAAAGTTATTATAACTTATTCTTGGAGTCAATATAACCCTCCTCATAAACATCGACTGTAATGTTTCTTCTCCATTGATTACCAAAAGATTTGGTTAAAAGCTGTTGATTAACGGAACCTGGTTGAAGAGATAGATACGAGCTAACAAATGTAGGTTGAAAAGTAGCATCGACTCTAAACTTGCAAATACCCCTACCAACACGTGTCTACCTTTACTTTCTATGTGAGTCGATGATTCTGACCCACTTTTGGTACAAAAATTCTAACTCACTATCAAACTCGTTTAGCCTATTTAGTTATGCTGCAAGATACTCCAAGAACTGTTAGTGCAAGGAGTTAAATATTGTGAAATCAAAGTATGTCGGTGGTAATTAAGAGGATAAGATGTCTAATTATTGAAACAACATGCTACCTGTATAAAAGAAAGCTAGTATTAGTATAGTGTACTTTAGTATTTTTTTAGGAGGTTAATTGTAAAACAAGGGATGCAAGTTTACTTAGAAAACAAAACATAAATATCTAGGAATTGATTGAAACTTAATTGGTCAATTTCATCATAACGCTCTTTATGTATAAATTAAAATATATACTCCTTCCGTTCATTATTTATAAAACCAATTTTTTTTTTTTTTTATCTTCATTAGTATAAAACAATTTATTAAATAACATGCATTAATATATATATATATATATAGGAGGGTTATATTGACCATTAGATTGAAAAGATTTAATGGTCATGATGTGAAGTTATTATCACTTACTCTTGGAGTCAATATAACCCTCCTCATATATATATATATATATATATATATATATATATATAGGGAGCATATTAAGTGAGAGCAATTTATAATGAGAGATGAGAGGAATGAATATCAACCATTGGATTTATCAAGAGAGAGAAACTAATAGCCACATTAATGCATCAACACTCTCTCTCTTGATGAATCAAATGGTTGTTATTCGTTCCTCTCATCTCATTATAAATTGCTCTCACTTGATATATATATATATATATATATATATATATATATATATATATATATAGGGAGCATATCAAGTGAGAGCATTTTAAAATGAGAGATGAGAGGAATAAATATTAACAATTGGATTCATCAAGAGAGAGAACGTTAATGCATTAATGTGGCTATTAATTTCTCTCTCTTGATGAATCCAATGGTTGATATTTATTCCTCTCATTTCTCATTATAAAAATGCTCTTACTTGATATGCTCCCTATATATATATATATATATATATATATATATATATATATATATATATATATATATATATATATATATATATATATATATTATCTTTTTACAAAAATATGGCTATCTGCTTATATGAAACATAATAAACAGGGAGATTATGCCAAACTTAAAAAAAAAAGAATACACGAAATTAGCAAACTCTAGAATTAGAGAAATGTAGTCTATTGTTAGATGGTTTGTGCTAGTTGTCTGACAGACCTGAGAAATGCTTTGAGCACGAATTGAATTGTGAGATGGTTTATGATTTAGAAATTACAAGACTACATTGTGGACAGTGCATGAAAATATGATTGGCAGTCTCGGGTTTTTTTATTGCACAAAGTTACAAGTTGCACACAAAGTGGATGTAAGATGTCCTATTATATATTTTATGAAGAAATTTTCATTTCATCTATTAAAAAAATAGATATAAATAATAGAAACGTAACATTTTAATTTATTTTTTAAAAGAATTATATATTCTTCAGTTGAGCCGACAACCGAGGGATAAAATATTTAGATAACACACCTTCGAATTTTACCAACTATATTATAGAATTTTTTAATTTTTTAAAATTTTTATATGACTTATTACCTCAGTTGGACTAGAAATCGAGGGGTAAAATATTTAGAGGACGCGTCTTTAAATTCCAATAACTACATTTTAGTACCTTTTAATTTTTTTATAGTTTTTTTTATGACCTATTACCTCAGTTTTGCTGAAAACTGAAGAGTAAAGTAGCGTATTTTATTTATTTATTTATTTATGATCAATTTGTTGGAAAAAAAAATTAAATAATGAATCTTTGTCGTCCATTTATAAAGTAACAATGGTCAAGACATTGTCAACTCATCAATCCACATAAAACATTAGTGATCCGCGTGAAACTCTCACTAGCTAATTAAAACATGAATGCCACAACTATCCATCTTGAATGTAAAGTACTTAAATTTAAACCTAACATATTGAAAAGGGCCGACCTAATCAATCCGAAAGCCCTGTTCTTATTTATAAAATAGAGTTAAATTAAAAATATATAATTTTAAAAAATATGATTTTATACATGTTTTTTAAATATATATATATATATATATATATAATAACAAATATTTAAAAACAAATTATAATTTTACATGTATTTTTGAAAAATTAAATTTAAAATCTATTTATTTTTTAATTGAACAAAATTTGAACCTTTCAGAATTTAAGGTCAACCCTTTATAAAATATTGTCAATTTATTTGAGTTATATTTTGTTTAAAATATAAAAAAATAGACAAATTAAATTTATTTGTTTTTTGAATTATTGTATTATTAAGTTGGAGTGAAAATGAAAAAAAAAATTGTTTAATTATTGAGCTTTGAAATAAAAAATTAAACTTAGTTTATCCAATGATTAAGATAAAAAAAGTGTAATATAAAATTAAAATCAATAGAATTTTATCTTTTCTATAGAAATTTTGTCTCACTCTAAAACTTTATAGTTTAAAGAATACTTATTAATTAATTTATTTTTTATTTTACACAAAAACAATAACTTATTGATCTTACCTGATCAGACTGGATCGTCACGGTCAACTTGAAAGGTCTTGAAGAATTAGAGGGGGTGTATCTGCAAGACACTTCGATGCCAAAGTGAGAAACCAATCAGAGAGAGAGAGAGCAAGCACAAGGTTTTATGAAAGAATGAATGAATACCTGACCCTCTAGTGAAAGAGGGTATTTATAGCCCCCAACACTGGGCCAAGATTCCCTAATTGGGCCAAATCCAATTGGAGGCCCACGTGCTAGAAAACTGTCAGAATTCCCTTTGTTAGGGCTGAGTCAGCGAGTGACTAACGTTCTAGAGGAGTGGAGTGTAGGGTTCAGAGCAACCTACCTAAATCCTGCGCTGGTGGTTTTGACCACGTGGTCCCGCGTGGAATAAGTCTTGCAACGGTTACTGGAGAGCGCATTTGGGTTTTGCCAATTGGGCCTGCTCGGCCGGGACAATGGACTGGGCTAGTTCAGCCCAAATACAAGTGCTGGGTCTGCTCGGCCCAAACCAGAACACTTATGTTTTTATAAATAAATCAAACTAAATTATATATACACTTTGTCTTTCTTTTTTAGTTAATAATATACACTTTCTCTCAATTTTTAGCTTTTTCGAAAAATTGAACATACAATATTTAATACGTTATCTATGTACTTAATTCATTATCAAGTGTTTTGATGGCACTCACAAATATTTGATACTTTATTAGTATGCATTCAATGTTATTACTAAAAGAGAAACAAATATTACTGTAAAATGTAAAATATAGAAAAGTGACTAAGTGAAAATGAACTTGACGTGGGTCTCCCCAAAAATTGGGGTCCAGTGCTGCAGCACATGCTGCACCTGGGAATAGCCGGGCCTGATATTGAAAACAATGATAATGAAAGCAAGAACGAAAAAATATTTCAAGGTTTGATTTTTTTAATGTATTTTTTTCTTTAGTAATTCCTTGCTAAAATTGTTTGATGTTAGTTAGGAATGTATGAAAGTAACTTCTTAATGTTAGTTGTAGTTGTATCAAATAAAATATTTAATGTTGTTGTTGAAATTTAGTATTTAACAATTCTATTGATTTTGTTTATTTGTTGTTCTTGATATTGTTGTTAAGATTTCATGTTTAAATATTCCATTGATTTTCTTGTTGTTGTTGTTGTTGTTGTTGTTGTTGTTGTTGTTGTAATTGTTTATGTTGTTGAGATTTAATGTTTAAGTGTTTTTGTTGTAAACACTTGAAAATAATGAAATTTATGTTAATGCAGAATTTATAGTGTGTAAAACACCCTTTGGAAATGTTGTATTTTCATGAAACAATGCAATGTTTATGTGTATGAAATATAATTTCGTTTGGGTTCAAACATGCAAAAATAAAACACACTGGTTCAGTAGGAACCGGTTCCTGCCTGGGAGAACCCGGTTCCTACTTAACGTTACAAAAGAAAATTTGAAATTTTAACACAGGGGAACCGGTTCCCAGAGGGGTAGAACCCGGTTCCTAGTACAAAAATCCAGAGGCTAATTTTGCCTGATTGCTGGAACCCGGTTCCCAGCAGGGAGGAACCGGTTTCTGAAGGTTTTCCATAGATTTTTGTTTTTTGAATAAGGTTTCAACAAAGGTTTATTTTGGAATGAAACTTATGGCATTTTATGGTATGCATGTAAAGTATATTGTGAACATTTATATATCAAAGTGAGAATTATTTATACCTTTGACACTTTAGCTTAATTCTTATTAAATCTTCACAATTCTTCAAGACTTGAAATTGGTATGAATATGCCAAAGCTTTGATATTCTTTTTGCTCATCCTTTATGAAGGTTGGTGTCCAAGTTGTCTTCATCTAAACCAAGTTATTTATAATTTTGATTTGAGAAGCTTGCAAATACATTCTCCCCCTTTTTGATGATGACAAACAAGTCTTGAAAGTTTTGAAAAGTTGTTTTGTACTTGAAATTTGTTGAGCATTGCAAGACTCCCTCTATGTTAGTGACTCCCCCTAAATTCATGATTTCTTTTGAATGAATTTAGTTCATCATTTAGTTATGGCCTGCATTTGCTTTTTAAAGCAAAACAACAACAAATATGCATATTCTTCTCCCCCTTTGTCATTAGCAAAAAGGATGGGAAAAAGATAAATTATCTAAATAAATCATGAAAAATATTACTTCTTTACCTATGATATTTACCTCATGATTCATGAATGACTTCATCAAACATTCATCGTTGGTGAATATTTTTTTTTGAAGCCTTTGTCACAAAGTTGGCTTTTGCTTAGAAGATTTTTCTTTAGTCTTTCAACATCAAGTACATCTTCAAATGTATGTGAAAGTTAGTACTCCAACTTTGCCAATGCCAAGAATTCTTCCTTTAAGGTATTCCCCGTATGAAATAACCCTTGAACTTTTAGAACTAGATTTGAAAGTTAGTTTATATCTCCCATCAAATGCTTAGAAACCTCCTCTTGCCAAAAACACCATAGATTTTAGGTGGTCCTCAAGCAAACCTACAAAACAAAATTAAGTTTGATTTGGTACCCAATGTGCTTTGGGTCCATCATAGTTAGTTCCTCTCTTAACCCACATATAATGACCACTTGCCGCACTAAAATTTCTAACATAGCAAACATTAGGTGTATGGCCACTTATACCACAATAAAAACATGTAGGAACAAAATTACTTCTATATCTAGGAACATAAGGTTTCTTTTTAGGAAATATTTTCTTAGGATGGTGATGAACCTTTTGTGCTTTATCCAATGTTTCCTTGTTGAATTGTTCACTTGCCTTCACAAAAATTGTTTTACTAGTACTCGGTTTGTTAGACTTTGAATATCCAAGACCACTTTTATCATTAGGGAATCTTTGTTGCCTAAGGACACCTTCCAACCCAATTTGTCCTTTTTCATACCTTTCAAGGACTCTCTTTAATTGAACAATTTGAAAAGAATGTGATTCACAATTATTACATGTAGAATTTTGTTCTATTTTATCAACATATTGTTTCTTTTCAACCTCGAAATCTTTTTGCATGGTATCCATTTTCTCTTCAAGAATTTTGATTTGTTTCTCTTGAGTTGATATGGTTCTATATACTATTTTGCATTCATTCAATAATTCATTTATGGCACCTTGTGCATCATTATCGAAAATAGAGAATTCGTTACTAACCTCATCGTCTTCATCATCTGAATAGTGTGTTGCTACCAATGCAAGATTCACATGTTCTTTATCTGAAGATGAACTTATTTCATTGTCATCCCGTGCTACATATGCTTTCTTTGGTCTTTTGTCCTTATTTCTTTTGAAATATTTATTCTTCTTTTCAAGTGTAGGACATTCACTTTTGACATGTCCTCTTTCTCCACATTCAAAGCATTTAACCTTCCTTGTTGGTGCTTCCTCTTTAATGATCTCCTTTTTCCTTTCTTTTCTTAGAAATTTTTCAAACTTTTTGATAAACTCATTATCTTCTTCACTAGTAGATTCATCCTCTTGATTGTTATCATGATGTTAGACTCTTGTCTTTAAGGCAATATCTTTTGAATCTTTTATTTGAATTTCATGCGTTTCAAGTCTTCCGAGTTCTGTTTCATATTCTTGAAGTTTACCGAACAAGGTTGCAGAGGTCATCTTTGATAGATTTTTTTTCTCGGATATCCCCGTTACTTTCGGTTGCCATTCTCTTGTTAAAGATCTAAGCACTTTTAGATTTTGTTCCTCGGTAGAGACTTTCTTTCCAAGAGCACTCAAATGATTTATTATGTGAACAAATATTTTTTGTAAATCAAGGATTGATTCTCTGGGCTGCATTCTGAATAATTCATATTCTTGACTTAAAGTATTTAAACGAGATCTCTTAATTTCAACGGTTCCTTCATGAGTTTCGACTAAAGTATCCCATATTTCTTTTGCCGTTGTGCATGCCGAGACACGAAAGAATTCATCCATACTAAGTGCACCTTGAAGAAGATTGATTGCCTTTTTATCATAGAGGACCTTTTTCTTATCATCATTATTCCATGAAACTTTAAGCTTTATTGATTCAACGCCATCGACAACAGTTGTAGGAACAAAGGGACCATTTTGGACTGCTTCCCATACTTCTTCTCCTTGTGCTTCTAAGTGAGCCTTCATTCGGATTTTCCAAAAGTCAAAGTATTCACCACGAAACAATGGAGGCTTGTTGTTACTACCACCATCTTTGAAAACAGGATTTTGATTTGCGGAAGCCATTCTGGATTTTTAGGAACAAATTACCTATAACTTGCTCTGATACCAATTGTAAGTATAAGATACGCCTAAGAGGGGGGGTGAATTAGGTTTTCAAAAATTCAATCGGTTTTATGAGAATACTTCTAACAATTTTTGGTTGAATGTATGAAGGTTTTTGAATGGTTCTTTTCTTTTCTTGGTAATAGTGATGAAAGCGATAAAATGCGGAAAAGTAAAGAATGCAAGGATATATACTGGTTCCCCTCACAATCCGAGAGTACTCCAGTCCCCTTTCCAACACGAAAGAGATTTCACTATAGTTAGAATTATTGTACAAGCCTATGCTTACTATCTAACCTATAGGGTGATCAAAGGTTCTTAACACCTTTAAGATCAAACAACACTAATGTGAATGAAGAACAATCCTCTTCAAACCACAACACTTACTTCCAACAATCCTGGATAGTAAGGAAGAATAATTTTTTTGAATGATACAAGAATTTATGATGAAAAATGGAGAGCAATATCAATCTTAGATTCATCTTCTTCTTCAAGCAAAACAATTCTCAATGAGTATATAAGTGTTCACAATGTATGTATGAAACTTAGAATAAATTTTCAATGAAAATGAATATAGAAAGTTTCACAGAAAAATTAGGTTTGTAAACACTTGAAAATAATGAAATTTATGAGTATGGAATTGTTAATGAAGAAAGTGTTTTTGAATATGAAAGATGCAGAATTTATAGTGTGTAAAACACCCTTTGGAAAAGTTGTATTTTCATGAAACAATGCAAGGTTTATGTGATTGAAATATAATTTCGTTTGGGTTTAAACATGCAAAAATAAAACACACTAGTTCAGTAGGAACCGGTTCCTGCCTGGGAGAACCCGGTTCCTACTTAAAGTTACAAAAGAAAATTTGAAATTTTAACACAGGGGAACCGGTTCCCAGAGGGGTAGAACCCGGTTCCTAGTACAAAAATTCAGAGGCTGATTTTGCCTGATTGCTAGAACCCGGTTCCCAGCAGGGAGGGACCGGTTCCTGAAGGTTTTCCATAGATTTTTGTTTTTTGAATAAGGTTTCAACAAAGGTTTATTTTGGAATGAAACTTATGGCATTTTATGGTATGCATGTAAAGTATATTGTGAACATTTATATATCAAAGTGAGAATTATTTATACCTTTGACACTTTAGCTTGATTCTTATTAAATCTTTACAATTCTTCAAGACTTGAAATTGGTATGAATTTGCCAAAGCTTTGATATTCTTTTTGCTCATCCTTTATGAAGGTTGGTGTCCAAGTTGTCTTCATCAAAACCAAGTTATTTATAATTTTGATTTGAGAAGCTTGCAAATACAAAACACCCCTTTGAAAACTGAAAAATGCCCTAAAAAATTTCAGAGATGCATCTCTGAATGCACCATGAATCATTTTTTTCAAATATTGATCCGTAGATGCACATGCGAATATTTCTGAGGTGTATTCAGAGATTTATCTCCGAAAACATCCCTAAACCCATTTTCTTAGCGTTTTTCAATGAGAATTATCATTTATTCACTCAATGAAATTTTCAGATATGCATCTTCGAATATTTATGAGGTGATTTCAAATATGCATATCCAAAAACTTCCATGCATGAAGTGTGGGCAGAAACATTGTTCAACTTTGTTTTTTTTTTGAACTCAAAGTCATTTTAGTCTGACTAACAGTGTCATAATCCATAATTTAATTCAACCATTAAAATCTCAAAATAGGGTAATGCATTAATAATTTAAAAAAATCATAATATTATAAACATAGTTCTCAAAGTATTGAAAATTCTGGAAAACATATGGAAAATACATATAAATGCATAACCTACAATGTATGCCTAATCCTAACCTTTGAATCCTCCTCTGCCACTGGTAACCCAAGGAATAATGTGCCTCAATAAGAATGGAACGTGTTACGACAACAACTTCATCGCCACCTCTTTCAAATATCCCAGTCCTTATGCCCTCTCTTGTAATCCGCATAATATTCTGACACATCAACAACATCGTCATACCTAGCCTGCTCATTCTCCATGATCTCCTCATGAGTAAACCAAGGTGGACGTCTAGGAGCTTCTGGTGTCATGACAGGGTGTGACACGAAATGAAACAAAGTCATCTAACCCTCAGCATAATGCCACTGAGTAGTGGCTAAGATACTCTGATACTCCTCTGGTACCAAATAACTATCGTAATTCGCTAGTATGTCATCAAGATATTTGCGTACAATGCTGATAGGAGCAGCCACCAAGTGGGATCTCAAAATAGTCTGCACAAATCCAAATTAACACATGCATCTCTCTTGTAGATACTTTTACATCAAATTACTCCTACATGCCACCCACCCGAAGTAATATAAAATTGGGTCAAAGGGAATAATGTCCCGGGAATGGCGTATGGTGTCCAGTCGATGTCATCATGCCGAGTTCTTTCAATATATACACGGATTGGCCACACAAAATTATTTCCTTTATGCAGGCAATACAGGTAAGCATGTGGGTGATCCTCGTTGTACCCTAAAACATGATCAAATCCATGTATGCGGTGAAAATGGGATAAGATCCATCCATGAAATGAATAAGAAAAAAATACATTAGTAACAAGTGTAAAAAAAGTTTTTTTTAAATTAAGGGTTAAATGTACAAACCCCCTGTAATATAGGCGAAATTCGTTTTTCCCTCTGTAATTTTTTTTCAAACACCCCCTTGAAATATAAAAATACCATATCTTTTGCCCC
This sequence comes from Vicia villosa, assembly GCF_029867415.1. Taxonomy (NCBI): domain Eukaryota; kingdom Viridiplantae; phylum Streptophyta; class Magnoliopsida; order Fabales; family Fabaceae; genus Vicia; species Vicia villosa. The sequence goes on from NC_081181.1 coordinate 157,147,335, forward strand.
CTATGTGTAAAGTTTACCTTCTGTAATATTTTTTTGTTTGATTCTCCCCCCCCCCCCCAAATTTGGTGTTTAAATTGCACGCTTAGGGGGATAATCCAAACAAAAAAATATTATAGGGGAGAAACTAAAAAAACATTACTAGGGGGTAAAGCGAATTTCGCCTATATTATTGGGGTGAAAAGTAGTATTAACCCTTAAATTAATAGTGGCTATGGAGATTACCATCAACAGAACGTAGGAGCCTATCATTTGCTTTGTCGTCTAAAGATAAGGTTCTCTCAACTTGGTGTACATGTATACCAAGCTTGCGGTCCCCCCAGTTCCACTCGTGAATGGACTCTAAATCAATAAAATACTTAAGGCATGCCAAATATACGTAGGTTTCACTTTTGTCCACAAACATGGACGTACCAACCAAGAATACGAAGAAACAACTCAAAGCACATTCACCGTGGTATGTAACTTGTAGATCATCGATGTTCGCTTCCTCGGTCAACTCCATGTTTTCTGCATATAGCTTCCGCAAGTATGAAAATTTAGCATGAGCACCTTTGGTGTTCTCATACTACATCAGGGCTTTCATTAGGTCAACTCCCAAATAAATCACCATCATCTCCTGGGCCTCAAAAAGCCATAGTAACAATAAAAGCCCTTCTTAGTTTTGCAAACATTTTCCAAACATAGGATTTTTAATTCAATCGGTAAAATTGTTTTTCAAACTAAGTTGCTCTCAATGAATTATTTAAGATATGTTTCTTGAATTATCCATTTTCTACTTTGAACTATTAATTTGGTTATATCCATGTGTCGATCTTCATCCACAAAATCTAGTTTCACCAGTATAACTTAATGATACTCATCAATGTTTAGTTGGTTTTGCTTGTAAAATCTTGGAAAAGCTACATTAATCTCCAAAGCAAGTATCACATCCTGAACAAAGATGGGCTAAATATATAAAATCAAATCCATATCAAATCTTCTCTATCAAAAAGGTTTAGTTTATAGACTAATAAATTTGTCTGGTGCTCTTTCTATTGGACCATGCAACTAACGACTTCACATCCTTTGGAATATTAGAGGCAATCAACCTTTACTGTAGGATAGTAATATCTCTTGTCCCCCAAAATTTTCCCTCCTATTTTCAAAGCCAAATGATTCAAGACACTTCCTCATGCTCATAGAAATCTCCTCCTAAGCAATTGACCTACAACTAAGGTTTTGCTTTTCTCAAAGGAAATTGGGATTCTAATGCCTCAAGTGGACTTTATGGTTCCTAATATGTATCAAGGTACCCTCATGTCAAATTTCAAGCCTTGCAGTGCAAGTTTGCTCAGTCAATTGATCAAATGATTGAAAATCAACTGTATTGGACAAAAAAGTCAACTTTGACCAATTGACAGTCAAACTTCATCATTTTTGGTCAGCATCAAGATTTTGAAGTTAAATTCATTATTTGATCAAGGATTGATCATGATTCATCAAGAAAACTCAAGATTGCTCAAAAGTCAAAAGTTACTAAATTAGGGTTTTCAAAAGGAGAAGTCAACTGAACCTGACCAAGCACAACTTTCACATACTTTATAAGAAATTCCACAACTTTCACATACTTTATCAACTGAACTTTCACCAAGCACAACTTTCACATACTTTGACAAAGATCACCTTCATATGACAAAAAATTGAGAGAGTTGTGATTGGTGCAAATTGAGTAAATTTTGAGAAATGCATGAAACCTACATTGAACAAATTTTGAACTTTTGGGCTAATGGACCTAATTTTTTAGGTTCAAACATGTTTATAACATGTTGGAGGACCTCTAAGTCTATTGGTACGTGGCCATAATTTTTTATTTCTATTTATTTCGATTTTATTTCATTTTTGAAAAAGAATTAAATTAAAATAGTAAATAAATAAATTTAAATATGAATGGATCACATTTGGATCATCCAAGGGTCAAGATCTCATGCTAATACATTCCAAAATCGTGCAAAACCATTAGAGGGAAGTATCTTGATGTTTTGGCAAGTTTATGAACATGTTTGGACAAAAATCTTCAAAAAAGGAACGGTAAAAAACATGTTTTTATTTTATTTTGGTAACAACATGAATGCCATGTTTTTTATTTCCATACTTCTACAAGCCTAAAAATATATGAGGCTATTACACATAGAGGGGACGAAAAATTGCCTCCAAACTAAGTTCCAAAAAAAAAACGCATTGTCCCATCCAGTTGGTTTCAGCCCAAACCATCCATTGCAAACTCTTCCTGAAGCATCCAAAGGTATAATCAGATAAAAAACCATGATCGTTGGTATCTGAAATAAGCATACTCACTCTTTACGATTTACATTTTTTTCAATCATTCAATTTTTTCTTGAATTCATACGTTGTTACTAATTATAAATTGCCCATAATGCTTTATAATCATGTTTAGAACAGGTTGGGGTTAGAAAACGCAAGCCTTGACGTGAAGATCAACATTTGTCATTTGTTTTCTTTTATTTTTCCAACTAATGCGCATGTTTATGTTATGTTGTTTGATTCTCATTTGGTTCACACAACAACAACGTAGCCCAGGAAAAAGGAAGTATGCTCATGAGATAAAGAGGGTGGGCGCAAGCCCCACCCCACAGATTTGTTTTTTTCAGTTCTAATGTTTTTTTAATTACTTTAGTTCTTTTTTTTTTTCAATTAAAACAATAAACAAAAATTCCATAAAAATTAGAAAATCATGCAAATAACCAAAAAACTTAGTATTAGTTTTTTTTCTCAATAAATTAACTTAACTCCTTTTGACATAATTTGTAATTATTAATTAATTAGACTTAGGATTTACTTATAATTATTTTTTTGTATTAAAATTAGGTTATTTAACTTTTTTCTAACACCATAATAATTCATAAACATACAAAAAATATAATAATTTTTTATAATTAGAATTTTAGGACTTTAAACAATAATTTTTCTAATATATTTTATTATTTTGCCACTTATTTTATTAGACAAATTGTATAGGTTGCATAGTAATTGTAATTGCTTCGGGTTTAAATTTCACGCAAAGTTTTTACTATTGTATCTCTTCCTGAGCCATCTAATAGCGTAAGTTTTACTTTCTCGCGTTTTATATTTTTGTAAACTTGTATATGGGTGTGTTTGTTTCAAGGTTAAAAAAATTATTCCTTGGAATGATATTCCCAGGATTAGTATTCCTTGGAATATTATTCCAACTTATGTGTTTGGTAAGAATTTTGTTTCCTAGGAATAATGATAAAATTTGTTTAATTTAAAAATATTAAAAAATAAAAAATAATAATAAATGTGAGTGACAGTGGGAAGTTAAAGTTGGTTGAACTTATTCCCATGGGAATATTATATTCCCAACCTTTAAGCCTTGGAATAAAAATAAAAAAGTCATGTGTAAATAAGAATCCTGGGAATAAAAAATGCCTTGGAATAATTTTTTAAAACTTGAATCAAACATGGGAATGTTGCATTCCCATGGCCATATTCCTGGGAATCTTTTTTACAACCTTAAAACAAACACACCCTATATTTTACTGCTAATTTAATTAGGATTGTATGGCAAGATAAAAAAACAAATGCTAGAATAACCATAACAACCAAGATAAAATAATTGTAACTAACACACCTTTGCACACATACACCTCTAGGGTAATCTCCCTTGTTGCCTTACTATTAAGTTGGTCACGTCCCTCGAAAGTAGGGATACTTTACCAAAATGATGATAGTCCCTTCGAAATTTGCTAAGGTATCCTTAAAGTTGCCTTCGATGACCAAAACGATGACCCTACGCTTGTCTCTTACATCCAATGAAAAGGAATCTCGCCAACTAATGGTATAGATAGTCTCTTTCCTCCAAAGGAAGGGAAATAATAGGAAAGACGATTAATTTAATGGTTAAGACTCGTAGTTGCTTGCTCATATTAAAAGTATTTTTTCACACCCCACAAGTTTCAAACTCTTAAAAATTTTCTCAAGGACAGACACGAGATCTTTCTCAAAACCCTCAACGACATGAGGTATTTTTCAAACTATTTTCAAAATATTCTCGAGGACAGACACGATATTTTTTTTTCAAAATATTTTTTTAAACTCTTTGTCAATTTTCTCGAGGACAGACACGAGAATCTTTTCGAAGCCTTGCCTTCTTTTTTAAAACATTTTGAAACAAATCACACACACAAAAACAATAAAAAGTGAGCAAGCAATTGAGAGCCCGTAGATAACTACAGATGTAAAAGGTGTTAACACTTTCCCTTTACATAACCTACCCCTGAACTCAAAATCATTTCAAAAAGGTATTTCCTGTTCTTTTCAACCTTTCCTTAATATTGGATAAAAGAAAAGTCGGTGGCGACTCTTGCTAACCGCGACATACATAATTCTGAAAAAGTTAGTTCTCCACCGTATCACAGTATCGATAACACTATATCATTCATTTCATCATAGGAGTCTTGAAATGATTTGTTTTATTGAAGTAGATGGATATTTAACGTTGTTAACTAGATCTATGATTAAAGTGTCAACAACATGTACACATCCATCTATAATATATTCATTGTGTACATGTTCAAAAGGCGTCTCCTTGTACACATAGGCCTTTTGCCTTAAGTTATTACTGTCTCTATTTTCCCCACGAGGTACTTGTAAGACCAACTCATAGAGAAAAATACTTTGTAATTCTCTATCTATTTCACAACCTTTGTGGATATTTGAGTTAAGACACACATACTCTCCAACAACCTATTTGATTACATACTAAGAGTTATCCATTAAGTGTATATGATCATACTCTATAATTGTTGGATTAAAAATAGGTGTAGTATAAATTGTGCCAGAAAAAAATTACATGTGGTGAGTAAATTTAAATCATCTCCAAAAGGGTTGTTTTAAATCCTACAATACTAAGGAAGTTATACTTTTTGTGAGAAAAGTAAATGACATGATGTGAATCCTTTCCCCTTTTATGTGGTTATTACATGTCTTTTCCTATAATGAATATACTTATATTACTATTTTAAAAAATAGTTGTGTGTGATGTATCATCAAATAACCTACTTCGTTTGATAGAGTGTAAAATATTCATCAAATCCTTTCTCCAATGTCTTGAACAAATTAGCAATTGGAAAAAGTTTGATAGAGTGTAAAATACTTATCCCATAACTCGACATACTCTATGTCTAATTATATAAATAGCCACCCTATATTCTTTAATTCCAATCGTGCTATCTAAAATTAGTTCTCAAGTAATCTAAATGAAATTTCTGAAATTCTTAAATAGAAAAAAATCACTAAACAAAATATTATTGAAAAACATAAATTTTTTATCATAACAATTATTAGATATAAACGAATAACATGGTTCACACAAATAGGGGAAAATCCATCCAGGGGCTTAATATATAGAAATATTCACTTATCCTTAAGGATTTCATGGCAAATTCAATGAAAAGAAATCAAATAAATATTACAATAGATGAGGGATGAAACCCCTGTTGATTCCTTGTCTTGTCCCTACTCAATTGCTACAAAATATGCCTCCAATATGATAAAAATTTAAAGCCCTATCAGTTGGACGTGTTTAGAAATTAATAGAAACATTATATTTTTTTTTTGAAAAATCGTGTTGCACAACCCTAATGGCACGTTGTTATTCTACAATGTAGATTACGTGTTAGCCTGGTGGTTGTAAAACATAATGTGTTTGTTTTCTAGAGTGCCACAATTATTCTAGTAGCTAAATGTTGTTTTTATGCTCCATAATTCATCCTGCTGGCTATCATACTAGGCACGATTTGTCGAATCTTGCTAATTTTTTTCTTTTCTTTTAAACTTGTGTCCATGTCCTCTCCTTCCTTCATCATCATAACTTTAATATTAAAATACCAAAAAAAAAAAAAACTGGTTAGAATAGTTTTGGTACAAATAGATCTTTTCCACGATTCTTTGGAATCTCTCTTAAAACCTAAAAAAACATAAATGATTAAAAGATAAAGTACTTAAAATGAATGAAAATTATACTAAAAAAACATATAATGATGAACTGTCATCAATAATCATGCTTAATAGTATCTAAAGCTCAATGAACATATATTCACACTCGACTTAATTATTAGAGAAATTGAGATCTTGATAGCATTTGAACTTTCAAATACTTCCTTATGGGTTAATGATAATTATCCCAACTTTGGTTATTTTTAGTTCTAGATTCGTCAAACATTAACACACGGGGTTTTATTGTAACAACAAGGTTTGACACAAGTAATAAATCTTAGACTTTTACACAAGGATGTAGTGGTAAATAGTTTTCCAAATCCCGACCATCTATATCTCATAAAGGAACGTATTTCAATGTAAATGCATTGAGTTTAATGGACCATTTCACTAACCGACCTTGTGGTATAAGTCTATTGAATAAATATCTAACTGTGAATCTTACTTAAGACCAAAACCTCTCTATGTATTTATTAATATTAAAATTTAGTAAAATCATAAAATAAATATAAACATAATATCTCAATATGTCTATATCCAGTCTCAACATCGTTTAGAATTTGGATAAGGTAGTAAACTGTCTTTTCTATTTCATCATCAACATTATGTGCTAGCTTGCAATTGATCAACATGCCTCGACAATGATGTACAACTTGAGTGGTTTATCAAGTATTAATGGCATGAGAACTAATAGACGCTCCAAAGTTTCCATTGATTTGATTGAAGGCCTTGTGACAATCATACACCTTGGCTATGTCCACCTTGATAGAAAAATACCCCCACCTTCTCACTAACATTTCCCATACTACGGTCTCTCTTGAGTAACCACGATATTTTTATGGATACTCCTACCAGGAATGAAACTAGTCTCATAAGGGAAAATAACCTTTGTGATAGATTCTTTAAGCCTATTAGTCACCACCTTGCTAAAAATCTTTGGAGAGTATTACACAAAAAAATAGGACGAAACTGATTAATAAACTCCGAATGATCCACTTTTAAAATAAGACAGATATTCATATTTACAATATTTAATGAGATTAGGGGTCAACCAAACATGTCTAACACAATTACATACACTAGTCTTGACGACTACCCATGATTTCTGATAAAAACTAATGAGAAAACCATCATATTTTAGTGTCGTCCGAGGACTCATCTCAAAGACTACTTTCTTCGCTTCTTCATCCATGATGTCACTTCTCAATCTAGTCACTTCACCATCATTTAATAGAGGGTACCTTAAAGAAGTTAGGAATCTTGAAACATTGTTACCTTTAGAAGTAAACAAATCCCTGTAAAAACGATTAACCATAGCTTTCAAGTCTACATTGTCCTTCATCCGATAATCATACATGTCTTCCAACATAAGAATTTTACTTATTTTGGCATCTGCGCCTGACAACTTTAATACATGGGAAATTTTTAAAATAACCTTAATGAAAGATAAAAAAAGAAGAAGTCATAGTTAAGGATTTATTCCTTTAACAAATACTACCAAAACACTCTATGACCACTTATTATCACTTTCCTATTACTAGTTAGTGTGCCCATGTTTAAGACAATAAATACAATCCATTCATTACAATAATTACAAATGTTTTCCAATTAAAGCTAATTTGAAAGGTTGATTATTTTCCAAGCAAAGTCCTCCTAATAATTCCTATGGTTTTTCTCCTTACCCAGCACTATTCCTATTGATGCTTATCTGCTTATCTGGTTTCATTCAACCAAAAGAAAACAAGACATGTGAATGCAAATAATCATGCTCATTGCCAGCAGAGGCTGAAGCCCCCACCCCAATACATGGACCTCAGATCATGGCTGTTACTACTCATTGTTAATCATTCAATAAACTAGTAATATTCATTTAAACATTTTCAGTAAATTATTTGCATCATATTTCATATATCACTTTCTATAAACGACAGAGAGGTGAGTAGGACCCAACAAGAGTATCTGGCCAGCACCTCACCAACCAGTACTCTCTTATTGGCTTCTTTACCTCACACCTTAGCGTAGAATTCACACATGCATCCATGAGTCCAGCCTCCAAATGAAGACACATGACCCACGTTCTCACTCTCACACACGCATTGTTTTCTTTTCCTCTGTCAAAAAATATCTTACAAACCAAATGTAAGAAATAGTAACCATAAAAAATTGGTTAAACGAAATTTGGTAATCCATGAAAAGCACAGAATTGACATTTGAGCTAGAAAAAGTGAAATAATGAATTGAATTAATTTAAGGCAGTGGGATCCACGTTTGTGACATTCCACACATGGATAGAAGTTGTATCACAGTTAGATTAAGCTGGAAATGTTTGGTAGCTAGTAACAACTTTCATCATCATTATCATCATAATGCAAAACCTTGCGTTTGTTAGAATCTAAATCTAAACTTTCTATCCCTATTTAACCTCTCTCCTGCGAGGAAACTCTTAAGTCTCTCTTCATCTCAATCTCTTCTGTTGCGAGGTTGAGAGCTTTAATCATATTATACATTGTGTTACATAAAATATAAATAAGAACATGGGGACGAATATAGTTTTGGTGGTTGGTTTGATCTGCGCTGTGCTTGCGTTTGTAGGAGCACAACAACCTCCAACCACCTCTCCAGCACCACCAACTCCTCCTGCTAATACTCCACCAACTACTCCGCAAGCTTCTCCTCCACCGACCACTCCTCAAGCTTCTCCTCCACCAGTTCAGTCTTCTCCTCCTCCTGTTCAGTCTTCTTCTCCTCCACCTGCTCAATCTTCTCCACCTCCAGTTCAATCCTCACCTCCACCAGCTCAGTCTCCTCCCCCGGTTCAATCTTCTCCTCCACCTGTATCCACACCACCACCTGTTCCTGCTTCCCCTCCTCCAGCTCCCGTTACTCCTCCACCAGCTTCACCACCACCTGCCTCTCCTCCTCCATTCTCTCCTCCACCTGCCACTCCACCTCCCGCAACTCCTCCACCTGCAACTCCTCCTCCAGCACTCACTCCAACTCCCCTCTCATCTCCTCCAGCAACTACTCCAGCTCCAGCTCCTGCCAAACTTAAGAGTAAAGCTCCTACATTGGCACCCGTATCCACACCATCAGAAGCTCCCGCTCCCGGTCCTGGTCTCTCCTCCCTCTCTCCTGCTGTCTCTCCCGCCGGTAACGATGATGTAAGTTCACTTCTCTCTCTATACTATACTTGATCATTTCCAGAATCTAGGCTAATAAATTTTGTGGCCATTTCTTGCAGAGTGGGGCAGAAAGCTTGTTGTCACAGAAGATGATTGGCTTAGTATTTGGATGTGCTTTCCTATCCTTGATGTTCTAGATATACCTCTCTCTTCAGACTGCAGATTGCTACTTTTACCTCTATATATAGTATTTTGTGATGTGATATGGGAGTTTATTACATTGTTTGTATTCTTGGGACATTCATTTCAGGGGAGGTTTTGTATTAATTGAGGACACTTATTTTGTATCTCTGCACTATTACTATTAGTCTATCCATTCGTTGTTTTCTTTGAGTATTCTATAGATTTTTTGGTTCAACTTTTTAATATAATGTTTTTACTTAAATTTAGATACAACGATCCTCACTAGCTCCCGATTCAAATCCTTCTATAAAGAAAGAAATCCTTATAATATGTTCCACTTTCTGTATCTATTCCTTACAAGGTTGTTTGTTAAAAACTGTCGCAAATAGACATTTTCTGTGGAGTTTTTTTCTGCAGCTCAAACTTTGGTTACAAACTTTAACCCATCGGAATTACCCTTTGTGAGTATATCGACGAAATTAAATATGTTGAGTTGTAATCATGGTTTGAAAGTAGTTAACCAATTGTTTTAGTTGATTGGTAATGAATTGAATGATTAAGGTGATTATATACCAGGAAAGTCTCAACAAACTTGATACACACATGACTTGTGCTAGAAGTTACTCAACTGACTCTAACCAACTTTTAATCGAATGTGTTTAAGTGATCTCTTAAGAAATATAATTTCCTCTAAATGTGTTTGTTTCTTCCATGATTGATTGGGTGTTTTGATATATCAATGGTTGATTTGCTGTCATCTAGCAGCTTCATCTTCTTAACTTCATGAATCTTTAACTCTTCAAGCAACATCTCAATCTATTATTTACAAGTTCCAAACGAAGTGGCAACATATTATGCTTCACATGATAACATGACAACTATTGCTTCTTTGAAGTCCATGAGATTGGTGTTCCACCAATCATGATCAGATAGCCTACAGTGTTCTTTCTATCATATTGATCACCTCCCTATTATGAGTAGAGATATTTCATTGCACCTTCTTTGCTATTATTTTGGTTTGACATTGAAATTTCTTGATCAATTACGCCTCTAACAAGCCAGAGTATTCTCTTTGCAAAAGGTCTTTATAAAGGACAAATTGATTTAGTTTACTTTCTTTACTTAGAGCTCTTCAACCGAGAAGTTAAGTTGAGTCCTTATGGCGAGACTTTAAGTTAAGCTCCTTAGAAAAGATTCTAAGTTGAGTCTCTCAAGAAAGACTTTAAGACGGGTTCCTTAGATGAGGCTCTAAGTTTAGTCCCTCAAGCAAGACTTTAAGTTGAGTCCCTCATGAAAGACTCTAAATTGTTCTTCTACGCTTCGCGCGGGATATTTCCATGGAATTTTAGTATTTATATTTCCCATGGGACGGAAAGGATCTTTCAAGAAAAGTCCAACACCCGTATTTCCCTTTAAGGGCGATAAAGATCTTTCAGTGGTAGTCCAACATCTAGATTGCCTTTTGAGTGCGGTAATGATCTTTCTGTGGAAGTCTAACATTTAAACTGCCCTTTAAGGAAGAAAATGATCTTCTTGTGGAAGTCCATCATTTATGTTGACTTTAGGAACAAAATAGCCTACTATAAAAAATAATAAGTTTTTCAAAGAGATTCATGCACTGGCTAATCGCCTTTGGTCTTTTTAAACAAATAATTAGAAAAGAATTAATAGTAGTAATATCTCAAGTTAATTGAGTTCCATGTTCTAGGGATGAGTCATCTGTTCGTTGTTCGAGCATGTAGGCTCTGTTAGGTAGATTGTGACATATGCGATATGGCCCTGTAGTTTTCCTTGTTGTGCAAGCAAGAAAACATGTCTAAGTACTAAGTCACCCTTATGCATTTCTCTCGGAACCACCTTCGAGTTATACCAATTGGCTATCCTTTTCTCAGCATTGAATTCCTTGATATGGGAGACATTTCTCGTCTCATCAATTAGGTCATCTACACATCTTAGCCCTGTGTCGTTCTCTTTTGCAATGAAAACACCACCAAATGGTCGTGTCGACTTCCACAAATATCATGGTGTGCGCATCTTATACCATTGTGAATGAAGTTTGTTTGGTGGTTGAATGAAGGGTGGTATGATATGACCACAATACTTCGTGAAGCTATTCAACCAAGAATCCTTTAGCATCATCTAACTTCTTCTTTATTCCCTTCTATATCACCTTGTTTGCTGACTCATCTTAGCCATTTTCTTGTGGATGGACAACATAAATAAAATTTGTTTGCACTACAAGGTCGTAACAGAAATCAACCATGGTAGAGTTGGCGAATTGAGTCCCCTTGTCTGAAATGATAACATTTGGGGAACCAAACTTGCACACGAGTCGCTCCAAAAAAGACGGCAGACTCTTTCTGTTGTAATCTTGGAGACGACTTCAGCTTCTATCCATTTTGTGAAATACTATACTCCAAGTATCATAAACTTTAATTGGCTAGGTGCTAGTGGGAATGGCACAAAATTTCCATGCCCCATTAGTAGAATGTCCAAGACTTTGTGACAGAATGAAGGAGTTCAGCTGGTGCATGATGGAGATTGGTGTGCTTCTGACATTTGTCGCATTTCCTAACAAATTTCAAAATGTCCTTCATCCGGGTGGGGCAATAATAGTCTTCATTTAGTAGTTATTGGGTTAGGGTTCATCCACCTATGTGACTGCTGAAAGCCCCCTGGTACACCTCTGTAAGGAATAAGGAGAATTCATGTTCCTTTAGGCATATTAGCTTGTAGGAAGCCCTTCCCATTTTGTAGAGTTTCTATGACATCATTGTGCACTTTGCTATGCGTTTACGAATTTTATTTGCCTCTAACTTATTTAGTGGAAGTTCTTATAATGTATATAATGTATTATAGGTATGAATTTTCTTGCAGTTATCACGACCATCATGACAAGACTTTCAATCTCGTAATATCGAGCCTTAGCACCCTTAAATACCTTTCTTACTAAATAGAAAGATATCTCGACTTTATTTATCTCTTGGACGAGCACCAAACCCATTGCTTGGTTATTAATAGATAGATATGGGTTGAGATTTAGGTATGTATATTTCTATATTCTTCATGGGCACATAAAAGGTGGTATAAGGAGCTCTCTAAGGACATGTGATGTAATATACCACCCTTGCCAACTTTATAATCGAAGAGACTCATTAGCTCTGAAAACCAAGCTTGAAAAGCCTCCAAGACCCCTGCCAAACTAAAAAATTCTCTCAAAATATCCAAACTCTTTCAACGTAATTTCTTGATTCCTTATGCTTCCTTATGCTTCCTTGCCATCTCCTTAAGCTAAAGCAACAAGAACCAAAACTTGAGACTCACCGAAACGTCCTAACCAAGTCACTCCATTCATCATTTCAGACCATACTTGGACAAGGTAGTTTGGAGCATCTTTTTGAATGAAATGAGATACCGTTGTGTTGCTGATGACTCATTGATTCTCCCCCCTATCTTAACTTGCTTTGATTGTTGATATTAAGAGTTTAATTTTACTTTCGTATTTGTGTTTTATTGAGTTTTTAAAAAAATTATCTTGGCACACTTTGAATAAATGAAAGTGGAGCTAATGGTTGAGTTCGCCTCAATGAAATGGTTGTAACAGTAGTGGTTCTATTTCCTTTTCATCGAGGACAAAGCAAGTGAAAACAACCGCTTATAGTTCTGTTTCTTTTCCATTACAAGCTTTTTCTTCAAATTTTCAGTCTTGTATGGACTACCTTCTACACCCCAATTCTCCTTAACAATGTCCTTCAAAATTTCCTTCTGATATTCTTTTGTCATCTCACAACATCTTGAGGGAATCAATTCATTCCTCTAAACCTCGCACAATTCACCGTCCCACAAGAACAACCCACATCCATTCTTCAGATATGATTAACACATAAATACAATTTACTGAAAATAGTTTATGACTACAAACAAGAACAAAGACTTACTAATGGGTTTCTACATTTCCAGGATTTTCTATTTGGGTTATCAATGGTGTATGATACCCACACCTTCATTGCCTCGTTATAGCCACATGTTGGCAAGCCCCGTCCAAAAGAGTTACCAACGGATGATGCATTGCTACCACCCATGATTGAGACGAAGAACACAGGGTGGATGAAGAGAGAAAGGGGAACGATGAACCCTACCAAATTTTCGTTCCACTACTGGATGAAAAGAGAAAAGGGAACGATGAACCCTAGCAAATTTTTGTTCCACTGCTGGATGAAGAGAGAAAGGGGAACGATGAACCCTAGATTCACAAACAATAAGACAATTGAGGCACATTGAGTGGGAAGTATATGATACCACGTTGTCACTGCCACAATGGAATGTTTTAAGACACAAAACCCACGTTAGAAAAAAAGAGGAATCTGAGGCTCTATTTGGTAAAACCAGCTGGTAGCTGGTAGTTGATAGCTGGTAGTTGGTAGTTTATAGTTGGTGACTGATAGCTGATAAGCTAACATGAGTGTTTGGTAAATTAAATGTTTCAGTAGTTGATAAATACAAAATAACATTAAAGATCATTTTAATTAATAAGGATAATAATATTTTGTTAAAATAATAACGGTATAAATGGAAAAAAAAAATCAAAAGCTAAAAGCTCAAAAGCTACTTTAAATAGCTTTTGAAAAAAAAACTAAAAGCTAGTAAAAAAGCTACAAACTAAAAACTAAAATAGCGTTACCAAACAGAGTTTTTTTTATTAATGTGAACTGAAAAACTAAAAGTTAAAAGTTTTTTTTTGGGCTTACCAAACAGACCCTAAGAGAAATCTCGATGAAGATGTGACATTTGTGGGATTTTTTGAGAGGAAATCTACTTAAAGTCACGGGAATTAATTTTTTTTTTACAATGGCTAAAAACAAAACTTACAAATGTTAAAGAGAATTTTATATATTTAACTTTTAATTAAAATCAAATTCAACTGAGTTATCAAAACACCTTTTTGACATAGAGAATAATATTCATACATTGTCAGTGTAAAGTTATTTTACACATTCAACCAATAAAAAGTTAATAAAATGCCATATCATTAAAAGTTTTATAAAATAAAAGTGGGGTGTAATTGGATGCATGATTGTGATTGATTAATAGTGTAAAACCATTTTACACCGTGCATAACTCCTTTTGTCTTTGACATAAAAGATTTTTTAATTATTGCAGATTTTGTTTATTGAAAAAAGTCCTATTAAAATATGTATTCTTTTACTATTTGGGATTGCATCGTTTGTATCTATCCATCATATAATGAGTGAAAGAAAAAAAACACCTTTTCATTAAATTGTGTGGAACAAGAAAGTCACTTGTTTTTGGTAAAACTCTTTTTTATTATTAAAAAAACAGCAATTCAATAAAATTTGACTAAATAATTAAAATTTATCTACACTATTTATATATTTTATTCTTTTAAATTTATGTTTTCCAAATTTATATAAAAAGTAAAAATTAACCAAAAATGTCTTTAATAAAAAAAAGACAAATATGGAAGAGAATGGCGCGATACAGTGTATTTGAACAAATGAAAATGGCGGAATTTCCCCCGCACAAAAAAAAATAAAATAAAATAAAATAAAAGAATAAAAGAATAAAACACAATTAATCAGAAGGAACAATTTACGCTGATTTCGTTACTTTCTCTAGTCTCTACTCTACCATGGCTTTGGACGCACCTCCTGAAGAAGACAATCCCAAACGCCGAGCGTCCGATCATCCAGACTCACCGGCCTCGTCAAAGAAACGAGAAGTGGTCGGCGAAATCGCCAATCTCGACATCCAGAGCCCATCCACAAATGGAGAGAGTTCCTCGACCGAGGAGAGCAAGCAGCTTTCTCCTTGTTCCATCTACAGGTATCTTCATGACATTGAGATGGATGAGAATAAGAGGCCATTAGGGAATTACATTGGAACAGTTCAGAAAAGGATGACAAATGATATGCGTGAAATTCTCATTGATTGGTTAATCGAGGTTACTGAGGAATTCAAGCTTATTTCCGATACTCTTTATATCGGCGTTTGTTGCATCGATCGTTTCCTCTCTATTCGTCCTCTCGACAAAAACTACCTCCAGCTTCTCGGCATTACTGCCATCCTCATTGCCTCGTAATTATCTAATTTTTATTTGCGCGCATCTTGTTGTCTGTTTGTCTTTCATTTCTGCGTAATTCTTGTTACTTCGATATTTTAATATGATTTATTGTTAATTAACAACAGGAAGCAAGCTGATATTTCTCCTCCACCCGGGGAACGGTTGTGCTTTATGACGGATAATACTTACGCCATCTCCGAGGTTATACAGATGGAGAAGGACGTTCTTGAATGTTTGAACTCTGATTTATGCTATCCCACCTCTAGAAATTTTCTCAGGTGATTGACTAACTAGCCTATTTCATTTGCTTCTTTCTTTGGTTTTTCATTTTTTACATAATGATTTTTTGTATTTACTCACTTGACAATTCCTGTTTCCTACAGAATTTTAATCGGAATTTTTCACAGTCACACTAATGCTCTGGTATGATTTTGTAGTATTTTTTCTCCATTGCAGAATGCATGTTAAGAATGATTTAGATACGCCCGTCACATTGTTATTGGAGAGATTATGCCTATTTTGTGTTTGAATGACAGGACTCATATGTATCTTACAACTGATTTTATTGTTTTTCTACTGTCCTAGCGCTGTACCAAGCCATTCGATTACTTGGTCTCTAAGAAATATGACCAGCAAATGGAATTCTTGGCTTGTTATCTCTTGGAGCTATGCCTATTATCATCTAAATGCATCAAGTTTTTACCTTCCATTGCTGCTGCTTCCGCGATATTTCTGTCGAGGTTTATACTTGAACCAAAGGATCACCCTTGGGTACGAATTAATGTTACAATTCACTTTCATTATTGTTGTAACTGTGTTTTATTAAATGCAATTCAATTATCCATTTGATGTAGTTACCTTAGTTATAATTTGATCAACCAAAAGGGCACACTAGGTTTTTTATGACATGATTGGTTCTATTGAACTTGGTGCCTAGATAACATGCTTGACGACCTGAATCAAATAGTTTATGATATCATATTAGATTATTTGAATTTTCCCCTAAAAATTGTGGCAATCAAGGCTGCTGAACTGAGATGAGATAGTTCAACTAAAATTGAGTGGCAAGTTTAGGATTAGACAAATGAAATAGGAATCACTCGTGGGCATTCATTGATTCCCTTTGAATTTAACCTAGTATCTTCCTTTTATTGTGTAACAGACTCAAGAGTTAGAATGCCGATCAGGATATAAGGCAAGTGACCTGCAGGAATGTGTCCTTGCAATACATGATGTGCACTCCAATATCTCTGAGTGGCATGTACAAGCAGTCCGGGAAAAGTACATGAAATCCAAGGTAGGTAGTGGATTTTACTTGTAGTTAAAGTCACACGCATTCACGCCTTCAGGGTTTTAGTGACCATTCAATCAAGATCGGTCAGGGTCACATGCATTGAGGGTCATTAAATCCTCGAATGCGTAAATGCGTGGTTAATGTGACAGAAGTGAATCCATTTTAGTAGTATTCACTTAGTTTGTCAGTGTGTTATATTGCATCCATCACTAATATATAATCTAACTGACCTTTTTATACAGTTTATGAGTATGGCATCTATGACTGCGGTAGAAGTTCCTGCAAATTATTTCGAGCCTATTGATCAATAAGATTTTGAGCCCTTGAACATCATCTGCACCTTCCACCCACAAATTTTGTCGAGTCTGTTTCGAAGAGCTCCATCAACTTATTACATAGCGCTCAATCAGTTTATTACAGATGCCAGAGACTGTGATGATGTTGTTGCTGTTTTGTATTATTTGTAAACTGTCAGATGTTGCTCTTTGTATGGATAGGTATATTTTTTTGTTTTAATTTCTCGGTTTCAATAAGTAACAGATCTAATAATCTGGAATTCTGTTAAATTATATCATTGATTGATTCAATCAACATTCATTATTCAAATTTTTTTTTGAAGTATTCATGTTTAATTGAAATTTATTGCCATCTAGATCATGGTTTTAAATGATATAGATTATGACAAGGTAACAATAACGGCAATGTCGATATTTTTTTTGGTTAAAGCGGAGTGAAATATAATCACTTCAAAACAATGTTATGGGAGCGATGAAACACATTGCGTGCGTGATGAAACGCTGATACATATGTGCTGAAATGTCTGCCAAGACATAACTTCATAAGAATAATCTCTCTTTTATCTGCTTAAATATAATACAGTATAAATCTAGACAAATAGGGGATAGTAGATTTACTTTGTTTCATATCTTTAAGTTTAAAAAGATATGAATTTCAAAATTATTTTAGGTATAGACATTAGATTTTATTATGATTACTTAATTCTATCATTCATAAACTTACCTATTGCTTCTTCATATCACAATTGAAACTTATGTGTGCTAGACAACTTAGTGCTCATTAATTCTATTACAACCTTTGCACTAACTATTATTTTTCGACAATCACACATTTGGTAAGAATCTTTCTTCCTTCATATTTGCTTCTATGTGTTGTTATTGATAAAACGGTCAATATACTTAAATGTAAGCATTTTTTAAACTTAAAAAGATCTTGATCCACATATCTATCTTTATGCAAAAAATCTATTGGCATTATAAAAAAGTTTTTTAATTTTCACATGTTCATTAATTTATTAGGATATGAGCATGTTTATTTATTTGTTCTCGTTTGGCTCTGTCTTACTGTATTCAATTTGGTAGCCAATGCCCAATACAATCCATAAATATATTGTAAATTTACATGAAGTTCTACAAACCAATATCACTTTGCTACTCGTATAAAATTGTGATATTTCAATTCATGCAAACTTGAATGGTGAGAACAATTCTGTCGAACATTGTAATAACACACTCATTTGAACTTGCTTTTTTGTTCTATAAAGTAATTGTTATGCTTTTTTCCTTCAATGAGGTTATAGCTTTTGTTCGACTGGGGAACAAAAAATGATAAATGAATCAGTCTGAGAGACTGGTCTCTTAGAACACTACATTAAACTTTCTGGTGCAATAATGTGGGGTGTACCTGCAAGGTTAGCACTCCAATGTTTAAGATAATGAAAGAATAGAATTGATGTAAAGTGGAGATGCCATTGAATTGATGTAAAGTGGAGATCCCTCGTGTGGGGGTGTGGACTGTTATGCGGCTGATTTGGATGGCGTGCGATGTGTGAGAGCCCATAATCGCATATTATTATGGAGAGCCAAGATCCCCCTGATTCGACCATGTGCTCCCTTGTTATCCGCTAATGGGCTTCTCTTATTGGGCCTTCTAGACGGTCTAGAATGGTTGTCCACCAAGCCATTGCCTCAGCTTTACAGGGTGAGGGTTTTGCCGAGTCTGCTCCTAAGTCGAATTTTATTTGGATCAGGTGAAGAACCTTAATGGGACATCACTAATATTGGGATTTCGCGTATTAAATGTATTCCCTTTGCTTGATGTCGTTTTATAGGGAGCTCTTGATGCATGCTTCTTCCTCTATCAACAATGATGACTCTTTGATTCTAGGATACTTGCACGTTTAGGAGATCTAGGCCGTTGAGAGTGTGGTTCTCCCCTTTTTTGCTGTAAGAGAATGTCTGGTTCCTCGTATCGAGAGTATCCATAAGAGCTTCTTAGCTTTCCATTTTCTACCCTTTCGTCACTTAAAGAGTATAAGACATTCTTGCTCTTCCTCTTTCTTGCTTCTTATTTCCTGATATTTAAAGAAACACGATCCGCCTCTCTCACGACTTCTTCTGCACCGTTACAGGATGAAGACACGTCACTCACCAATTTCCACGTAAGTGACTTATTTTTTAGGAAGGCAGGATATCCAATAAAAGGACGACAAATCTAATAAATAGGCATTATCTAATTAAGGGCTATCTGCGTTGTCTCCTAAAATTTTTACACAAACATACCAACACATAGTGTAAAGTTTTAGTTAATTAAATTTATTTCCACGAAAATGTTGGATTCCCACGATTTAAATATGATAACAACTCAAAAAAAAATTATGTGTAAATAACATTTCGATGAATAAAAAATAATTGAAAATAATTTTTAAAAACTAAAACAAGGGTGAGATTATTGCATTTTCAATACCACATCCCTAAAATTATAATTTCAATCATTCAAACAAATACACTTTTAGTGTACTAGATTCATTTAAGAAATGTATAAAGAAGAGGCAACTGTATAAACCTCTCTTTTTACACTTATTACACTTGATTAATTACTTATAAAAATAAAAATATGTTTAATTCATTTGCAAATATAAACAATTAAATTAATAATAATCAAAATGGTGATTAATCACATATTTAACGTGAATTAAATATTACTTAATTTTTAAGTGATATTGTGCCTTAGAAGAAGTGTATAGAAAATGTGGTATAAATAAAGGAAAATTCTTTGCCCACCTCCCAACCTTCTAGGTCACCTCTGGTGAAAAACCACATATACCCTTGACTTCGGAAATGCATTTCCGAAATGCAAGAAAAAAGTGTTTTCGGAGATGCATCTCCGAAAGCGCCTTTTTTTTTTCAAAATTTGTCTTATTTCGGAAATGCATTTCCGAAAACACCATTTCGGTAGTTCATTTCCGAAATATTGCGCGTTTTGCAGATTAGGCAAAACAGCCCCCTCCCCCA
Source organism: Vicia villosa (assembly GCF_029867415.1). NCBI lineage: Eukaryota > Viridiplantae > Streptophyta > Magnoliopsida > Fabales > Fabaceae > Vicia > Vicia villosa. Next base: position 157,167,342 of record NC_081181.1, read on the forward strand.
TTCATTTACCCTAATTCAACATCAAACACAACCCTGAAGAGAAATTTTGTGCAAACACTTCCAAGGCTACATCAAAGGCTCCAATAACCTTGCTATACTACATTCAAAAGCCCTTCAATCTCTTCAATCGGTAAGCATTTCGAGTTTTAGATATATGATTAAAATTCATATTAGGGTGTTTACAAATAGCAAAAAATGTATTAGGTTAGGTTGGTACTGATATTTAGGGTGTTTAGAATGATTAAACATAGTTTTGAAGTTTGTTTTTGGGGTCTGCCATGGAAGTTGCAGAAAACTTCCTCGCAGGGGTGTTTCGGAAGTTCATTTCCGAAAACACCTCCATTCCCAGTTTCGGAAATGAACTTCCGAATTGTATCAGAAGTGCAATTTTTTTTAGTTCTTTATGTTGTCTCGCATATTAATCGATTTCAATTGTTTTCAGGAACATGTCAGGCAACCAAGCATGCATCAGACAGGGTAGAGAGACCCAGACTACGTCGGCTAGACGCGAGCGGGCGGCGGCGCAGCTGGCGTCGACACAGGGACGGGGGCAGGGCCGGGGACGACGTGTGCGAGTTCCCGTGGAGATGGACGAGGGTCCCTCTACATCTGGATTGAGGAGTCGTCTGGCTCGGGTATCTTCTTCCCGCCAGCGAGAGGAGGAGGAGGAGGAGGAGGTGGCAGTACCATACCACGAGGCGGAGGAGGTACCGGATGTTGACCCTCCACTCGGGGAGGAGGATGAGCAGGAGGAGGGCTACCCGGGAGGGCCCAGTGACACTTCTGTGCTGCTTACCTACCGCGAGCACGTCGCTCGGCGTATCTGGGAGGGAGAGGTATTTTTTATAACTTTCCCGACTACATTATTTAACCGTTTATAATTTAGACGTTTATTCAATATTTTCTTAACGGTCTATTTAACATATTTTTTTTATTTGTTTTTTTTTAACAAGAGAGAGAGTCGTTGAAAATGGTGAATCACGCCCGGAAGGTTTTCAGTCTGTTTAAACCGACTACCGAGTGTTTTAACGACGCGGTGAGAGCTTCAGGGCTTAGTGGGCTCGGCATGACGGTGTATTCCACCATCAGCCACGACATGCAGGGGGCCTTTGTGGAGTGGTGGCACAAGGAGACGTCTTTTTTCCACTTACCGGTTGGGGAGATGACGATCACCTTGCATGATGTGCAATGTCTTCTCCACCTGCCGATCAGGGGGCGTTGTTGCACCACTCCCGGATCCAGAGGATCGAAGCTAGTGAGTGGATGGCGCTCTATTTGGGTATGGAGCCCGAAGTTGCTCACTTTGAGTGCATCACGACCTGTGGGCCTCATATCCGGTTCACCACACTGAGCACTTATTTCGAGCACCACCTGGTGGCGGCGGCCGAAGCCGAGGATGCGGGTGACGACCTATTTACACACTATAACCGTGGATGCGCTCTCCGGTGCTGGTACATGCATGTGGTAGGCATTGCGATCTTTGTGGACAAGAGTGCGAGGTACGTCGACGTGACCTACCTCCGCTACTTCATGGACTTGACCACCGTTCACCAGTGGAACTGGGGGGCAACTACTCTGGCATACCTATACCAGAAGCTGAATGAGGCTTCCAACTGGAGGACGAGGCAGTTGACCGGATCCTGCACACTACTTACGGTACGTTTCATTTTAATTGTTTCGTATTTATTTATGTTTCGTATTTATTTTTAATACATTATCGTGTTTGTGTTTCAGAGCTGGATCATCTCTTACTTCTCCCACATCCACGACTTCCACATTGATCCTGAGTACGATGATGCCATGCCCAGGGCCGCCAGATATGTTCTCCAAAGGGGGAACAATGCAGTGGGACCATACTGTGGGTACGTGGACCGCACGATGCATGATGACGTCACTTGGAGGCCATTCAGCGACTACACTCATATTGTCCCCTTTGACGGCATATATTTATATTCTGGCTGGTTGGCATGCGGGATCAGCACCATGGTTCGGTATCTCCCTGAGCAGTGCATGCGGCAGTTCGGATTTGTGCAGATGATACCCAGGTCACCTTTTGAGGCTGCTCCCGACACAGTGACCCGAGTGCAGCTCACTGCCATATTTGAGGATTGGGAGCATCATGTGGTACCGGAGGAGTATCGTCGCATTCGGGTCACCCAGGACTGGCACAGTGTGGATGGATATGTCACATGGTTCTATCGGGTGTCACATCCTCTGCTGACACCCGATGCTCCCGGCGCTCCTAGGCCAGCACACGAGGAGATCCTGGAGAACCAGCAGGCCGAGGATGATCACGCCATTGATCTCCTGCCGATCTGCCAGCGGATAGAGGTGCTTGGGCGGGACGCATTGGATCGAGGTGTCGTTCATCTGGGCGGTCCAGAGGCAGTCGCCGTGATGGAGATGATCGTCACTGATGCGGGCCGTGCGGCGGCATACAGGCGGCAGAGGAGGTCCCAGGGAGAGAGGGTTAGGCATACCCAGTAGTGGTCGGGTTTATTTTTTTTTGTTTTTCGGATTGTATCTTTCGCACACTATTATCATTTGGATTTGGATCGACTTGTATATATTACTATTTTTATCATATTAGTATTTTCTGTTTATATGTCGCTTATTTTATTTGCCGTCTTCCTTTAATTAAAAATACGAGACTGTTTCCAAAAACATAAAAAAAAAACACAGTTTCTGCATAATTCGGAAGTTCATTTCCGAAACCCCCCAAAATCTGAAAAAAGGTGTTTTCGGAAGTGTATCTCCGAAAACACCCCCCATTTGGTGTTTTCGGAGATGCACTTCCGAAGTCTGAAAAATTTTTTAAAAAAAAATACTTCGGAAATGCATTTCCGAAGCATGGGTAAAGTGGAGTTTTTGTTTGGGGTGACCCCTATAGCGAGGTGGGTAAAGAAATTTTCTAAATAAAATATCTTTTTTAAAAAAAAAATCACTTAAAAAAAACTAATACTATGTCCTACTAACTTGTCATAGCTGGAAAGTGCGTTGTTGTTGGAAAAGAGATGGAGAAAGCGGTGAGAGCTTACGCAGAGGTTCTGAGACTTGTAAGGCGTTTACCAAAGGATTCAAGGGGTTATTACGCCAAATACGCACGCGAGAACTTCGTCAATTACCGTGAGGTCGATCCTTCTGATTCCACAACTCTCCATGATCTCTTTCAACGTACCTACAATCATTCCATATGGGTCCTCCATAAGGTCCGTTCTCCACTTCCCTTTAATTTCACTATTTCTGAATCTCAATCAATTTTCTAATACAATGGATTCAATTCAATCAACTGCAGTATTCGGTTGATGAATCTGCCGCCGATAAGCTGAAGGTGATATGCTGCGAGTAGTGTCGTGCCGCCCAACTGTTTGTTGTTTTTCCCCACTCAACGCTTTTCTAATAATTTGCAGTTGGATTAATATTTTGTTGAAGAGTTATAAGATTCTATTTATTTATTTATGATGATATATCATGTAACTGCAATAAACATGTCTAAACAAAACAAAGAGTAACTAAATTTATCATACAGTACTAAGGTAATAGATGGTGTTTCTAAATAGATATGAAGTCTTACAATTTAATTTTATCTTTTGCTGTTTCCAAACGGTGTAAAATTATGAGTTTGGATTCCTTCAGAAAATCTGTGGTGAATTAGAGAAATCTCATCAATTTTTTCATATCCGGTGTAAAATAGGACATAAAATACTTTCAAAGGTAAAATGCGAGTCTCTTGATATTAGTATTAAATAGATATAATTTATTTATAATATATTTTTATATTTCTCATTTATAATGATCAGAAATTAAATTTGAACTTTCAAAATATATAGTTTGACCTGCCTTCTCTTATAAATATCTCATATATTATTTTATTTCTAGACTTTTAACATAGATTTTTACGTTCATAATTAAATATTTGAAGCGTAAAAATAAATAATGGATTGTTTGATAACGGAAAGTTGATAACACACGACCTATCAGTTTTAAACCAAATTCTTGATATCATATTAAAAGATCTTGAGCTAAATTCAATCATATAAAGCCGACTTAAAAGATAATAATTGTCCATTTATTAAACACACGTTTGAAATCATAGTAACTTTTATCAATATTAGAGTCTGTATGGTAAGGCCATAAAAAGAGCTTTTAGCTTTTTACCTCATATAAATAAAAAAGTTCTGTTCGGTAACTGTTTTTAGATTTTTTACTAGTTTTTGTCTTTTATTTTGAAAAACTATTTGAAGTAGCTTTTGAGTTTGTAGCTTGTGACTTTTTCTTCCATTTATACCTTTATTATTTTAACAAAAATCTATTTTTACCCTTCGATATATATTATGATTCAATATTTAATACTTTTTTAAATCTTTAATGTTTTTAATAACATCTAAAGTACATAATAAATTTTGAAATAGTGTTGATAATTCTCAAGTTAGTGAAATGTAATCGAAGAATCAATGAGATTAGCCGAGACGAAGAAAATTAAAATTTCTTTTATATTTTTATAGTATAATATTAAATAATAAACTTATTTTTATCATTAATTTTGATTAATTTAACTGAATTCAAATTTTATGTATTTCGTTAAATTTATCTATATAATTTTTATACAAATTTAAAATATTTTGATGTTTCTTAAATTTTTCACATATATTAAAATTGTTTTGTAAGTTTGTATTAATATATTTATTTTTATCAAATATAAATTAATTTAATAATATAATATAATATGATAAATAAATCACAAATTAATTTATTTTGAGATTAATGTTAAATCTTCAAGCACATGGATCATGAAGGAAATTCTGAGTACTAGAGAGCTAATCCAGAAGTATCAAACCCAATGGGATGATATGTGTCAGAAAGGAAAATTCTGCTGCGGTGAATTGTATCAAGCTTGCAACACTAGTCCTAACATTCCATGGAGTAAGCTGTGTTTGCAAATCCAGCAAGACCCTGTGCTATTATGATATTTTGGCTCTTATGTCATAGAAGGCTAGCTACCAAGAGTAGGTTATGTCATCTTGGATTCATCAACACAACTACTTGTAGTTTCTGTGATATGGTTGAAACTGACTGCCACATTTTCTTTGAATGTGAAGAATTTCAGAAGATTTGGATAGTTGGGCTTCAATGGCTGCAGACTAATCACATTCCCAAGTAATGGGACGAGGAATTCGTATGGATCATGAACATGGAAAAGGAAAAGGTTGGAGGGCTAAACTCTTCAAATTGGCCATTACCGAAGCTGTCTATGGCATTTGGCACCATAGAAATAGAGTGGTTTTTGGTAACTCTAGTGATTGCAATCAAATTATACATGAGATTATTAATAAAATTGTTTATAGGGGCTGGACTTGTAAGATTCTAAAACCTCATATAGCTATCCTTATGGTTGTATAGGTTTTTCTTTTAGACTTTGGTCTTTCTTGTAGCTGGATCCGTGGGATCGCTTTGTACCGATTATTTTTGGATCAATAAAGTCTTTGCTTCCAAATAAAAAATTAAAAAAATCACAAATTTCTTAATAAGAATGTCCTTTTGTGTCATTTTGTATTTATCAGCCTAATTTACCAAACACTCAAATTAACTTATCAGCTATCAGTCACCAACTACCAGCTATCAGTCACCAGCTATCAGTTACCAGTCACCAGCTACCAGCTAATTTTATCAAACAGAGCCTTACTCAAAATTTATAATTATCTTTTTAACATTTCAAAATTTCAAGAGGAATATTAAAAAAAATTGGATAACATTTTTTATGAACTATGTAGTAAGATTATATGAGATAGATCTAGTTTAATGAGTTGGTGTAGTCAAATCTATGAATCCCATCTCTGCTCACATTTTTTTTTGACATTGTTTGCACTAAGATCATGTGTGTTCGATCTTTTTGAGCTCTTTAATTTTGTTGCCATTATTCTTGTAAAAATATTTATTTATTGTTTTAAGAGACACAACATTGTTATGTGTTCTATGCCGATCAGATCGACTTTAGATAGATTTATGCTAATCATATTGATCCTGGCCAGCAGTCAGATAAATGTCCTATTTCTTTAAGAATCTTCATAAGATGCTAAGATTATCATCCTAGCGATTATTAAAGATCTCAGTTGTAAAGCATCCATCAGGTATTCGCAATTCACTCATAACTAATAGCAAGTTAATTATTCTCTCTCCCATTATACATAGGAAAGACGTCAAAATCAGATAATAAGTTTCAAATACAATTTCATTTCTCTCTTCATATACTGACTTGGACATTAAAGTTTAACCTTGCAGATACCCAGACTCCACCGCGTCGGAAGCCGCAATCTGCCATCACCACCATCCACTTTCTCATTTCTGGTTTTTAAATGGAACAGTGACGTCATTTGTGGGAATCGACTGTTGATTCCTACGATTTCCACGAATTAACATTCTTTCTCAAATTTTCGCAATTCATATTCTCTTATGATCATCAAAGCAAATATTTGTACTCAAATGCGAAAATCTACTGTGTTTTGATTTGATTCAGTATTATCTCAATCTCATTTCCTCAGATCTCCAGATTCTCAATTCTTACTTTCAGCGGTGGTGGTTGGATCTGAGGCTACTCGATTTGCCGCTGCGCACAAGAAGCTACTGCCACTGCGCACAAGAAGCTACTGCCACTGCTCAATCAATAAGGAATCAACCACTTATTCCTCCACCGCAAAGCGGCGCAGGTTTTAAAACGGTCATTCCACTTTATCTATAGCTGGTTATACTTTTGCAATTAGCCAAATCTGTTCAAGCGAATTTGACAGAAACTCATGTTACACTTCCTATTACGCAACCTGAAGACTTACCTAACCTCTAAACCCTCTAGGAGGACCTCAGTATGCAAAGTGCTAACGATTTGTTCAACAACATATTAAACATCGTTCGACAATAAAATTCATGCACCTTTCAAGTAAGGCTCCAGCGCCTTGAAGAAAGCCTTCTCAACGCTCTTTCCCGCGAAAATACAGTTCAAGAAGTTGTTTCAAGGAAGGCTCGTGTTGCCATCTGTAAACTAGTCGAGACAAAAAGAGACGAGGCTCTTCAATCAAAGGACCGACATAGAAGCATGAAGCATCAGACTCTTCCTCCCAACCCTGGTGGAGACAGGGGCAGTCATGCTCCTTCCCTAGCTCAAGTAAAAGCTCATTCGAGAAAGGTGCAGCTAAAACACCCACTGTCAATAAAAATACTGGAGAGCAAGATCCCTAAGTCTATGGAGAAACCAATCGAATTTAGCGATTATGACGAGAAAAGGGATTCATACGAGCATATGCAGTTTATGGATGATCGACTATGATACTTCAACGCTGATGACGCGTCCAATTGCAAGTTGTTTGCAGTAACCCTCATCATACCAGCTCAGTTATGGTTCAGTAGGCTGCCCGACGAATGTATTGATTCTTGGACAGAGTTCCGCAAAACAATTTCTATGTAATTCACTACCCATAAGCGACGACCTGTAACTGAAGTTGTCCTAAGCAAAAGCATGCAAGAGAAGAGAGAAAGTTTACGGTCATATATAAACTGATTTGCATAGGTATCTATTGAGGTAGAAGAAATCAATAACGCCTCCAGTGTTGGATCTTCGAGAATGGTCTTCTGATTGACCATCCTTTCAAGCAAAAGTTAGGAAAAAGGAAGGTAAAATTCGTCCAAGAAATGTTAACCATGTTCGATCCTTACATGATCTTGGAAGAGAAACTATCTACGCGTTTTATTAATCCTATCTATGTCGACCCTCACTCCAGTCACCTGGTTAAGAAGGAGTCCCACCGGCCACCGGTGTCGGGATGATCCTAACAGGGGAATGATAGGGAAGTACAATAAGTACACTCCTCTGACGGTCTCTTGTGAGAAGATTAATCAAGACTATGTAAACACTGAATTTCGAAAAGCAGAACCAACCCGCATACCCCGTTGAGAGTTATCCCAGACCAACAAATCAAACTACTGTCACTTCCATAGAAGCCATGACCACAATAAAGAGGGGCCGACTAGATGAATATGTGAAAGGAGGAAAGTGGGATAGAGAGGAGTTTCCTAAGGGTAAGTCTCCCTTAAAGATCGCAATGGCCGAGACAAGTGGGGAAAACAGGGAAGTAAGCAAAGGAAAGTGTCCATACATTGCTGCCATAACTGGAGGAGCACCGCAGACAAACCTCCCGTCCAACGGTACCATGAAGAGAAAAATTGTAGAAATTATGGTTGTCTACCGTAAGGAGAGCAACATGCCAGCATAAATCCCCAACCAACCTATGCTTCGGTTTCAGAACTCAGAAAAAGTCTGAGGCATTGCCAACAAAAATTTCCCCTCGTGATCATTGCTACAATAGGGAAGTTTGGCGTATCTCAGATCCTCATCAATATTGACAGTTCCTGCGACATCATGTATTCTGAGTTATTTGAGAAAATGGATCTAAACTGAAGTAACTTGCTGCCATATGAAGGCTCAGACCTCCAAGTATTCAACGGGACCACAACCCGTCCCTAGGAATATGTGGAACTAATAGTTTTCATTGACATTGGGGAAGATATCCAAACTGTAAATTCTCAATTTCTTATTGTTCCTTGCAGGAGTGTTTACAACTGCATCTTCGGGTGACCTTTTACGGTCATTCTAGACGTCGTCGCCTCGCTAGTCCAAAGAGGATTGCCAGACTCTCCAAAAAGATAACGGAGAAGGCTTAACCAAGGAGTTCAACGTCACTTTCCTCCTCGGGCAACTCAATAGGATGGGAATCCATCCTCCAAAAAATGGCTGAAAAGGTCTTAAGGACCAAATAAATAAGCGACGACCATCTCACCTGGTTATATTTCCTATTCTTTAATCATCCCAAATGCTATGCCTAAATCATTTACCCTTTGTATACATATATCTCTACCAATAGAAAAACAAAAATATGCTTTCTAAAGACACTATTTTCTTTATGATTATGCATAGCAATAGGAAATCTGATGTACAACCAAAGATATTGATGCCCGAAACACATAAAGTTAGGGGTGTTGTCGAAGAGGCTTTGTATGTCTGACTAAAGCAACCAATACCCCACATAAAGTCAGGGGTACTGCCGGAGACGCTTTGTATGTCTGAGTAAAGCAATCACCCCCCCCCCCCCCGTATAAAGTCAGGGGTGTTGTCTGACACGCTTTGTACGTCATGCTAAAGCAGTCAATCCCCCACATAAAAACAGGGGTGATCTCATAGACGCTTTATATGTCTGGCTAAAGCAATCAATCTCCCTTAAATAATGATGTCACACCCCTGTCTAGCACCTAGCCACTCTAGATGTCATGGTGGGTTGGCCACACGTATATCTCTGGTCGTGTTTTCATCTAGTGGGGAGAAGGGGAACCGACCCTTGATAAGGAACGGTCGTAGTGACGTCCAGTAACCTTTGAGGGAAGACCTCGCAAGTTCATAAAGACTCAAAGTTGTCCCGAGATCGTGTGAAACGCCTTAAAACGGCGGCGTCCAATCAACTCCGAGGGAAGAAGACGCGGTCTGAATCACAAAGGATTAGCAAATGTTAAGCCTAGAATGAAAATACAGGATGCAAGAGTAAAACCTGTCAAATAAACTCTAGAATTCACCAGATAAAGAAAATATTGAATTTTATTATATCAAAAGATGATCTTTGACTCATGCCAAAAGTGTTTAAATACATAAGAAAGAAACTTTAATCGACTTTTAATCTAAAACAGAAGAAAATAGAAGAAGAAGAAGAAGAAAAAGAAAAAGAAACCCTAATGGACTTTTAATCCAAAACAGAAATAAAATAGAAAATTGCGGAAAATATTAAAATATTGTTTTTGTACAAAAAACAAGTCGGATGGCTTATAAAGCATTCCTACATTAGTCTCCTTCAACTCTAAAGAACTCAACCCCGAGTTCTCTTTTTGAAAAATAGCCTCATCTGCTTGATACTCACGAACATTTGCAACACTGAAAGTATTGAATATATTCATGAAATCCGAGAGAGTTACCACATAAGCATTATTATTGATCTTTCGAGTCACTATGAACGGACCATACTTGCGTGGTTGCAGCTCGCTGTAAGTACCAATTAGAAACCTCTCCTTACATAAAAACTCCATCACATCATCTTCCATATTAAAATATTTAACTTTCTGGTGTTTATTTAGCATGGGAAGCAAATCGTTTGGTAGCTCATCTACCGTCAATTTTTCTAGAATTATTGTTTCCTCCTTTACAATACTCATCAGCCCTTTACTCGCCACTTGACAGAAAAATTCAGTTTCTTTAACAGTCTTAGTATGCTCCATCACTAACTACTTTCCCCTTGTATTCTTATCAAAATGAAAAACAGGAGCCATAACAATTTTAAGTGCGCCCCATGTAAACATCATCACGTTATCTCGTCCTAAGTGATATCATTATCAAACTGTCAAGGCCTACCAACTATACTATGAAAAACATCTATATCAAGAACATCACAAAGTACCTCTTCTCTATAATGATTTCCGATGGAGATAGGAACTCTACAAGCTAGTGTTACTCGAACTTGGGAGCCCTTGCTTACCCAACCGAGGTTGTATGGCTTCTCATGGGGTTTTGTGAACAACTTCAAATATTCTACCAATTTCAGTGACACCAGATTCTCCATGGTGCCACTATCCGCAATCAGATTACACACCTTGTTCTTGATAGAACAAGTTGTTTTAAACAAATTATTCGGTTACCATCATCTTTGGATGCTAGTTAAAATCTCTATAACACAAACTTTACCGCATCATCAGATTCTTCCTCTACAAACTCAACCCTTGCATATTCATCGTTCTCAATAATATTGAGCTGAGATAGAAGTGTTTATAGAGAAAAAATACTTGTTCTATCAATACTCACTTGTTGACCAGACAATAGGCAAATTTGATTAACAATATCGAGCACAAATAACATTTGAAGCTCTGTAGCCTGACCAAACAATAAAATATCATCTACAAACATCAAGTGAGATATGAGAGGACCATTTCTACCTTGCCTCCAGAGTTTTCCAAAAGCCTACCTCCACACTATGAGAAATAAGATGAGGCAATTTATCCATACAAACAACAAAGAGGAACAGAGAAATACAATCTCCTTATTTGATACGTCTTAGAGGGTTGGAAAACTATGATCTAGTTCAATTCCATTTCACATTAGTAGTTACAGTTGTAATAGAGGCTATAATAATAGTTATTAGCTCTGAAGAAAATCCCACCTCCTTCAAGATATTTTCAATGAAAGACCACTTTAAAATATCATATGCTTTAGTTAAATAAACTTTAATAAAAAAATATCTCATATTCCCTTTCATCTTATGCCTGCTATGAACCATTACTTGTGATACCAAAATATTATCATGAATGCTTCTCCTGATACAAAGCCCGTTTGAAAAGGAGACACAATTTGAGGAATAATAATCTTCTACCTATTTATAACCACTATGTTAATAATCTTATACAAATTATTATAAAGAGAAATGAGACTAAACTGATTAATAAACTCAAGATGTGATACATTAGAAATTAAGAAGATATTTGTTTGACTAATCTCAACAAGCGCATCTAGATTAGCACACATTTTCTTTCTAAAATTACAAGTATTTGATCCAATGACATCCCAATTTTTTGATAAAAACCAGCAGGATATCCACCTGGTCCAGGTGCTTTCCAAGGTCCTATATCAATAACTGCCTGCCTAACCTTCGTAGCATTCACATGAATACTTAAAAGATTTAAAGGCTCTTGGGAAACTCTAGGATAAGAAACAGGTGTCTGAAACCATGCATTTTTCTAGCAGCTTTAGTAAAAAGATTCTTGTAAAAGGAAGTTGCCATAGGTTGAAGTTGGTGTTCATCTTCCACCCACATGCCATTAGTGTCTCGGAGCATTTGAACTAGATTTACTTATAGGAGATCCAAATTTATGGTTGACTCCCCTGGACCCAGGAGGATGGTCGGATGTGAACGACGTTTGTCGACAGACCTACCTATCTGACCCATGCAAAAGAAGTTTGGATAGCTCTCTGTGTTTAGTCTTTCCTTTGGAACGACGATGCTGGTCGGGAATACGAAACTACTACAAACTGATCTCCTTGCAACCAGAGTCCGGGGAGTTTTTCCTCATGGCATCTTCATTAAATATTGGTTACTTGACTGGCCCAAGTGATAAAGAAAAGGTGTGGCATACTTCATCCCAATCTGTTAGATCCGAGCTAAGGAGACCTCCGCTTAGCAGGTGGAGATCATGTGGTACCTATAGGAGGTGCCCCGGTACCTGACCTCTGCTTGATGTTAAATATGAACTCGTCGTATCTTCGATGTAGCCACAATGAGTACCACGTTAGCGATGCGAAGTACAAGCGACATTACGCCGGAAAATGGACGATGAATCTTAGGAATTCTCTTTAAGGAAGTTGCCTTCATTTTCTGGTAATCTTGGTGTGGATCCATATCTGGATCTAGGATTCTTTCTTTTGTTATTTTACGAAGTTCTCAGGGCAATTAGAGATGTTTTACGAAGTTCTCAAGGCAATTAGATATGTGGAATCTGATGAATCGTAGTTGAAATGATGATTTATTGAATCGACTGAGACATATCTTTGCATTCGCTTCTGAACGTTCTTGATTTCGTGACCTGAGGAGGTTATGAACTGGTCAATCGGAGATTGGGTATGAAATTATGGAAATTATAGGAATCGAAAGTTGATTCACACAGACACCACCACTATTCCGTTTGGGAATCAAAAATGGATGTAGTTAGAGAATTGATGATCTTGAAACAGTGGTGCTGATCTCAATCACGGTGGCGCGGGGTGGACCTGCATAATTAGCACTCTAGCGCCCAAGTCAATTCAAGATTCAAGATGAATGTAGTGAAAGTGGAGATCGGAGAATGTATCTGACTTTTGCGTGAACTAATTTATACCTTAGGTCAAGTGGAGTGGATATGAGATGAATTGGACCTTAGTCGTTTTAGTCCAGAACAATTCACTACTCCTCCTTTTGTATTTAGAGTCGTTTGTCCAACATTGAGAACAAAATCTCCAATGGAAGCAAGAGCATCAGCGCTTTTACGAATGCGAAGAAGATAGTCTCGTATGGAGGAATTGTTGAGTGTGCTGGAATACAAAGATGATTTCCCTTGACACAAGTTTGTTGGTATGTAAAAATTAGCATAAAAAAGTGATCCCATGGTTCAAACACATGAGCACAACATGTAAGGATTTTACTAGATAATGTTGATCAAAGCCAAAAAAAGAAGAAGCAATTAATCACATGAATAATTTGATACTTGCTCATGATTAATCTTTGTCGCATAATGATCATGAGAAATTTAAAAGGAACACGAGAACAAGCAGCAAACTCTCTGAAATTGTGAGCATTGACATGTGGATCAATATGTTTGACACCATATATGGAAGTTCTCTTCAATGAGTTTTTTCTAAAATTTTCAGAGAAAAATATAAGGAAGGGGAATAAGCTTTGTTCGAAGTTTGTGAATACAACGGGGAGAATAACGAATTACTTGAGCCATGTGACATGTGACGGTGAAGGTGTGAGGTATGTTGGAACTAATTTAGCAATTAATCCTTATAAAGCATGATCTATACAAAGATTAAAAAAATCTCTTGATAAAGACAACAGTAATTCTAAAACATATTCCAACCCCCTACCGATCGTAATTGCGGGAAATCGAACCGCGGTCTTCCCTACCAAGTTCGACGTCAATCACCACTAAACCAACTAACGATTAGTGATACCATATTAAAAATTAAACTATGAATTCTTTTATCTTTTCAAGTATGTTTTCATTTAATGAATTGTTAGTCACAAAAAGCTAATAGGTCACCTTAAATAAGCTAACAAGCTTAAGTCACACTCGTACAACTATCATAGCTTATTTTGGGAGTTAGTTACATAGTGTTTAGGCTATAATCTCAAATGGGTAAACAGAAACATCCTATGGGGTAATGATAAACACGACTTACACGCTATGCTACTATTTAGAAGATGTAAATGGTGATCATATATGAATAAATGTTTCTTCATTTAAGATTTTGTTAACGATTGAATTAATAAAAATGACTTGTTCTAGCTGCTCTTTCTTCAAGTCCCTCATTTTTTTTTTTCCAAATGACATTAGGTATGGTTTAATGGAACTGTTTCCATGAATTGTTATTGAAGACACAGGTTCATCTTTCCGTGTTCTTCAAGTTCCTCATACTTTTGTTTTCCAAATGACATTAAGTATGGATTAATGGAACTTAGAGTTGGGCAGGTTGGCAGAACTCAAAATGTTGGGAAGAACAAGAATGAATCAAACACTTACATATTTAAGATGAAAAATAATAATAACCAGATACAAATACCAATCTGCCACACTTAGAATTAGATTATATGCCACGCTTTTGCATAAAAGAAAAGAAAAAAAAATAGAGACCACAACTTGTCGCAAGACTAAGCCATCATCAAACAGAATAAGTAGACGAACTCAGCAAACACACATCAAATGTTTCCATCTCCAAGTTTGATAAATAAAATAAACTAACCATCTTAGAAATTCATCTTTTGTTTGGCCAAAGCCAACATTCATAATTAAATAGAAACATAAATACTTTGTGCACACAACAAAGATAAATATAAAGATTACCACTGAATATATTGTACCAAGAAACCTAATTATGTTGGAGTGCTTGGCAATGAAATTAGACTGTTAGTGTGAAGCCATACCTCATGATCAGCCATGGCAATGCTCTCAATCTTGGTCACTTTTCTAGTCTTGACATTGTAACTAAAATGCATGGTGCACCTGCCTGCAGGCAAGTTTTCTTCTCTCATTGGTAATATAGCTACTCGAAAGATAATTTGATCGCAGATCCAATAACGAAATGCCAGAACTGTAATATTAAGCTCTTGGCCACAAACAGCCACATAATCAAAAGGTCCCATCTCATGGTAAAGAGACCATTTTTCAGAATCAAAATCCAAAATGTAGATTTGAAATGTCTTATAATGATCATCTTCATACTCACACACAATGCAAGAAAGTAGATTTCCCATCCATAAAAATTCCGCAATAGGATGAGGATCCATGGACACAGGGGGAAGTGAAAATTTTCTAACAGTAATTTCCTTGTCAACATCCACCACAGTTATTCCATACTGTGCAGATATCCAGTAAAGATAATTTCCTCCATCATAAAGTGGTTTCCATAAATTATGCCAGTCACGAGGAGCTTCTTTTCTATCTATCTCTTTCCATGAGCTATCTATTCCAATTGTTAGCACATAGAAAACATACGAAAAAACACCAGAAACCTCTAGGATGTCTATGTAGAACAGCTTGAATTTAGCAGTGTGAGGAACACACACTAAAGCAAACTGAACCCCAAGTTGAAATCGCTTTCGTGACATGGGTAAAGGAGGAATTCTAAGCCAACACTTGATGATGGGGTTCACAAGGAAAGTTTGTGCTTCCATAAGACTGCGGTGAAGCAGCAGCAATATGCCATTGCAACTGGTGACAATCCTTCCCAATTTTGAAGGTGTTCCCAAATCAGTCCTTTCAAATTCAAACTGACCATTCACACAATTTTTGATATCCAAGAAATAAGATCTACTTTCAGAGCCACAATTTTCAACGTAAAGACCGGGTTTAGAATTTGTTAGGCATGCTTGAGCAAATTGGGAGGTTCGAATAGTAGTGGCCCAAGGTTTGCAAACATATCTTGCAGAGTTAACAAGACATTTAAGAGAAACGAAATTAAGTATGTGAAGCATCAAGTCTTGAGGGAGCAGCACATTTGAAATGACTTTACATCTCTTACTACTGTTTGAGTTGGAGTCTGAATCATCATTGTGAGTGCTGCACTTGTTTGATAATTTAAGACTCTGGCTTCTAGTTACTATTCTTCCCATTATTACTGGTATAGGTCACAACAAAGAATTATATTAATAACTAATTTGATGTCAGAGCTGATCTCCCGAACCGAACTATATTGGTGGTGATAAACCCAAAAAAAAAAAAAAAAAACTAATTTGAATTGAAAATGTGACATCATGATCCTATCCTAATCCTAATATAACGTAATAGGGTTAGTAGATTTGAAATGGAAATAAAAGCAAACTCTGAAACTGCAAAAGCTCACTGTAAAATTGAAAAACATAAATACAGAAGAATGCAAGCATCAATATTCAATAGTAAAGTGATGTTATAGTAGCATTAGTAGGTGATTTTGTTGAGATCTATTTTCTAGTGATTGATATGCACATGAAGCGAAATCGAATCAAGAGGAAACAGATTGCAGCAAAGATTTGCAGTTACCTTGGTTGATTGGGAGAATTTCATGTGCAAAGAGGTATCTTCTTCTGCCCTAGCGCGCCATCACAGTGGAGTTTTCGAAATTGTTGGTATTTTGTCATTTATGTGTATGTTGGGCTCAAAGCCCATTATAATTTGGTGGGTTTGTAACACACTTTGGGAGAGGTGTATTTGAAAAAAGAAATAAAATTAAAGACAATAAAGTTATAACAAAATCAAGTACGTAATTGTGGTTTGGCGCTTCATGCACATATACAAATTTTCTATACCAATTTTGAATTGCTAATAAATTTTTTTTATATATAGTTAACTTTGTATTCAAGGAAAATACATAGGGGTACTAGGCCCAAATACAAAAAATAGTTCTATACAATTAATCCAACGCAACACTAATTTACAAATATATTAGAGGATTCTTAGACCATTCATAAAAATTACAAACACCTTCTTCCTAGCCCTTATCGCTAACCACCACCGAGAATACATTATTACATTATGAACAATCTCATTTGAATCGGTCACCCCATTGTTGAATATGATTTCATTACGGTGTCTCCACAAACACCAGCAAACTGCCAGTCAGATTTCGCCAACTCTATTGTTATCGCATAACGGTTTTAACATATTCACTATTTGAATAAAATGATCACAACAATTGATCTCCTCCTCATAATCTAAACCAAGCCAAATAAAAATCTTCTGTCATACCACCCTTGCACAATAGCAAGTAATAAAAAAATGATTAATCTCTTCCACCTGATCACATCCAAACGCGCACAAAGAATCTGCCATGTTCAGAATAATCCCCCTTTTTATCAGTTGAAATTTTGAAGGAAGCCTATCATGCATCAATCTCCATCCAAAAATTTGAACTTTTGATGATACCTTCGCTTTCCATATCGCGCGGCTAATGTTGCCCTCGCCCTGCTATCACCCACCACAACCGCTGAATCTTGTACGAGTTTGGCATATTATGACCAAACCAAATAGCAATGTGAATCTTGTAACGACCAAACCAACACATCTCTATTCTGACCAGATGGAGCAACGAGTTCCAACACTGTCTTCAAGTCTCTTAATTCAGAATTGGCCTCTTGGCTTAATACCCCAAAACAATTATCAACCTGTCATTCCCAAAAATTTCCTACCCAACGACCCATATTTCGTACACTACTGTTAGGATCCTCAACTCTCTGGTATAAAGTTGGAAAGATGTACCTAAAAGCTTTATGCCCCAACCATTGCAAATTATGAAACGGAGTAGAAACACCGTTTCCAATTCTGCTAGACATAACCTGAGTAAACCAATGTTATCAGTAGAATCCCCTAGTGTCATACCCCAATTTTTGACCCTAATATCATACATCATTTGCATTTCAATCATCAATCAAGATCACAATCTTGAGGTATCATTTTTCCTTTGAGGGGAATCATCAAGCACTTTTAGCTTTTTATTTGTTATACTAACCCAAATACCAAAAACATTGCTTTATTTCTTTGTAGGCTTTTGTTTTGTAGGTACCAAGCCAAGACATGCAATAAACAAGGCATTTTTCACATTTTTGACTGATGAAATCGATTTCCCTACTGGGTAAATCGATTTCCCTGCAGCAATCTTCACCAAAATCACATTCTGGACAGCATGAAATCGATTTCCCTCCTGGGTAAATCGATTTCCCCAGTGTATTTTGCGCCAAATTCTCTTCTGGAACAGAGTGAAATCGATTTCACTCCTGGGGAAATCGATTTCCTTAAGGCGAAATTCAAAAAATATAAGGAGGGAGGCTTGACATCATTTTGGCACCTTTTTATTTGATCATTTTACCAATTTTCCACCTCATCAAAATTAACCCCTTCATTAAACCCACTTAAACCTCATTTTACCATTTAAATACCACTTTAATCACCAATTAAACACAAGTTAATTACCAAATGCAAAAAGACCAAACTACCACTACTCTTGCTCCAATTCTATAAATAGAGGCCACTACTCTCTCATTTCTCAAGCTTTGAGAGCCAAAAAACCCCTTGCAATTTCTCTCCTCATCCCTACCAAATTCACCAAAGCTCTTTGTTCTTTCATAAAGTTTGTGAGTCACACCTTGAACCTCACAAACTTTGAGCTAAACCACCATCTATTTCACTCTTTTTTCTTCAATTGTTGAGAGATCAAGATTTGTGTTGGTGATTCTTGAAGTAGATCTAAGTTTTGTCCAAGATTTGGTAATTTTTCTTCATCCTTTTTGTATATCACAATGTGATTCTTTGTTGTTTGTGTTCAATGCATCTTTGATGCTATATTGGTGCTATTTGTTGGTGATTTGATGGAAAATTCGTGCTCTAATTGATGTGTGATCATAAGGTGTTTGTATATTTGTTCAAGTCAAGTTTCATGCCTTTAAATGCTGTTTTTGCTGAAATTTACACTGAGGAAATCGATTTCCTTAAGGCTGAAATCGATTTCCTGCTGAACGTAACTTGTTTTTTTTGAAAACTGCACTATGGAAATCGATTTCCCCTTGCATGAAATCAATTTCCAGCAGGCAGAATGTGATTTTTTGCCTTTTTTGTGCTTGTTTTGGCTTCTTTCTTCCTACACTTCATTAATATCATTGGATCTAGGGTGTTGATAGGTTTGAAATGACTTAATCCACCAAAATGGATGAATGATATTAATGATAGTGTGAGTTGATAATCTTTTGTGTTTTCATTCTTATTTTCATCTTATCTTTCTTTTGATCGATGAAAGTCTTGACATCTTGAGAATTCTATGGATTCTTGATGAAGACTAGATCAATTTGTTTTCATTCTTTTTTTTTTTCATCTTATCTTTCTTTTGATCGATGAAAGTCTTAATATCTTGAGAATTCTATGGATTCTTGATAAAGACTAGATCAATTTGTTTTCATTCTTATCTTTTTTCATCTTATCTTTCTTTTGATCGATGAAAGTCTTGATATCTTGAGAATTCTATGGATTCTTGATAAAGGCTAGATCAATTTGTTTTCATTCTTATCTTTTTTCATCTTATCTTTCTTTTGATCGATGAAAGTCTTGATATCTTGAGAATTCTATGGATTCTTGATAAAGGCTAGATCATTTCTTCTTCTCCTTCTTATTTTTTTTATTGATGATCTTGATACATGGAGAGTTCTCCTACATTTGTCCCGACTCGATAAAAGATCAAATATGGAAGAGAATTGTATGCGGTTGATTTATGACTTATGGAAATTTATCGTGTAGTCGCTATGATTTTATCAAGCTTCTGATAAGTTTCCATTGACCTTAAATCCGAGTACATCATTCACTCACCATCGATCTTCATTACTAACTTTGATAACATACTTGACAAGTTTCAAGATGGTTATCTTTAACATCTAACAACTAACTTTAACTTCCTCCATTTATTATACCGCTCTTTATATTTCTCGCTTTATCGCTTTATTTTATCATTTCATCATATTTACATTCCGCCATTTTCTCTTTGTCCATTTGGACGTTTATAATTCCGCTATTTTCTCTTTGTCCATTGGGCATATGTTTATGCTTCCGCTATTTTCATTTTGTCCACTTGGACCATACTTTACTTTTATGCTAAAACACTAATAAACAACAAAAATCTAAAAAACACATAAGGCTCTCTTTGGACTATTGGTTACTATCCCTAGCATTTTGGAGATTCGGACTTATGGACCTAGTGCCTCTGGACTCTTATTCTGTTATTACTCTGCTATTATTCTGTCTGTCTGGCATTGGATTGTTGTCTGTTTGTATGTGCAGGTATTTCCTTGAAAGCCCTTGATGGTTAATTCCAAGGCATTGAGATAAGGATTTTACCCGAAAACAGCCGTTACTCTGCCCGATTTTCGTCAGAATTTTCAATGTGCTTAATGCAAAATGGTGCTAAGATAATAAATTCATCTGGATCCCCAAGTGATAATGTGTTGGTTTAGTATTGATATTCCAAAGGAAAGGAAATCTACCTTGACTCACAATGTCAAGTATTGGCTTCTTATTTCGGTTAGATTGTTTCTTTCCTTAGCTTTTATTTTACGCAATAGGATAGCCTCTTCATCTCCTCCCCTTCTTTAATTTTCAAAATCTTCTCCCTTTTTCTAAAACATTCTTATGTTTGCAACCTTTTCAAAACCTTTTCTCAAAAAATATCTTTCGCCCTTAGTGGCTTTTCTTCAAAAGTTTAGACACCGTTAATTGTCGAAACGAGTGGTTATACCCCACGATTTTGAAATTGATTGATATAATGAAATCTTTTCCGCGTGAGAGAGCTAGTGGCATACTCGTCGATTTTATCCGAGTTGGAGCCCTTCTTTCATTTGCGATGCAAAGAACTTGTTTGTTCTCATGCTCAAGATCAATGGCTGAGTATTTCTCTCCGACGACGATAAAGTGTTTATTCGTTTTAAAAAAAAACGTTTTCCCTTTAATCGGAACTACATTAGCTCTAACTTCTCCATTGCACCAAGGAGGTATGTAGGCACAAGACTTAACGTCTTGCCGAGCTTATTTTAAAAATAAAACAAACCCTTTTTTAGCACACACGACACAGATTTTCAAAAAGGTTCCTGTGGAGTACCACAGATATGAGGGGTGCTTAAAACCTTCCCCTTGTATAAGCAACACCCGTACCTAAGATCTCTTCTTTTTGTTTTAAAAAAACAAACTTTGGGTTTTTTCGTTCTTTTCCCTTTTCCTTTGGAAACAATAAAGCGCGGTGGCGACTTTCACTGAAATATTGATTCGAGTCATCCTATGGCTTTGATATCAGATTTTCCCCGCTACAGAAAAAATGGCGACTTCACTGGGGATCCAGTTTTAAGTGTGTTAAGCCTATTTTTGTTTATCTGTGTGTTTTTATCTGTATATATTGTTGTGTGCTTTGTTTGTTTATTTTCTTTTTTTTCTTTTTGGTGCTCGATGGTTCCTCTGTGATGAGATAAAGTTCTAACCCGAACTTTGGTGAGTAACTTGAGATAGGAGGTGGTAAGACCAATAGTTGCATGTCAGGAGCAATCCTTAACATGAGCATCATATGGTGGAACCCCAATCAGTGGAGGCCTCATGGAAGGTAGTAGAGGTTGTTACGAACCATCGTGATAACGTTATTACTTTCAATAGTGAGTGTCCGTAGAAGCTGAATGGACTAGAACCTTTTTAACCAATCTAAGCCTTTTTAAGATGTAGTGCAGAAACAAGATCAAGTACCAATTTGAGCTTGTTGTCATGCGATACTACGCTCAGACGAGGTCTTTTTAGGCATATTATTGGCGCCCATGAGCAATTGTGCGTGCCGGTAGTATCCGATAGAAGATTGAAAACTCTGGGAACCTTTGTAGAACCCGTTCGGCAGGTACAAAATTCCCTAGTACATACCTTTGTGGGTGGTTCTTAATCTTGACTCCATGCTCGTGACGTCAAACCTGTGAACTTTGTTTATGCGACCATGTGTGATCTTGATTGTGATTGATGCATAAACCATGCATCCATGCATTCATTTGATTTCCAAGGAACTCATAGGTCTTTCTTTGTAAACATCATAAGTTTCATCAAACTCAATGGATCTTGGGTGTCGATAGGGTGAAAACCTTAATCCACCAAAATGGACGATTGATCTTGATGATAACTTGATCAAAGCTTTGATCCGATTTAGGATTTATTTCCTTTTTGTTTTGATGTTTACAAATTAATAACTTGAATTCCTCGAAAATCAAATAAAAAAAAATAAAAACAAAAACAGCAATCGCATCATTTGCATACATACATCCAGGTTGTCCAGAAAACTTATCCTTGTCTGTCTCCATCTTCAGAGTTTATCTGTCTACCGTCAAGCTGATTCCTCCACACAAGTACGGAACTAGAGGCAACATCAGATTGAGAATAGAATACCAAGAGCAACACAATGCAGAGGTCAGAATGGAAATTGAAGAGTTGAAATCAGGCATGACCAAGCTCACTGAGATGCTGCAAGTTTTGATTGCTAGAGGAGAACCACCTTAGAAGACTGTCGTTGTTGAAGTCTCAAGTGCTGATGTTGACCCTCAACCTACTCAACAACCACCTTCTACATGGCCTGAGTTTGGTTTGCCACCTGGTTACACTCCTCCTTATGAGAAGACTCCTGGTATTGGTCAATCTTCACAACTTGTGATTGGTCAAGCTTCAAACCAAGTTTTTCATGCTCCTATCTTCACTGAATCTCAGCCTATTGTGCATACTGTTGCTCAACCTACTTATGTGAATCCTCTGTTTGAATATCAAGCTGTCCGTTCCCAGAATGGAAGTCAAGGAGATGCTGGAGACATTGAAGATGTCAAAGAGCAGTATCATACTTTAGAAAAGCGCCTAAGAGCCATGGAAGGCAATGATTACTTTGGAATTGCTGCTGAGAATATGTGTTTGGTTTCCAACTTTGTCATGCCTGCAAAATTCAAGACTCCTGAGTTTGAGAAGTATAAGGGGAACACTTGCCCAAGAAGCCATTTGACCATGTACTATCGCAAAATGGCTGCTTATACCCAGAATGATAAATTGCTTATCCATTGCTTTCAGGATAGTTTGAGTGGAGCTTCACTGAAATGGTATATGGGACTTGAGAGTAATCACATTCATTGTTTCCAAGATCTGATTGATGCTTTCATGAAGCAGTATAAGTACAATCTGGACATGGCACCTGATCGCCGACAATTGCAAAACATGGCTCAGAAGGAAAAAGAATCTTTCAAAGAATATGCTCAACGTTGGAGAGAGCTAGCTTCTCAAGTTGAACCACCTCTGGCTGAGAAAGAATTGACTGGAATGTTCATGGATACTCTCTCCCCTTTCTACTGGGAGAAAATGATTGGAAGTGTGTCCTCAAACTTCACAGACTTGGTTACTATTGGCCAGAGACTCGAAGAAGGAATCAAGAATGGGAAAGTTTCTAATGTTGCTGAATCCTCTGGTGGATCAAAGAAACCTTATGGAAACTTCCACAAGAAGAAAGAGAATGAGACTAATGCTGTGTCGGATGACAGAAGGGGATCTCGTCGTAGACCTCAAAACGGTGATCAACCTTATGTAGACGCTGTCGCTCCTATGCAAGTTCAAGTTCCTCAATCTCAGGTTGCTAATCAGAATCAGAATCGTGGTAGGACAACTTATGATCCTATTCCCATGACTTATACGGAACTGTATCCTGCTTTGGTCCAGAAAGGGTTAATTACAACAAGAGCCATGCCTCCTCCTCGAAACCCCCCCTCAAGAGGATTTCGGCCTGATCTTCATTGTGAATTTCATCAGGGTGGTGCTGGCCATGATTTAGAAGGCTGCTATGCTTTGAAGGCCTTAGTGCAAGAGTTGGTTAGATCAAAGATGTTATCTTTCAGGGATACGGGTCCTAATGTTGTCACTAATCCTTTGCCAGATCAAAGTGGCTGAAGACAAGTGAAAGCCAGATGGTCTCCTAAAGCCAAGTGTTTCAGACAGGATAGCTCATCCTTGTTGCTGATTAGTCACTAGGCCTTGTTTCTGTACTGTTTGTTTTTCCTTTATTGTACTGTTTACTTTTAGACTTTGTTTGTTTCTGAATGGTGATTTTAATGAAATGAGCATTGCATATTTTGAATTCATTTTCATCTACACTATTTATGTTCATGCTTTCTTTTACAAAACTTTTTCTTCCATTTGCTTTTTCTTTCAAATTTGTGTTTTATGCAAAGATTGGAGGGAGGATGATGACAACGAAATACCCAAGTTGTTGAACTGTATGCTTTCGAATAAAACTTTGCTGATGATGAACAGGCATTGTTTCAATTCCCAAACACTGGAGAAATAAGGAAGTTAATCCCTTGTCAACCCCTCTGAGCCTTCGAAGTAGAAGTTTCTTCCTGTACAAAAAAACCCACATTTTAAACCTGGGGCAGGGTAGTTCTCAGTTAATTTGGCTGTGCATTCTATTTTAAGAGAATCATTCAGTACACCTTTCCACAAAGGTTTCAATCACAAGCGCTCCTCCGCATACATCAAAGAAATGTTGGAGATGTCAATCAAAAGCCAAAGATGGTTCATCTTAATCGTTAAGCAAGGCAGTCACTATCTTTCAAAAAAAATGTGTATCAAAAAATGTATACAAAGAAAAGCCTGCTAAGCCAAAACCAAAAACGACTTAGGCAAAAATTAAGGCATCCCGCTGACTGTAAGTACAAAAATAAACAGTTCAGGCAAAAGTTAGGGATATATAAAAAGAAAAGATGAAAAAGAGAAGTCAATAAATTCCTGAACAACACAATGTTGCGACTACCAAAAGGAAGAAGTGACTGCCATCTCAAAAGTTCTCTTTGCTTGTGAACTATCATCATTACAAAGGTGCAATTCCAGAAGCCTCTTGGAACCTGAATGCATAAGTTGAATTAACTGAGTTTTAGGACTGGAGATCATCACGAAGGGGGTGGGTACAATCAAATTTTGAGCCTTATATCCTTTGTTTCTGAAACCGTGAACCTAGCCACGTTACAACCTATGAAAGACCTAATTGAAGCAAGGTTTGTTTGAAAGCATACTACAACAAGGTTGCGTAAGCTGACTCCCATGAGATTTGCCAATCATTTGCTTTGATATCATATCTTTGCTTTATCTTTCACTTTGAATGTCTTAACCTTTATGTTCTGACCAGTGATTCCATTTGCTTTACATCAATAACATCATTCCAATAATGATTTTGATTTCAAAAATATGCTTTGAGCATTGCATTAAAATTACCATTCTTGAATGAACATTTTATTTGCAAGTAAGCACTCATCTTTCAGGAAGTTCAAACAGTCGAGAAACTTGATCAGTAATCCTATCAGGGGCATGTTATTTCAAGATCCTGTTGTTCAGATGTTCAGTCAAGATTTGTTGATCAGAATATCCTTTCAAGACTTATACTGGGGAAAGCCATCCCAACATGCATTTCAAGAATTGAAGCCATGATCAGTTCATCCCCAGTACATTTCAACTAAAGCCATGATCAGTTAACTTGCAACAATTAGTCAATCAGGGACAATATTCTTCAGCAATCCCCAAGCAGTTCATTAGTCCTCCTCAAAGGATCATCATTTTGATACAGTTACCGGTGTAATAGAAGTGTGTTTAAGCATCTTCTTCCCAAGCAGAGTTGGCAGAGTTCTCGTGTTGAGGAATCAGAGTTTTAATCTTGCCTCACAAAAGAGTCTCCCTCAGTTGTAACAACAATTGCATTACATTGGTCATATATCATGCATAGAAAAATTCAACATCATGCAATGAAACAAATTTCATACTCATTTACATTCTCCGAGGTCCTGTTGTTATCAACATTTTACCTTGAGATCTAAGTCCAACTTACTTGGCACATACCAAAGTAGATGTTCGTCTGCCTGTTTCTATTTCCGTCCAATGCTACTCTTGGATGTGTAAACTTTTCTCTCTGTCCAATGCTACTCTTGGACATGTCGTTTCTCACTTTTTATCCAAAGCCACTATTGGATGTCACAATCCCCATTAACATGTTTCTCACCTCCTTCAAAGCTACTATTGAATGACGCTCATGTCTTTGAGCTGGAATAACATTCTTTTTGTCCAATGCTACTATTGGACGTTTATTGAGTTTGTTTTCCATCCATTGCCACTCCTGGATGGCTACTCAGGTTTTTCAAACAAGATTCCTTTGTGTATTCAAAGCCACTATTGAATCTCCCTGGTTTCTTTTCGTCCAAAGCTACTATTGGATGACCCCAATATCTTCGAGCTTGGTTAACTTTCCTTTCGTCCAAAGCCACTCGTGGATGTTCTCAGGTTGTTTTCCTTTCCATCCAATGCCACTCTTGGATGACTACTCAATTTTCCGAATTGGTTTCCATTTTGTTCAAAGCTACTGTTGAACGCCTCTGATGTATTTCCGGGTTCAGGTTTCCATTTTGCATTCAAAGCCACTATTGAATCTCTTTGGTTTCCATTTTTGTCTAAAGCTACTATTGGATTGTTCCCGATGTTTTCCAGAGATTGGATTCCTTTTGTTCAAAGCTACTGTTGAACGTCTCTGCCGTATCTTCGGGTTTGTAGGTCTCCTTTTGCATTCAAAGCCACTGTTGAATCTTGTTGGTCTCCTTCCATCCAAAACAACTATTGGATGTCTCCGATGTTTCCTCAAAGTTTGGACCCTTTTTTCAGATTCATTCAATGCCACTCTTGAATGTCTCTGATGGTTGGTGTCGTCTAATGCCACTCTTAGACGTTTCTACCCAATATGTTTGTGTTCCAGAGTTCATTCAATGCCACTTTTGAATATCTCTGTCGATTTTCGTCGTCTAATGCCACTCTTAGACGTTCTTACTACACTTCCAACTTGGGTTTTATCTCACCCTTTCCAAATATTGCTGGATATTTCTTGTCACCCTGGCGGATAACCAGTAGTATCTTGTTTCCCCTGCCGCTCCTTTCATTCGAGTCTATTGCTCATTCCTTTTGTTTCTCCAGTGGCATTATATTCCCCTCTATTTCATAATCATACTTGATGCATCCATTAGCATCGCATTATACCTTAGGTTCAAAAATTGTGTGTTTTATATTTAAGTCTCTTCAATTACGTCGAGCTGAGGATTTTAACCCTCACATCTCCGGATAGAAGAAACTTAAATAGGGGCATCTGTCATACCCCAATTTTTGACCCTAATATCATACATCATTTGCATTTCAATCATCAATCAAGATCACAATCTTGAGGTATCATTTTTCCTTTGAGGGGAATCATCAAGCACTTTTAGCTTTTTATTTGTTATACTAACCCAAATACCAAAAACATTGCTTTATTTCTTTGTAGGCTTTTGTTTTGTAGGTACCAAGCCAAGACATGCAATAAACAAGGCATTTTTCACATTTTTGACTGATGAAATCGATTTCCCTACTGGGTAAATCGATTTCCCTGCAGCAATCTTCACCAAAATCACATTCTGGACAGCATGAAATCGATTTCCCTCCTGGGTAAATCGATTTCCCCAGTGTATTTTGCGCCAAATTCTCTTCTGGAACAGAGTGAAATCGATTTCACTCCTGGGGAAATCGATTTCCTTAAGGCGAAATTCAAAAAATATAAGGAGGGAAGCTTGACATCATTTTGGCACCTTTTTATTTGATCATTTTACCAATTTTCCACCTCATCAAAATTAACCCCTTCATTAAACCCACTTAAACCTCATTTTACCATTTAAATACCACTTTAATCACCAATTAAACACAAGTTAATTACCAAATGCAAAAAGACCAAACTACCACTACTCTTGCTCCAATTCTATAAATAGAGGCCACTACTCTCTCATTTCTCAAGCTTTGAGAGCCAAAAAACCCCTTGCAATTTCTCTCCTCATCCCTACCAAATTCACCAAAGCTCTTTGTTCTTTCATAAAGTTTGTGAGTCACACCTTGAACCTCACAAACTTTGAGCTAAACCACCATCTATTTCACTCTTTTTTCTTCAATTGTTGAGAGATCAAGATTTGTGTTGGTGATTCTTGAAGTAGATCTAAGTTTTGTCCAAGATTTGGTAATTTTTCTTCATCCTTTTTGTATATCACAATGTGATTCTTTGTTGTTTGTGTTCAATGCATCTTTGATGCTATATTGGTGCTATTTGTTGGTGATTTGATGGAAAATTCGTGCTCTAATTGATGTGTGATCATAAGGTGTTTGTATATTTGTTCAAGTCAAGTTTCATGCCTTTAAATGTTGTTTTTGCTGAAATTTACACTGAGGAAATCGATTTCCTTAAGGCTGAAATCGATTTCCTGCTGAATGTAACTTGTTTTTTTTGAAAACTGCACTATGGAAATCGATTTCCCCTTGCATGAAATCGATTTCCAGCAGGCAGAATGTGGTTTTTTTGCCTTTTTTGTGCTTGTTTTGGCTTCTTTCTTCCTACACTTCATTAATATCATTGGATCTAGGGTGTTGATAGGTTTGAAATGACTTAATCCACCAAAATGGATGAATGATATTAATGATATTGTGAGTTGATTATCTTTTGTGTTTTCATTCTTATTTTCATCTTATCTTTCTTTTGATCGATGAAAGTCTTGACATCTTGAGAATTCTATGGATTCTTGATGAAGACTAGATCAATTTGTTTTCATTCTTATCTTTTTTCATCTTATCTTTCTTTTGATCGATGAAAGTCTTAATATCTTGAGAATTCTATGGATTCTTGATAAAGACGAGATCAATTTGTTTTCATTCTTATCTTTTTTCATCTTATCTTTCTTTTGATCGATGAAAGTCTTGATATCTTGAGAATTCTATGGATTCTTGATAAAGGCTAGATCATTTCTTCTTCTCCTTCTTATTTTTTTTATTGATGATCTTGATACATGGAGAGTTCTCCTACATTTGTCCCGACTCTATAAAAGATCAAATATGGAAGAGAATTGTATGTGGTTGATTTATGACTTATGGAAATTTATCGTGTAGTCGCTATGATTTTATCAAGCTTCTGATAAGTTTCCATTGACCTTAAATCCGAGTACATCATTCACTCACCATCGATCTTCATTACTAACTTTGATAACATACTTGACAAGTTTCAAGATGGTTATCTTTAACATCTAACAACTAACTTTAATTTCCGCCATTTATTATACCGCTCTTTATATTTCTCGCTTTATCGCTTTATTTTATCATTTCATCATATTTACATTCCGCCATTTTCTCTTTGTCCATTTGGACGTTTATAATTCCGCTATTTTCTCTTTGTCCACTTGGGCATATGTTTATGCTTCCGCTATTTTCCTTTTGTCCACTTGGACCATACTTTACTTTTATGCTAAAACACTAATAAACAACAAAAATCTAAAAAACACATAAGGCTCTCTTTGGACTATTGGTTACTATCCCTAGCATTTTGGAGATTCGGACTTATGGACCTAGTGCCTCTGGACTCTTATTCTGTTATTACTCTGCTGTTATTCTGTCTGTCTGGCATTGGATTGTTGTCTGTTTGTATGTGCAGGTATTTCCTTGAAAGCCCTTGATGGTTAATTCCAAGGCATTGAGATAAGGATTTTACCCGAAAACAGCCGTTACTCTGCCCGATTTTCGTCAGAATTTTCAATGTGCTTAATGCAAAATGGTGCTAAGATAATAAATTCATCTGGATCCCCAAGTGATAATGTGTTGGTTTAGTATTGATATTCCAAAGGAAAGGAAATCTACCTTGACTCACAATGTCAAGTATTGGCTTCTTATTTCGGTTAGACTGTTTCTTTCCTTAGCTTTTATTTTACGCAATAGGATAGCCTCTTCATCTCCTCCCCTTCTTTAATTTTCAAAATCTTCTCCCTTTTTCTAAAACATTCTTATGTTTGCAACCTTTTCAAAACCTTTTCTCAAAAAATATCTTTCGCCCTTAGTGGCTTTTCTTCAAAAGTTTAGACACCGTTAATTGTCGAAACGAGTGGTTATACCCTACGATTTTGAAATTGATTGATATAATGAGATCTTTTCCGCGTGAGAGAGCTAGTGGCATACTCGTCGATTTTATCCGAGTTGGAGCCCTTCTTTCATTTGCAATGCAAAGAACTTGTTTGTTCTCATGCTTAAGATTAATGGCTGAGTATTTCTCTCCGACGATGATAAAGTGTTTATTCGTTTTAAAAAAAAAACGTTTTCCCTTTAAGCGGAACTACATTAGCTCTGACTTCTCCATTGCACCAAGGAGGTATGTAGGCACAAGACTTAACGTCTTTCCGAGCTTATTTTAAAAATAAAACAAACCCTTTTTTAGCACACACGACACAGATTTTCAAAAAGGTTCCTGTGGAGTACCACAGATATGAGGGGTGCTTAAAACCTTTCCCTTGTATAAGCAACACCCGTACCTAAGATCTCTTCTTTTTGTTTTAAAAAAACAAACTTTGGGTTTTTTCGTTCTTTTCCCTTTTCCTTTGGAAACAATAAAGCGCGGTGGCGACTTTCACTGAAATATTGATTCGAGTCATCCTATGGCTTTGATATCAGATTTTCCCCGCTACACCTAGCACCATCAAATCTCTCCACCATGGAGACTCAAAGCATTTCCTTCCCACCTTTGTTGGAGGTTGTGATGGTTTATGTTGATCTACACCATTGTGATTTTAAGAACGCATTTTTTTTTACTTTTTGTTGATTATGTTGAATTATAACTACACAACTCCATTTCTTTATTTTTAATTTTTAAATTTTCTTCTACGATTTATCTCTTTATTATTAATTTTACATTCAAATATGTTATTATAATTTTAATTTCATAATTATATTTCTTTGACATTCATTTAAAAATATATTATTTAAAAATTTAATTTAGTTTCACATTAATAATTTTAAAAAAATATATAAAGTAATATATTAAGTTGCAAAAACATTAAATATCAAAAATATTAATATGTAAGATAAATTTATGGGTCCTATTATGATCAAAACTAGACGCAATCGGTGAAACGATAGGATAATGTTTCACTACGGTTGACTTGAGTTCCTGATGCGTGGAGAGGGAGCTACCTTGCAAGGCAAGCACTCCTACGCCTAAGAGAGTGAAAGAATGAGGAGTAATATATGAGTAGGTTAGGATTTGAATTGGACTTTTCTTCACGTGAGATCCTTTAGAGTTGGTTGGTTGTTCCATATATGGATTAAATGTGAGTTTTCTCTTATTGGGCATTTGGCCAGCGTATAACAGTTTTCCCTAAGGATACTTATGGCATGGTAGCGAGAAGCTTTTAGAGAATTGGATCGGGTTACTTGTTATGGGGTTATTGCTTGGAGAAGTAGAAGAGGTTTGGAAGTCAACTTGAATAACCTAGGGAACAAATGCATTAAATGCGAGTCTCATTATTAAGACGTTTCGCATGATTTATTTGACATGCGACCCTAGGTTTATAAACCAGGGAGTGGCGCCTTTTCCTAAGATCTTCAAGTGCTCTCAAGTGTCGTTGTATTCCTGAGTCGAAATGTAATTTTTTATTTTTTGCCTCTCCATTTTCTTTCATATTGAGATATTCATTTATGTGCCTCGCTTCTCTATATAAGGATCACTTAGCATTTCAAAATTCTTTTTTCCCTTTTACACAAACTACAACTTCCTTTTCTTATACACATTTTGATTTTCCTCTATGAACTTTGGCAAAATCCATTTCATCATTCATTTTCCTTCTTTGGACTATAGAATTTTTGGTTCAACGCATCTTTTGAGTTATTTTCTTTAACGGTTATCTCTATTTTAGGCTCTTCGGGTACCATCTTTCTCTTTCCTGTTTACAGTTCATTGTTCTTCTTTCATTGTTATAGTTATGGTCAACCTAGTAAACTTATGTGTGAATGTAATAAATATACTAAGTAGCGATGATTCCTATTACCTATTACGAACCTTATCGTACTTAAGGATAACTAAGGGTCTTGTCGTTTAGTGAAACATGGCAGTGAACCCTTTAGTCTTCATTCTATCAGAGGTACAGACGATTCCTCTACATAGGATAAAGAGATGAATCATGACATATCCATTGTTAGGGATGTATATGCTAGTCCACTTCCTCCTTCATTGTCTCGTGTAGATATGGAACTCATTAAGGTTGCCCAAAATGTACGAATGAATCAATGTTTCATCAGATCCTTTAGGTAAGTAAATGGTCAGGATCCTAGTGACAAGGAGCTTAGAGATCATATTAACTTTCAAACGTATTTCCATACTCATGACAAAAATTATCTTTTTAATGACAACTAGAAAGATATGGTCATGAAGGAGCGCCATGCTTGGTAATTCCTAGCGAAACTACTCATTATCATTGAGTGAATGCATAATCAATAGGCTGATCTCATACTTCAATAGTGTTGATCATTTGGAGGGCCCCTGCACATATATGGGGCAATCTTGTGATTGGTCGGTCTCCCATGTTGATAGATCATAGAATTTGCATCGCATTTGATTTATGTTCAATTCCATTTTACGAATGTTTGTTCTCCATATTAAATTTCAAGCTTCCTTTTAGTAACTTAAAATTTATCATCCTAGCTACACCCAACAGTTTGATAATTTGTCAAAGTATTCCAATATAGGTCCTAGTATCAAGAAAAATAACCTTCTTAAATTTTTGTATTCAACGTCTTTTCCATAAATCAGACTTCTTCCAACATGAACGGGGGAAAGTGTATGCTCTCACTTAATCAATCGATCAAAGTATTTGACATTTACCTTGAAAGTTTGAAGAATTTTAAGGATTTTTATTTTTTGGTAACCGCTCTGATCTCAGAGACTCATATGTCTTTTGTAAAGCCTTGGAAGGTGAAAATTTCTCATTGTTCCTCTCAGGCTTTTTATCTTATCAATGTTAATTTTATTTTTCATTCTGCATCTTTCTGTTTTTGAGAATGTTTTTGGTTTAATATGATCCAGAAATACATCTCCGTACGGTTTACAGAGATACATTTCCGAATTCATTTCAGATAAATGTTTAGAGCGTGACTCAAAATCAATATAAATTATATGAGTTGAAATACGTTCAGAGATATATCTCTGAAATCAAGGGTCCTTTTAATTTTTTTTTGAAAGTGTGATCACAATTATTAGGGTGTCGTCCTTGTATATGTTGTGTGTTAGGCCCTTGTATATATTGTATGGACAATTTAACATGCCACCCCTTTGATTATACATGTCACCCCCCACATTTGATCTGAAAAAATACATTTTCTCGCAAACATTTTTTCCCCTACGCACTATCCTACATCAAAAACCTAAATGATCGTATTATGTGTATTTGGTGGATTTCAAAACCGCGATACTTTGTTCAAGTTTATTTAAAGGATGCAAGAGTTCATCAAGTTGAGCAAGATTGAAAGAGAATCAAATAAACAAAAGTCAAATAACTATACCACCCATAGATAAAGATTTAGTCAGCGACACATATTTTGATTCATTTTAGTTTTTATTCAACAATGTATTTATGTGGTTAGACATGTTTTGTCTGTAATCTTGTATTAATATTAATGATGTAAAATATATACATTTTCAAAGATTTTCCCATTTTTAAGCTACATAATTTTCTTCATTTTTCATTCTCAAACAAGTTTTGTTTCTGTATGAAATAGTGTTTCATTATGTGTTGTGTGGTTCTGAAAATACATCTTCAGAATAACAAAATAGGGTGGTACCATAAATGAATCTCCGGAACATCTCCAGGTACAAAAAATAATTTCTAAGGTCTATATTGGTATATAACTACTATACATATGAGGCTCTCATTCCAATATTTCTTACTAAATCACATTACACCTGAATGAACATCAATTGACATATTACATATGTCTATTTAAAAGGGGAGAAACCCTCAACTTAATTTAACTTTATTGAGTACACCCCTCTTGTAGATTTGAAATTCTTACTGCATAATCTCCTACCACACTCTGACAATTGAAAAATTGTGAAGCTCGAGCACCGTTCATCCTCGATTGACAATGAAGAGAAGATTGGATTCAACAAATTTGAGCTGAAGACGAGTGCAAATGTAAGTTTTATGTGGAATATATTTTTCCGTTACGAAACAAAAGTTTCGATCGAGTTGGATGTGACGATTACAGGATCGATCGAAAATATTATGAAGATGTTGGAACTTCCACCTGAATGTTGAATTGTAATATTCGATTTATGTTAACAATTAACTGTGTAATATATTTTTTTTTTATCTTATCAATGTTAATTTTATTTTTTATTCTGCATCTTTATGTTTTTAAGAATATTTTTGGTTTAATATAATCCAGAAATACATCTCCGTATAGTTTACAGAGATATATTTCTGAATTCATTTCAGACAAATGTTTATAGCGTGACTCAAAATCAATATAAATTATGAGTTGAAATGCGTTCGGAAATATATCTCTGAAATCAAAGGTCCTTTTATTTTTTTATTTTTTTAAAGTGTGATCATAATTATTAGGGTGTCTTCCTTGTATATGTTGTGTGTTAGGCCCTTGTATATGTTGTGTGTTAGGCTGAAAGCCCATTGTTGCTTTTTTTTTCTTTTTCCTTTTCGGATTTGTAGGTGTTTCAAAAAGTTTTTAACCGCCTCGTTTGAAAGTAAAAGCAGCGATCTCATTCTGATCTTGTTGCCGACACTTCCCTCCATTCTCATATTATCACAATGAGTTTGAATTCATTTCGCTCCTCCTTAGCCCCCAATTCCAAACGAGTTTCTTCCAATCGATCCAATGATAACAGCAACAACAGCAAGAGGAAGAAGCAGAAGACCACCGCCACAACCACCAACCAGAAAACCTTAGGCGTCGCCTGGGGATCCAATTCCCGAAAACCTCCCTCCTCCGATTTCGGCAGGTCAATTTCTCATTCCATCTCAATTTCCAAATATTTCACTCTCCAGTTTTTTCTTAATCTTAAATTCAAATTATCGTTTCAGTTATATGACAGAGAAGAATCGGAAACTACACAATCAGTTTAACGCCGATGCTTCCACGTCTTTGTTTAGCGGCTCTACCTCCGGGAAGCCTATATTTGCCGGAGTTTCGATTTTTGTTGACGGTTTCACCGTTCCTTCCAGTCAGGTTAATCCTATTTCCACTTTCATTTTTCATGACTAATTTCAATATAAGGATGAAATAACATTAATAATTATCGTGTTTTAGGAACTGCGAAGCTACATGATAAAGTATGGTGGAAGATTTGAGAATTATTTCTCAAGGCATCGTGTAACACATATCATCTGCAGCAATCTTCCTAACAGTAAAATTAAGAACCTCAGGTTTGAGTTACTTTCCTTTTAAAGAAATTCAGGTTCGAGTCCTACTCTTATGTACTGCTTAAATTTAATTATTGTATGTTCGATTGCAGATCTTTCAGTGCAGGGCTTCCGGTGGTAAAACCTACTTGGATTTTAGATTCTGTCGCGTCTAATAAACTCTTGACATGTAAGAGTTTGCATTTCATGCGCATTTGTCTTTTGTTACTCTCGGATCCTGCTTTTTCATGATTATATTATTTACTTCATTGATTTTTGTGAGATAAGACAAAATTTTATTTTTCTTTACTAGTCATTGTTTTGAGAGATGCTAAATTTTGCTTTGATAGGGATGCCTTATCAACTTGAACAGCTTTCTTCAAATAAACAACCAAAACTGTCCACATTCTTCTCATCGAGAAGTAGAAAAAATTTGGAGGATACTTTTATTAACTCCCTTTGTCAAGTAGAGACAGACGTTGAAGATTCACTTGCTAGTGTTGGCAAATCAGAGGATACTTTTACTAACACCCTTTGTCAAGTAGAGCCAGACATTGAAGATTCACTTGCTAGTGTTGGCAAATCAGAGGATAGACATTCACCCAAAGTTGGGGAGGCGGTTGAATCTAGAAGGGAAACCAGTATTGAAGCTGACGATACTGTCCTGGAGAATACTGATGCAGTTGTGATGGAAGAGCATCTGGCTAGAGTTGGAGTTAAATATGATGACGAAGATCTAGCAGGAGGAAGCAATGGTGCCGCTAATGATGAGAAAAACTTCCAAGGTGAACTTGAACCTAATTGTCAAGAACCTTCTACATCTGTTAGAAGTCTTTGTGCAGATGACCAGAATGTAAACGGATTTCCAAGTTCTGCCTCCATCAGGCCTTCTAAACAGTGTCATTCAACTCTTTCAGATCCTAATTTTGTGGAAAATTATTTCAAGGTAGTGAAGTTGATACAAGTTTGAATTTTCATATTGCTTGTCAAGACGGCGTCATTCTTGTTTGTTGTCTTTATTTTCTTTTAATATGGTTGCTGTATTCTTCATCTCAATCCTCTTATAGTATTCTGCAAAGATAAGGTGGATGGAGTCATTACTAGTTTAAACACACCTGGTGCATTTGGTTTTGTTTGCCATCCCATATCAGCAGTAAAAAAGAAAGTAAAGATTTAAAATAAAAATCCTGGTTTGGCTTAGGGAGGGGGATGGAGAATATTAACACTCTTTTAAGGATGCAAACATATCAATGATATACTGTTATGATATTGACTTGCGCCTTGTTTTACTTTGACATGATTTTCCTCTCTGACTGAATCATAAAAAGGCTGCAAATTGTTAATCTTCATTAGTGTTGCCATAATTTTGTAATATCTTAGCTGAGTTTTGATATATGCAGAACTCACGGCTACACTTCATTGGAACATGGAGAAATCGGTATCGGAAGCGCTTTCCTATCTCGTCTTCTGGGTTCAACAATGAAATTTCTAATATCAATGCCTCTAGTACTTCTGGGAATTCAGTTGTTATCCATGTTGACATGGTAGGCTTTACGTACATGGATTTTGCATGCAACTAATTATTGTCAACTAATTTTCATTCCGTGCTTATCAGATTTGATTTTTAAGAACGAATATTAAGTTTATGTATGTTGTGTCATGCATGTGTCCTTCCCTAGGATTGCTTTTTTGTCGCAGTGGTTATCAGGAACCACCCTGAATTGTTGGACAAGCCTGTAGCAGTCTGCCACTCGGATAACTCTAAGGGAACTTCTGAGATTTCCTCTGCAAACTACCCAGCTCGTAGTTATGGTTGGTTATATGCCAAATTATAGAATGATAATATGGCTCAATAAGCTACATTATTTGATTAACTTTTTTGCTATGTAACATATTCCTTTTGTCATTGTTAGGTATTAAGGCTGGCATGTTTGTTCGAGATGCCAGGGCTCTTTGTCCCCACCTTGTTATCGTTCCATACAACTTTGAAGCTTATGAGGAAGTAAGTTACATAAGGGTGTATGTAATTGGTTACTTACAAAGAAGAATACAGAAGAGTACAATTTCATATCTTTTTATAACATTTTCACCCCCTTATAAATGATTTTTACAAAGACACCTTTGACAAATGTGCAGGTAGCTGATCAATTTTATAGTATATTGCATCGACATTGCAACAAAGTGCAGGTTTTTTATGGTTGGACATTTAAAGGTTCATAAATTCTCAGTTGGTGTATCCTCAGTACTGTAACTGCTACTTTATACAGGCTGTGAGCTGTGATGAAGCATATTTAGATGTCACCCACTCAAAGGTTGAAGATCCTGAACTTTTAGCATCATCAATTAGGAAAGAGATCTATGAGACCACTGGATGTACAGCCAGTGTTGGCATAGCTGGAAACATGCTTATGGCCCGTATTGCTACCAGAACTGCTAAACCAAACGGTCAATATCATATAACTCTAGAAAGGGTATGTTTTGGAGTTTTCTGTTATCCATTACTAAATCTACAGGAGAGAGAAAATGTGTGAGGATTTTGTTTTGGTAAGAGAATGTGAGATTGAATCTGTTATTGATTGATTCATCTTCTGAGTACAACTTTATTTATATCTGCTGAAGCTTGTAATCACAGATCTATAACTAACGACTACTACTAACTAGTCTGTTTCTAAATGATTGTCAATTATGCCAGCTACGTGGATTGACTGGAAATATATGGAACACCTCTATATGCTCATAATTGCATACTTTATCATTCAGAAATTACGTTCTTTTTCGTAGTATTCAATTTGTCTTTTTGATGTGATGGAGGTGTCATATAAGTGATGTTAAGGTCTTATTTCTTTTCTTTGTACGTTTCTTTATTTTATGTGGCCTGAAGAGTGTCTGTTCCATGAATTATATGCTGAAAGCTTTTGATTATCTTTGGATATTTACAGATTGTTGTATGGGAAGGAGTGTTGGACGTTAAAAAAAAAAGCTAGCAAAGATGAGAATATTGTGTTGGATATATAGTAAGACTAGACGAGATAAGATTAGGAGCGACATCATTAGAGAGTGAGTTGGGGTAGTACCTATTGTAGAAAAAATAGTGGAAAGTGGAAACTTGGCTTATGTAATATGGACATGTGGATGAAATTATGTAGTTAAGAGTGTAGATTAGATGGAGGGTAGTCAAATCACTAGAGGCTGAGGCCTGAGGTAGAAGGCCAAGAAAAATCATTAGAGAAACTACTAAGAAAGGCCTAGAGATTAGTGAGTTGAATAGAGATATGATATATTACAGAATATTATCCATGTAGCTGACCCTACTTAATGGGATAAAAGCTTGGTTGTCATTATCGTTGTAGGTGTTAATGCTAATTGTTTCTATTTTAATTTTGTATTTACCATTGTGGATTATTCCTTATTGTATGAATTTTTTTTATTAGAAATTCTTTGAGATAGTTTTATGCTAGATGTGGAAGATATAGTTATTTTCAGTTCTTTTGAATCTTTGCGTGTCCAAGAAATTCTATTACTCCAGACCACGATGCTTCGAATTTGCCTCAAAAGTTGTAATTCCATGTTTGACATTATTTACTATGGAGTGTGGACATTGGACAAGACTTCTTATAGTTTATGGTGGTTTATGCGGCGTGTTTTCAGTTTATGCTGCCGGTCTTTGATAACAATAATATATTTAAAGAAACTTACATATCAAATTCTTAATCTTTAGATAATTAACGAAAACATTGGGGGTACTGATCTCATGTTTCTGCTTGTGGTTTCTAGCTTTTATACTAAACTTGGACATGCAAGTCTACAATCATTTCCTACAAATTATGTAATTTGATATAATAGTTGATGCATGGAATATGTCAATATTTTTGCCTTGCTCTCTTATATAGTTTAACTTTTCCAGGTTGAAGATCATTTACGTCAACTCCCAATTAATGCACTTCCTGGAGTGGGGCATGTTTTACAGGAAAAATTGAAGAAGCAGACTGTTCAAACATGCGGCCAATTGATGATGATTTCCAAGGTTTTACTATTCACTCACTTATTTTTTTAATGAATTTTTTTTCTTCTGATACTCAAATTTCATTTTGAATCTAGCATTAATACACATTCATTACAATCCAAATAAATTTGACATAAGCCTCCTTATAGCGGCAAAATGTATAAAGTTCAAAAATAATGACCACAAAAATAAAGGAGGCCTACCTCAAAGTAAGTAATGATTCCAATAAATTTAGGACCTTACTCAATGCCAAAAAACTTGGTTGCAACATGAAGACTCCCGAGTTCGGTAAAATAATTAAATCATGCCACAGCTAGTGATTATTCACTCACAACTATGAAGAAACAACCAAGTTACTTCTAACCAGCTGCAAAAG
The DNA here is from genome assembly GCF_029867415.1 of Vicia villosa. Lineage (NCBI taxonomy): Eukaryota > Viridiplantae > Streptophyta > Magnoliopsida > Fabales > Fabaceae > Vicia > Vicia villosa. The sequence continues at coordinate 157,206,823 of NC_081181.1, forward strand.
GTTTTAAGGCTATTAACAATATAGCAACAACCGAGAATTATCCCATTAAGTGTGGTCGGCTACATGAATTAATATTTTCTATAATGTTCTATTCAGGACCATGCTTCTAACTAAAAGCGTTAATCTCGAGATTTTTCTTAATAACTTCTCTTATAATTTTTCTAGGTCTTTCTCTTTCCCTAGTTGTTTGACTTCTCTCAATTTGATCTACTCTTCTTACCACAGAATCTACAAGTCTTTTCTCTACACGCCCAAACCACCTTTTCCACCATCTATTCTACTATACGTGCTACCCCAACACTCTCTCTAATATTGTCATTTTTAATTTTATCCTGTCTAGTCACACATCTAACGCAACATCCTCATCTCTGCTACACTTACTTTATTCTCGTGTTGATTTTTAACTGGCCAATATTCTGTCCCATACAACATCGTAGGTTTTACTGCAGTTCGATAAAATTTTTCCTTCAGCTTAAGCGGTACTTTGTGTCACATAAAACCCCTAAAGCTCTTCTCCATTTTAGTCGCCAAATCTCCAACCTCTCATTTAAATTCTCCTTCGACTCTCTAAGTAAGACTATATCATCTAAGAAACTCTAATTTTATATTGAAAATTTTTTTAAAAAAATTGAATCTAAAATATGAAAAAACCTATTCTCAAATTTATGAGCCGTGGGCAGTTGGGCACCACTCTGAACTCCATGAATTAAGTTCAAAAAAGAAAGAAAATAGGGGAGGCTATAAAAATTTCACCTCAACCTGAAAAGGATGACTGGGTGGGACTGAGAAAATGAAGCAAATAAGGGAAAAGAGGTAGGTTGAAGCTGCACAACAAAGGGTAGGTTGAAGCTGCACAACAAAGGATAGGAAATATAATGCTTCTCATGTGTGGAGAAACTTTAAAAGGATCCGACTCTCGTTTTTTAGTGAAACGAACTACTCATTTCAGGAACCTAATACCTTTTTTTTAGTTTCAATTAGCTCAAATTCTAGTTCATCTTCTTTTGGGCATTAGTTGAAAAACATTTGGATAATTCTATTGTGTATCAGTTCTTGCTCTCTTTGCATCTGCAGGTCTCACTGCAGAAGGACTATGGAATGAAAACTGGAGAAATGCTGTGGAATTATAGCAGAGGAATTGATAACCGGTTGGTTGGAGATTTTCAGGTAGGGAAAAAGGCCATAATTTTGGCTTGATATTTTATCTTTAAAATCCCAACTCGGTTTCTTGTAATTTGGACTTGGAATATTCAAAATATTTTGGACACACACACACTCCTTAATCCACCTATTTTCTTCCATTGTACATCGTGCCAATTTGTTGTGTAAGTTACCCCTTTTCATTGATCTATTGCAGTCCTTGTTTGTTCACTGACTAACAATTTTTAAAGTGAACTAGGATTAAAGGATATAAATTGTCAGGTTAATATGAGAAATCTCAATATTCTCAGTCTGAAATCAAAATTGGTAACTGTATGCTCCATAACATGATTTAAAATCATCGTGCAACTGGCTAGTATGTTGCTCTCAATCTTCCAACTAAATTGTGGTGTTTTATCCTTGTTTCCTCCTTTAAAGGTTAATTGTTCTTTTTTGTTAAACTTATGTTTAAAGGCATTCCGTAAAAACAATGTCATGTACACACGCAGGAATGTAAGTCTATTGGGGCTGATGTAAATTGGGGTGTGAGGTTCAAAGATATGAAAGATGTCAGTACTCTTCTAAACATCTTATTTTTATTTTTGCCTTGGAGAATTACAAAATTAAATCAACCAAAATTTTGACTAAAAAGTTTTTCCAGTGTGAGAACTTCCTCACAAACCTTTGCAAGGAGGTTTCATTAAGATTGCAAAGTTCTGGCATGCAAGGGCGCACATTCTCTCTCAAGGTATTGATTTACGTATAGCTTGATAGATTTTTATTTTAAAATTGTTAAGATATCATCTTTCTGTTTTGGCTCATGAGTCACTTTTCATATTCTTTTTTATTTCTTGAACTGTCATTCATTATCATCATAATATGTTTCTTCTAAATTCTAAGTCAAAAAAATTGAAATTTTTATATTTGTTTTGGTATATGTTTTAGATCAAAAAGAGAAAAAAAGATGCCGATGAACCTGTGAAGTTTATGGGCTGTGGAGACTGTGAAAATTTGAGTCACTCAGAAACGGTAAATATTGAAAACATCCAGTATTTTTCATGTATGCTTAAACTGATATATTGTCTCCAAAAAGTTTTTCTAATTATTTGAAATACTGATTGTGTTTGAATCATTGTAGATTCCTGTTGCCACTGATAATGTGGAAGTACTCCAAAGGATAGCGAAACAGCTTTTTGGAAATTTTTACATAGGTATCTTAACTTTTAATTTTACCATTTTAATGACTCCATAACTGAATAGTCTTCGTATATCCTTAGATTATTGAAGTAAAACAGCTTTTTGGAAGTTTTTACGTTGGTATCTTAACTTTTAATTTTTACCATTTTAATGACTCCATAACTGAATAGTCTTGGTATATCCTTAGATTCTTGAGTCCTTTGCAGCATTTGCTTTCTTTAGCAAAAATGTTAAAGAAGCAACTGTTTCATTTGGTGGTAATAAAAATGCTCTTGGTAAATTTTGATAAACTATTCAAAGCTGTATATTGTTCAAATATTTTGATTGATTCTTCTGAACTTTTAAACATATAACGCCTTATATGATTGCATCATATCTCTAGATAAATTTGTGATTGTTAAATCATAACTGGTTTAACTTATCTACTTCAACTCAGGTACGATGTCGTGACATCTCATACGACATGTCATTCGAGATGTTGAAATAGTTCAACATAACATGTCTTAACATGAGATAGGACTTCTTGCTCAATTTGTTCCTGTCAACAAGTTAATTCAACCTATCTACTAAACCTGCTTTATTTGTTTTACTAAAATTAATGTCAATCTCAAAACTAGAGAACTTACACATACTATGTAAGGATGATGGATGATTAGGAAAGTTGTACATTTTTTTAATTCTTATGCATTTATGATTAACATGGTTTGGATTGGGTTTATTCTTGTTTCATTATACACGTAATGTGAGTGGTTTCATCCATTCAGGATTGGATATTGCTCATCTTATTCAATTCTAATTAAATGTTTGCATATGGAGTACTAGCTATTGTTGGCAATAGACTAACATTTCATAGTATTAGGTCATCATTATGATCACTAGCTCTGGATAGAAGCATGGTTCTTGATAGAACATTATGGAGAAAGTTGGTCCATGTAGCCGTCTCCACCTAGTGGGATAAGGCTTAGTTGTTGTTGTAATGGTATTTTATTTGTCATTGTATTGCAAGACTTAGTTTAATAAACCAGACAGGACCCAATGGTTCAATAGGAGAGTTGATGAACTAGTCAAGTGTTTGGTTTTTTTAATTGACGAACTAGTTCAAAACAGGAAAAAAGGTCACTTTCTTTTTCCTTTTAACCAAAATTATTTTGTCAAATAAAGGTGCAATATCAAGTTGCAAAGACAGCTACACAGGATTTGATTATTGTTTTGATTTCTTAAACATTGATATATAGTGTTTCAGCTAAGTACTTGTAGTGGGGGATCCATATATCTCAAGTTAATTGGAAATCTAACCATAATCTTCTCCTTTTGGCGATTTCACGTAGATGTCAAGCAGATCCGAGGTATTGGCTTGCATGTTTCCAGACTTGAAAGCAGCGAGACATCTAAGCAAGGTACCTGTATTATTTTCAATGAAGTTTAACCCGGCTGTGCTATAATAAGATACTTTTTTTATTGTGCATGCTACTAAGCTTATAGGTGACGTACTGAACTGAATGAGAACATCTTTTTGTAAGCTGAGATTTGCTACTTATCTTTCCTTCCAAACAAATTTTCTGCTTTCCTTGGTTTTGAACTATGGTTTTATTGTTTTCGTTAATATTTAAATATTATTAAAATAATATAGGAATAGTTTGCAAGTATACTTTAGGATATTCTAGCATGTTCCTTTGTATTCCTTTCTCATCAATGCATGTAACTGTTTAGTGCCTATATAATAGAATCTCCGTGACACTATTGAGACACACGGTTTCAGCATATGTCTCATATTCTCTTACTTTCTTTCTTTTAATAAATTTCAATACTTTCTGTGATTGTCTAATATTATTTATTTCACGAAGGTGCAGAAAAATATAATTTGAAATCATGGCTCACTTCAGGACCTGCAAGTATGGATAAACGGAAACATCCTACAGGTAATAGTTGTTTTTTCATTTTAGGATTTTATTAATGATTAAATTAATAAAAATGACTTCTGGTGGTTTCTCTTTCTTCAGGTCTTGACAAGAAGAACGCGGATGGCCCTTCGGTTCATGAATATGGAAATTTGCCAGGGTCTTCAGTTCCAATGGAAAATAACATACAAGATAACCAAGCTAGAGCTGACGTGAGTTTAACAACACCTCCTTTGGATATCCTTGATATGGAAGTTATGAGAAATCTTCCCCCAGAATTATTTTCAGAATTCAATAAAGTTTATGGAGGGAAGTTAGCTGATTATATTACTAAAGGGAAAGGTATAAGTGAGAATTCTAGCGCTTTACGAAACTCTCTTTTGGAAAAAGAAGGTAAGCATTTCTATATTTCATTAGCCTAGCTACTCTGGACCGATGCTCAACTCAAATCTGCTCACATGCTTTCAAAATTTTCTCCGGCAGCAATAAAAAAGAAAGAGGAGCTTTTGGATGTCGAGCCGATTCTTCAAAAAAAGCCATTATCTGAGATCGAGGTAATTTTGTGTTTTTATTAAATTCCAACTCCTATGTCCCTTCCCCCACCCAATTCATTGACCTTGTAACTCGAAGTTACAGACTTAATTCATTAAAATAAAATAGTTTAAGTCCTGTTTTCTTTTATTTGGTATTATTTTATCGTGCTACTTGTCTAAGAATATTTTGTTTAGCAACATTTATCATGGTTTACTGCCAGGCAATGCAACATGAGGCAGAAGGAGGTGAAGTTGTACCTGATTCAGTGTCTGAACCCTCTTTTAACGTCACTCACAAATCAAGTTTTGAAAAAGATGATTTATTGCCTGCTTCTTTAAGTCAACTTGACGGCTCTGTATTACAAGAATTGCCCGAAGATTTGAAAGCAGACATTGTTCTGCAGCTTCCTGCACACAGGAAACAAGAGATTTGCTCCAATGTTGCTGTGGTCCCTCCTAGTGAAAACTATCAGGTGTCAACAGGTGTCAACGATTCTGAGAATCTTAGATCAAATCATGCTCTGAATGAATGTCTTTGGGCTGGGAATCCTCCAAAATGGGTGGAGGAGTTCAAAATCAGCAGTTGCTTAGTATTAAAGAAACTTGCTGAAATTTATTATAAATCTGGGTTGACTAGCACCTTATCATCAGTTTTACACCAGATTATATCTGAATTCCACCAGCTAAATCTAGTCCATCACATTTCCGATGACTCTGTTAACATCACATGTGAGCTACTGAAGCAATATATCAAAGTGAAGATAGGAAAAGATATTGAGGAGATTTATATTTGTTTTCGGCTTTTGAAAAGGTATCTTAATATTGCAAGTTAGGATTGTACGCTATTGAAGGGCCCATTGTTTTCAGATGGTATTATGTGCTTTCTTCCTTTGTATCTCCCACCATAATTTTTTGTGTGCGTGTGTACATATGTGTGTAGTAGAGATGAGGGTGTTGCGTTGGATGTGTGGTGAGACTAGACATAATAGGATTTGAAATGAAAATATAAGATAGTGTAGGGGTAGCACCTATAGTAGGGAAGATGGTGGAAAATAGACTTAGGTGGTTTGAGCATGTAGAGAGAAGACCTATAGATTCGGTGATAAGGAGAGTAGATAAGATGGAGAGAAATTAAACAACTAGAGGAATAGGAAGACCTAGAAAGACTATAAGAGATGTTATTAAGAAAGATCTTGAGATTAACTATTTGGATAAAAGCCTGTTTCTGGATAGAACAATATGGCGAAAGTTGTATATGTGTGTTTGTGTGTGTGTGTGTATAACATACACTTTTAGATTAAGTGTTGTCTTATAGTGATAATGTAGATTATGCTAAAGTGGACCTAGAGTGGATTAAAAACGAGGTTACTTTATTAATAATACATGTGTTTGTACTCTGTAGGTTCATCTTTAGGCGTGTATCCAGCAAAGTTAATTTTCTGTTTTTGTAACTTCTGAGAATTGTATGATTGTAACTCTGGTTCTATATAGAAGAAGAAAAGAATCATCAAGACCAATGCTATAACCCTTGCATTATATGTTTTGACACCCACTTTTATGGGGAAAAGATGTGTTTGTAGTAAATATTTAAATGGCATCCAAGTAATTTTAGCAGTTTGTACATTTCAAAATTTGTGACTTATTCTTATAATTTGGACAAAAGAAAACACCAATATTTTATATATAAATATGGAACCAGAGAGAGAGAGAGAGTATTTCAACTTTGACTGATGATACTGTTACATATTAAAGGATATATCAAAATGGTGACTGTGAAGTTAATTTTTTTTCTTTTTTTGTATTACTATCTTGTGACAAACTTTGAGGTGACTCATAATTTGTTTTCAGGTTTGCAGCAGCATCACAATTTTTCCTACAAGTGTATAATAATGTATTTCCATACCTTCAGGTATACCTTATCAACCAAACAAGACATCATGAAAATAGGGTGGAAATCAGGAGGGGTGTATGGTAGCTCTTAAAATGTTTTAATAGGATGAAGTCTAGTGATGGTCTGGTGGTTTGTACTTGGAAAAATATATCTTTTAACGGAAATGGTATTTGGTAGTCTTAGTTATAGTCTTTTTTAGTGCAGGACTTACTCTTTTGGAAATAAAATAAATGTATCTTTTCTAATTAAAGAACAATTGGTCAATGTGAGCACAAAAAAATTACAAAAGACAGGCAGGCGGATAAGGGCTCCTTATCTTTTCATCAATACATATTGAATTAACTCTGGTTTAAATTATGTAGGAAGCTGTTGATGACAATTATGGAGGGAGTTTGTTTATAACCTAGTAACACTCAGATAGTCAGTCTTATTCTACTATGGGATATTGAGAAAAAAATCTCTGGTTTCTATGTGAGCCTATGTGGTCATCTCACAAACCAACAGATCTATCGACCATGATTTCTTGCAGAGTATGTTTTACTTTAATGTGATGGCTCAACATTTTCTGCTGTGTATGTGCTTATTTAATGGGTGTTGTATTTAAGTTCTAGTAAGCAACGGACAGTATTCATCTTTTTTATTATTGTGCCATTTTATGTTGCATTTTACTTTATGCTCAAATGTATGAATCTTCATCTACTATTCATCTTTAGGACTCTTTCTATATCACTTTCTCTTAGCTTTGCTGCATTGATTTGATATGAATCTGTTTCTATTTATACATTGCAGAACAACCTGATGATTTGAAAATTAGAGAGAGAAGATAAGATAAAACAGGTTAGTATGTTTTGGAAAATTTAAGTATGTTGTGATGGTTAAGGTTTGCCATCCCATTGATATTAATTTTGTCACGAGTTGCAATTTGGTTTTGGGGATGTCTTTAAGTTGGCGTCAAGGCTAAGGTCGTAGGTTCTAATATATTCTGTACCTCCCTCCTCCCGACACAACATTTTTGCAGGAAGCAGGAACACCATATTTTTGTATATTGTAACAAATAAATGAAAATTCATAAAAGTTAAATAGCTTTCAAAAAAATCTGTAACAAACATTATGTTTGAACAATCCTCACTTTATAAGCCTTAATGCCTTATAGCTAGCTATAAGCAATGCCTAGGTCATATCTCTTATCAACATAGTACTCTCAACACCTTCCTCATGTTCAGGACTGAACATATGAAGTGTGCACTAATATGGAAAGCTTGTCAGCATGTTCAATAAGTTTTCCATGTTTCCATACTTCAGAAGTATCTTAAAATTTATGGGTGAATAGATAAATATTTATCTGACATGGAGTAGTTAGCATCCATAATAAATTAATAGGTTTAAGAACTTATATTGCTTCTGGTTTGATGTTTTATTCTTTTTTGAGTTACTACAATTGATATTGGACTATATTTATTCTATAATTATGAATAGCATTTGTCATATGTATTATTTTAATTTTCCAGTTCTTTGTAATGCGACGGCCTCTGCCAGAATTATACTATTTACAGTTACATGATAGAATCTGAACATGTGTATTGCCTTCATTTTCTTACTCAACAGGGTCGAGATTGATGCGATAACACTTGCTTAGTTATTGAATCGGGCATCATTATTGTAGTTACAGCTGGGAAGAGGGCAGATTTGGTCTTGAAGAATCATAATAAGCTGCTTGTGTAATTCAGTGCTGCTTTGCTGCAAAATAAAAAAGGTAATTTCTCAGCATGATATGATGAGTAGCAGCTTTGGTTTGGCAGGTATTATGCTTGGCAACGGGCAACAAGATGGAGATGGACATGAAAATGCAGATACCCGACCTACTAAACTTATATTACACATGCACATGGTTCGAGCCTGGGAATTTTATGAAGCTGCCTGTGTTGCTGCCTTCCATGTCCTTGCAGCATGACTTCATGAGTCCAATACCAAGGGATTAATTTTATGTATGTAGCATCATTATTTTGGACATAGACATGGTTTGTCACAGTGAATGGATGAGGACTGGAACTGATCTATTAATTGAGATATATGGTGACCATACATAGTCTTTCAGTCAAATTAAAGCTCACTTGCTAGTAACCACTAGGCATCAACACTGGATCTCAGACTCCTCGGAATAACTTTTTGCCACTGCTCATTGTAATTTGCAACAATCAGGTTGGAAGAATTGTATAGGGATTTGACACTCTAAATAGAATATTATTAAATTTGGCTTGGCCTTATAGTCAATTTATTGGTTGTTGATGACAATTTGGCTACTTGTTTTACTGATTAAGGACTTTGTATAACTTTGGAATAAGGATCATGGAAAGTCAATTATTTATGGTAATGAAACCATTGAGCATCTTTCTTCATTGTCTCCTTGTTTTTTTTGGTATACATATACGAATAATGCATTTACATGTTTATCTTATGAGGATTAATTTCAGGTTGGGAGGAAAACCATATAAATTTGACAATTAAACCGGTCTAAATTGAAGCAATTTGTTCTTTTAGAAAACTAATTTCATTATGTTTCAACTTGGATAACTCATACTTTTAAATATTTTAGACTCGATCCAGCAATTCAGTGATTAATTAATATCCCCAATTTAAAATAATTGTATCACTTCATCACATATAATATTCAACTAGATGTTTGTACGATTCAGTTTGAATGAAGACCACCTAACAAGTGCATCCTAGTGTATGCTTATAGTATTTATCTTTTGAGCAACAAAAGCATTTTTAGTAGGCATAAATTTGAGGACTCTAGTAGAATTGTTTTTTATTAAAGACTTTTAGTATCCAGCACAATTTTCAACCTTAAATATTGCTCACTTTTACCTCAATATATAAAAAATAATAATCATTCATTTTTTATTATGATCCTTTCATTTCTTAATTCATGGTAGCATACCGTCCAAAGAAGTATATACAGTGTGAACCTCTCAATGCTTTGTGAGCGACACATTTATTGACCAATGTATTAACACAGAAAACACACTGAAACTTAAATTTAGGTGGGAAAATAGGAAGATATTGTCAAAGTGAGAATTTAGTTGGTAACTTAGGTTTTAATATTAGTAGTAAGAAAAAAAGTCAAATTGCAAAGCCACGTGCATTCACCAACTACAAAGCAAACATAGTAAATTGACTTACTCCTAATATTTTATTAGTGTACAAGGCATAAATCCTTCAACAGTCAATAAACCGTACTCTTTTTTTCCTATGAAAATAAATTAAACATTTTGCCGTGTAGGAATTCAAAACTGAAATGTATTGCTTATGGATTGTTCAAACTTAATAGCCTTCCAACCACGCAACAACAAATGATTCAAGTCAATAAACAACAAAACAATTCATCCATTTTCCATACACATTCCTATATTATATATATAACAATACTCATCTTGTTTAACACAACAACACCATTCCATTATAATATATATTGTGTACGTTTTTGTACATCTTGCAGTTCCAAAATGAAGCAGGGTTATTATTCTCTTGCACTTTTTTTCATGATATTTATCTTCTTCTTGCTCTCACACTCCATACAAGTTGAAGGGATGAGACCTCTCAAAGATCAATCTGCTCCATCCATCCTAAGTTTGATAATCAACAGGGCTTATTCTGGGCCAAGCCACAGAGGACGTGGTCACTGAACTCATATATATATGCATGCTGATTCAAGATTTTTTTTTTTGTATGTTTTTTTGTTTATAGACAGTAAGAATTCATGTCTTTCTGATTGTAGAAAGCCAATACTTGAAGTGTATGTGACTCTCAATTTTACTTTCTGGTTGAAATTGAATTAATGTAGCAATTGAAATCTATAGCTAACATACTGTAATTTTGTTTTTAATTAATATGTACATTATCTATTTTAACAAAATATTGTTTCTCTTCATTCATTAAAATGCAGAAAGATAAAAAAAATATTTAAGTGTATAATAAAATAGAATTAATAGCTCAATAGTATTGAATATGTTTATTCTATTTTAAATTATATGATTTTTGGGCTATTTTACACAAATTAAAAAACACTTAAATTTGTATGAAAAGGAAAAAAATTATGAGTTGCTTTACAAAATTATCTTTTACTAGTGATGTTAAAAAAAAAAAGAGATAGTAATAAATAAAACAAAATAGAGATTGTAAAATAATTCATAATGTGAGTTTAGTTATACATTAATGAGAATCTCAAATAAGGGCGATCCGCGGAGCCCCGTTCCACGAAGTATCGTCTTGGCGGAATCTTTGTGTGTCATGTAGGACTCGCTCTGAGAAAAGACGTATGACGTGTACAATATTGTTATCTAAACACTAACCACTAGGACAAAGTCTCACCATGACCTCCTGAAAAATAGGTAGTCAACAATTTTTTTTAATATTGGGGAAGCGGTTATCATTTCTTAAAGTCAGTTTGGGAGTTAATTTCTAGAGGGTTTTGGAAGGAAAGACTTTGGAGAGTTACGTCTATATTTTGAAATGTGTGTGATATTTTTAAAAGTTTAAAAAATAATATAATATATCAACATATAAAATCATATTGTTGTTTAAACATTTTTAAAACAAACACATTTCAAAATATAGCTGTAACCCTCCAAAGTCTTTCCTTCCAAAACCCTTCAAAAACCAACTCTCAAACAGACCTTTTGGGTTTTCTAAACCCTAGGTCTAAGAGACCTCTATAAATACTTCTTCCCGAGCATAACACTTATATTCGACCTCTTTCCGCAGCAAAAGAGTCATAACTACCACCATTTACTAAGGCTTCTAAGTATCCTTTGCCAACTTAGGGATACAACGCACACCTGTATTTTCTGACAAATACAACGGAGCACAGCGTGAGACTGTGGTAAAACTAACTTGGGCCACACCTTCCGTTATAATTACCATACTCACTGCCACCCTTTTTCCCTATACCCATCTATTTCTAGTCATGGTCAACTAGAGATGGTCACCCCTACACCGGAGGACACTGGTGGTAGTAGTGATGTCAATGCTCTGGCGGAGGTGCGTGCTTCCATGGATGAATTTCACCGTGAGAATCATAACTTAGAGGACAACGTCCTCAACATCCGACAACGATAACAAGAGACCAACCCCCAAAGGAGATGGAGGTGCATGACTCCGATCACTTTCAAACGAAATATGGGAAGTGCATGTCCCTGAAGGGGTTAAGCCACCCTCTCTAGCGAAGTTTGATGGGCGTACTAATCCATATGAACATTTCGCCTCCATGAACACTCAAATGACCATCATTGGAGTTCCTGAATTTTTTAAGTGAAAATTGATGTCTGACACCTTTAAGGACGCAACCTTGCGATGGTATATGGGTCTACCCGAGCCTCTATCGCCAATTATCAGGAGTAAGTGAAGAATCTTGTGCACCAGTTTTCCGCCAGTAGACACAAAAAGATATTCACCACCAACTTGTTCAACATACGACATGGTCCCTCAAAGTTGTTGAGGGACTACCTCGAGTGTTTCAACAAAGCTACAATAAAGGTCGTCCCCCCTAACCAAGAGATGTTTGCAGGGAAGTTCCAAAACAGTCTTAGGACGAGACACTTCAATGAACTTATCGCCCAGAAGCCATCTTGTTTGTTGGAAAATATGGTCACCAGGGCGGAGTGTTATATAGAAGGCGAGTAGAGGAACACCGAAAAAAGGCGCAAGAAGTCAAAGAGCGTGTTCCCGGCTCCAAAAACTCGCATCACCGGAGGAAAAATATATATACCGCTCCTATTAAGAACAATTATATTCAAGAAAGTAGGCAAGATTATGGAGAGATTCATGCCTCTTAACACTTGTCGCGAGCAGATTTGAGGTGAGGTACCTTCCCAACATCCCTTCACATGCAGCCCCAAATGTAGACATTATATGGCCCGAATCAAGCAGATGGTGCAAGTTAAAGGACACCACACATAAGAATGCTATCAATTCAAGAAGGAAATTGAGCGGATGATTCATGAGGGACACCTCAAAAAATATGTAAAAGGCGGCTCATGTCAAGGGTCAGGCGGATCAGACTCGTGCGGGTGAGACGACACAGGGAGCCTATGCCCAAAAGAGCAAAAGAGGCATCCACAGGTGAGGATAACAAAGGCGTGCACTACATGCTCAATACTATTGCAGAAGGATTTACCATATGTGAGAAAATTAGCTCCACCACTAGAAGATATACCTCCCAAGTATTAAATATAGAATACCTCTATAATAAGGTAGGCAACAGCGAGACCAAGACACCAAAAACAAAAGTTTGCTTCTCCGAGAAGGATGCAGTTGGCATCCACCGCACAATGACACCCTCATGGTCATTACAGTTAGATGTGATGAATGGGAGATTAGAAGAGTTCTCTCAAATTAAGGAATTTCAGCAGATATCCTATATTGGGAAGCGTTTGAGAGGCTTCGCGTCATTCTAGATGACCAAAACCCACTCAAGGGATTGCTAGTTGGATTCGATGGAGAGCAAGTGGAGGCGAAGGGCTACATAACACTAAGGACCACCTTTGGAGCGCATGAGCACTCAAAGGAGGTTAAGATTAGATATTTGATTATTCATGCCACCTCTTATAACAATATGATTATAGAGCACCCAATTTTTAATCATTTAGGCGCCACCTTTTCCACTTAGCACTTGTGCATGAAATACTCGCTCTCAAACGAACAGATAGGAGTTATCCATGGAGATTAGAAAAGTGCCAAGAAATGTTACGTATGTAGCCTCGAGCTTAACAAGGTCTGAACCCTAGGAGAAAACACCAGGAAGGTTGGTGCAGGAATAAAGCCACCGGGAAAAACTTTCAAAGGCAAAAAGGCTCCCCCTCACATTGGCGATGAGATTGAAGATTAAAAGTCGGAGGGAATTCCCTATGATGCCACGTACTTTGCCGACATTCGTCTATTTTCTTTACCGACATTTATTTGCTTTGTTTTTTATTAGGTAATTTTGTAGGTCTATGTCGCTTGTAAGGATATGTTGTCATTTATATGGATGCACTCTTTTCCCTCTATACTTGCCACGGGTCGAGGTTTTTTAATGATGCACTTCGCTATATTATTCATAAGAATATACATTGTTATTCACTCCTTTTGCATAAAACTAAAAGGTTAGGAAGAAGGTTTCCCTTAGAGGCAACCAAAATGATGGATCCCTACGGGGGGTCCTTGCCACACTAAGAAATTTCAGGGGTTTGGTCAGAGTAATAAATCTCGCTTAAATATGCTTTTGATTTGACATTTAGTGGTCTGAATTATTTAAAAAATGCAAAATGAAATTGTTTCGTGTTAGGAAAGTTTGTCGGTTAATCAATGGGTGCATTTGATTATTAGTTTGGCGTTGAAATGAGTTTATTTCCATGCTTCATTTCCTTCCTACTATTTGTAGATTAATAATATGACCCACTCAACAACATTCGAGGTTAGGTGTGAGCTGGGTGGCTAACTGCTCCATTCTATTTCTTGTAGGTGGTCATGTTTTGCCTTCTTTCAACTCATATCTTCTAGAAGTGAGCTACTTCAGTTGCTCAAGAGGCGGATGGCTTTTACTCTCTTCAATTCTTGTTTTTATTTTGGTGTATATAGAGATGTACACGGGTTGGGTTGGGACCGAGTTTGGTCTAACTTGTTACCTAACTCGTTGAAACTTCAATGGATTGGATTCATCGTTCAACCCGCAATTTTACGATCAAAATTGACCCAAACCAACATTTTCATTTATGGGTTGGGTTAGGTTGGGTTCACGAGTTGTATTTTAAATAAAAAAATATTTTTTGATATTTTTTGAATTATAAAAAAATTGTAACATAATTCAATACAATTACATTCATTTATAACACTTAAATTAGATGAAACATATCATATGTCTAATAAATTCATTCAAATGAGATAACATTTGATAATAGTAAAAAATTCCACAAAAAAAGTTATTTAAAATATATAAATTGAAAATGATACAAAAGAAAATAAGAAACAACACTTAATCTTAAGATTGTAAATATTGGTTTAGTAGTAGTAGTGATGTTGAATAAAAAAAATTGTGTGGCAAAATTGTAGTCATTAGAGAGATATTAATTTAATATATTCATTTAAAATAATAATAAGAAATACAAAATAATTGATGTCACGTCCACGTGTCCGCGGGTTAAGAAACTTAAATCTAATACCCAAATCAAAATTATACGAATTATTGTATGTTGGGTTGGATATACCCGAAAATGAACAGATTCCTGTTATTTATGGGTTTTTTTTTTTTTTGTTTTGATCATCAGATTCGCGGTTTAACCTGCACCCATGAACACCTGTGAGTATTGAGTTGGTACTTAGTCTCATGGACCGGTTGGTTTGTTCCGTGCTTGTTTTATTTTTCTCTAGCCTTTATTTTGTGCTTGTTTTATTTTTTTATAGCATTTATTTTGTGTCGATTTTATTGGTTTTTCTTTTTTAATTCTAAGCACCGCTTATGCTAACGAGTGCTTCAGAGACACTCTTTAAACATTTCAAACGAAAAAAATATTTTCTAAATGAGTTATTTATTTTAGTTTTCAATGCATTAAATATAAGTAATTTAAAAAAATAGTCTTTATTATTTTTTTTAAAAAGTCAATTATTTTCATTTCTAAAACATTAAATATAAGTAAGCTTACATTTTCAAGAGAAATACTTGCATGATACGAAACTAAATCCATATTTTTAGGCACAACCAATAAAAATTGAAAAAATTGACATTTGTAAAAAAATTAATTTCATTTTAAATTGCTATCATGGGGTGATTGGTTTAATGGAGGAGAGAGACAATTTTATTTTAATATTTTAATTAATAAAGAAATATGATTGGTTGTGTGTAAACCCATGTATTATGGTTGTGTCTATATAAGAATTTTCCCATTTTCAAACTCTTAACAAGTACTCCTGCAGCACTAGTTAGCATTTTTCTTTTTGGAAAATTCTTATATGGACACAACATTAATTTTAGGCCAAATAACTAATATATACACTGTTACACAAGTATTAAAAAAATAGATACTTGTAATACTTGTGTAACAGTATTTTTCTAAATTATTTTATAACTCTTATATGTATCTATTTGTTTCATTTGGTGTTTGGCCAAATAACTAATTAAAAAAAAAACACTGTTACACAAGTATTACAATTAATATATACATTTAAGCAAATAGATACATATGTATGAGATTTACTAGCTATTGCTTGCTAGATTACATTATTCAGTAAGAGTTATAAGAATGACTCTTGGAAACAAGGATGACAACTAATGCATACATATTTAAGATATAATAATCCACTAAAGAACACAGTTAAGACACGATATTAATAACATAACTAACACCACAGGTAGTATCATCGATGAATCTAATGGTGATAGCCATTATTTACATGATCTGGCTTATGGCCTTCTCCAGGACTAGGACCAGAGTTGTTAATATCCTCCAATAGTATTGTTCTTGCTGATGATAATGAACTCATGACAACACTACTCTCCTCTTCATTAACATCTAATGGCCGAGCCATCCCATGTTGGAAGCATGACACCCCAAACAAAATAATAATAACAGAAATTAATCTTCCAAGTCCAACCATTATTAATTCTCAGATCAAGGTGTGTGATTTTGCTATTGAATTAATATACTCCTATATATGACTTCACTTTACTTGATATGTTAAAATGAGCATAGTGCATTGCTATTTATAGTGTTGTCATGTTCTTAAGCAATGCAAATTATTTGTCATGTGAGATTGCATAACAAGTTTTATTAAATTTACTATTATACTTGGGTTTACCTAAGACCACGCAAAGTGGATTTGATGTAAAATATTGAGCATGTATTATCTTATTACTTATTACGGTAAGGTTTATCAAAATGAGATAAATGTTATTTCCCATATACCTATTTTCTATTAAGTGACATTGAACCCGGACAGTAGAGTGAATTTACAAATTTCAAGCAATCAAACCAATTTGTGCGACAGTGACATTCATTCTATAAATAGCTATCAGTTTAAAGTTTATTCCAATGTAAGTAACTGACTGAATAGGCGATTAATCACATGCATGAACCGCATGTTTTTCGCAGCTACTACTATTGCCTTTGCAACTGTATAAAGACACTGTATGCCTTTATCACACATAATCTAGAGCAACGAATTATAATTTGTTAGTTTTACTATTTTGAAAAATATTGTCACATAAGTCAGTTTTATACAGTACGATTACTACTTACACGGTAGATAATCGATTAAGAAATACACTATTTAATGGTTACAAATTTTTCAAAGAAACAATGAAGTTGCATGCATATGAGGCAGTTGGGGATTAACCCTTTAAATATAGTCGCTTTCAGTTGAGGGACTCGCCCTTGAAATATTGTAGCCCTCCCAATTGTTCCCTAGCAATTGGGGCTACATCAAGGCTTTTGAGATGGTCTGTGAAGACCTGGTCATCACACCGATCGTGGGAGTCTTCTTCTCCTTTTACGCCATCAAACTAGCAAAGGGTTATTGGGTTTGAGTAGTCAGCCCGAGAAAGCCTTTTTCACGTCTCATTCCAATCACCATAAATATTGAAAGGATATGTTTTTTTGTGTGAGGGGGCAAGGTGATTCGCCCGGGGTGCTGGGAACTGACGAGACCCCTTTTTTTCCTTTATCCTAGACAGACAATTTCATGGTGATCATTGGATACGAATGGGCCTTACTCTCCCCGAGGAGAGGAGGACTATCCGCTTTTTATAGCATTTTGAACATATGTACTTTCACAAAATGGTTAGACTTTGGATGGGGGCAGAAAACATCTCGCCGCCTACTTAGGTAAGTCGCCTAATACTTTCCCCTTTGCAGGATTTTTATATAGCGTATATGACCCTTGCGTGTTGAGGAGAGGAGACACAGATGGGAGAAACTTAAGTCTTCTAGCTCGGGCTCCAACAACCCCTAGAACCAGTCACCTTGAGGGTTTCAACGTCAAGGGGCAGAAAAGGCCTGTCGAGAACCCGACTCCAAACTCGCCTAATGTGAAGGCTCAAAGGTTGGAGGAAGGCTCTCATACCACTGTTGGGGAGGCGAACACTCATGTGTATCTTGTGGGCGAGGTTTCCCCTCCTGCTATTTTGTGGAGCGATGTTGGCTTCGACACCCTCCAGTTCAAGAATTCTCAGTTTCTCACCTCCCTTTTTTCAAGATGTTCCCTGCTGATTACTAGGCCCTTCGTTTTAAGCTGATTTTGGCTATTGTGAATTTGAAGGATAATTCTTTCTGAGGGTGCTCATGTTACAGGATGTTGATTGATAAAGGCATGACAAAGCTGAGAAAGAGCTGGAGGAAAAGCTTCGGGAGCAGAAGAATGCTTATAATGAGAGCCAAAGGCTATTGCAGTCTCTTCAAAAAGACAATGAAAAATGGGAGAAAAATATGGCAGACAAAAAATCCAAGGCCAAGAAAATCTTTGTCGAGAAGGAATCCATGCAAAAATCCCTAGATGTTGCTCTCCTTTGCAAAAAAAAGGATTTGGAGAAATAAGTGTTAGAGCTTACTGACGAGGTGGTGTATACTTCTGACGTCTATTTCGAACACACCAAAGAGTAGGTCCTATAATACACAAGTTAACTTGACGAATGAGCAATTTATTACTTTGATCATTGAAATCAGCATGATTGGTGAATTTGGTAGTTGGTGGTTTGACATTGACTCCTCTCGTCATGTGTGTTATGATCGTGCAATATTCAAAACATACATGAATATGAAAGTATCGTTGAGAGTTGCCCACACCATTAATGTTGTCGGTATTGGATAAATGGAACAAAGTTTACCTCTCAAAAGAGTTTAATCTTGAAGGATGTCATGCATATTTCAGAGATTATAAAGAATATTGTTTTTGGTTTTCTTATAAAAAGGCAGTGTTAGCCAGTCTATTGGGGTATATTTGTACACAATCACGAAGAATAATATTTTTGTGAAATTGTTATGTTTAAGACTTTTGTGATTGAAACTGAAATTCAATTTAATAAAAAGATTAAGAAACTTCGTATTGATAGAGGAATTGAATATGATTTTAGTTTATTTAATGAATTTTATAAATAATATCGAATTGTACATGAAACGACTGCACCACATTCTCCGAAAATAAATGGTAAAACAAATAGAAAGAATATAACTCTTACTGAACTTGTTGTTGCAATTATGTTGAATATTGACGTTGCTCCTCACTCGTGGAGGAAAGTTTTATTGACTATTTGTTATGTCTTAAACAGAGTTCCCAAGTCTAAAATAAGATTTCTCCTTAAGAGATATTGGAGAAAAGACAGTCAAATTTGTCTTACTTTAGAACTTGGGACTGTCTGGCTTATGTTAGAATTTTGAATCCGAAGCAAATTAAACTTGCTAGTAGAGCCTATGAATGTCTATTCATTGGGTATGCTACAAGCAATAAGTTATATAGGTGTTATGAACTAAATTCTAAAGCGACCATATAATCAAATGATGTTTTGAAATCTATGAAGACAATTTCATATCAAATCGAGAAATAGTGGGGGCACTTAATCAAATCACTTTCCTGTAATAAGAAGCACCAAAAGCATAAATGAAGTAGAAACAGAACTTCGTCGAAGTAAACGGGTAAGAGTTGCTAAAGACTATATGCTCAATTATGTGGCATATATAGTAGAAGAAGATCCAACAAATCTTCAAGAACCCTTATCATCTCTGGGTGCAGATTTGTTGGAAGAAGTTATTAACGATGAGATATATTCTCTAGAATCTAACAGGACATGACACTTAGTAGACCGGCCTCCTAGTTGCAAACCAATAAGTTGTAAATGGGTTTTGAAACAGAAACTAAAATCTAATGGAACAATTAATAAATACAAGGCACGTCTTGCAGCCTAAATTTTTAGGCAAAGAGAAAATATAGATTTCTTCGATATCTTTTCTCCAGTCACTAGAGTTAAATCCATTAGCGTACTAATTTCAATTGCTGCTATTTATAAATTAAAAAGACACCAATTGTAGTTCATGGGCAAGAAATGAAGGTCTATAAGTTAGATAAGTCTCAGTATGGTCTAAAACATGCTCCAAAGCAATGACATGAGAAGTTTGATAGACTCATTGTGGAAGTTAGGCTGGTTCCTATGGAATTTCGAAGCACAATTCCTAGAGCCTTCACTAAACCAGGATACACATGTAGGGCCACTAAACCATCCACAAAGCCTCTGTTCTCACATAAGTAGAACTCCCAAAACCACCATAAAATTCCACCATACAGAGTTTTTCGCCACCGTGGGCAATCCCTAATCATCATACATCGTAATATACTCATAAAGGTCTTGGAGTCCCCTCACCCTTGCAAGAAGAACACACACCTATACTTTTTTAATCAATATGTGCAAGTTCGATTGTTTAATTCAAATGTGTTAATATTCAAATATTAAGTCTTGACCATGATAAACTCTACTGGACTTGAGAAAAAATTGTTTGATGGATAGTTGTCCAATTCTTATTCTATTTATGGTGGTCTAATACATTATATATGTACATATAATATTTTAGTGTTTATTATTTAAAAGAGGATATATATATATTAAAATTAGATAAAACATAACAATTTAATTTTATATAAAGAATTGTAAATAAAAAAGAATATTATAACTAAAATAAAATTTAAATTTTTTTAAAAAGAATTATTAAATATAAAATTGTAAATAAGCATTAAAAAAATTGAAAAAAATTAATCAAAATTAAATTAGAAACAAATTTAGATACAAAATTAGCTATGAATTAGCCATCATTTTTGGGTTCAGCTATCATCTTTTTCTTTTGCGACTAAATTAGTGATAAATTCTAAGTTTCGATATGAATCTTCATATTCATCTTTTGTGACGATTTCAGTTTCAGCGACTAAATTACCGTCTTTATACATATTCAATATTTATAATATAAAATGGTTAAAACCATCACATAACAAGCCATGTTAGTATATTTGATACGATGTCATTGTCACGTCATTGTCACGTATGTTAAATCACATTAAATCTATCATGTAGTATGCCATGTCATCTACCATGGAGTGACTAATAGTGTGAACTAAAATTTTTAAGATGATCAAAGTTCTTAAGAGAAATATTTTAAGCGGCGACTGAAATTTAGAGATGAATGTGCGCTGTGATGGATCATCACGAGAAGAAGCATCCCCATTGAATAAAAGAATCACTCAAATAAGTGATAGGAGCACCATATATATTCACTCATAAACTTGAGAGATTGAGTATATACACTGTTTTGCTTATGAAATGTTTAATCTTCATTTATTCCAAACAAAGTGGAACTTCCAATTCACAATTATTTCTAACCAATCTGTTCTCAAACTTTAAGTTAGTTAGTAATTTTTCTCTTTAAAAAATTAATGTGTAATTAGATGAGCACAATTTGAAACAGTGTTAAATATGAATGAGCGGAACACGCATACATACATACATGCAGATGAATTTAACTATACGTTTCCTATTTAAAGAAGACTGTGAATTTCGTTGGTCATTTTATTTTATCTAGTCTGGGTGGGCCAACCTGCCTCATATGCATGCAACTTCATTGTTTCTTTTTCAGTTCACATTCAAAACTTCACTCAAGTGCATAGCACATGCATTTTTAGCATGCTATATATATGCAACTCTGAACAACCCTAACTACCCTATGTTAATATTTTCTTGTCTAGAACTCATAAAGTGCATGCGCATAGTGAATGAAATAATGGCATCCATTAAATATTTGGCATCATATTTATTTCTTGCAAGAATCTTCTATATATTTATTACTAGATTAGATGTATATGCATCTCTTTAAAGTCAGAGAAATACCTTATTTGTACAGTTCTGAGTATCATATGTTGGTTCTGTCAATAAAAGTATGATATGTCTGTTATAAATTTGGTGCAAGTCACTCACACACCTTAGCACAAGTCAAAAATTTATCAATTATTTGCCTTGTATAATTGAAGTTCTGAAGGATAAAACATGCTAGTGATTATGTACACTTGGCAACTTCAGAAACCATCTTTCTTTTGTTTTTCTTAATACAAAATTTTCTACTTTTAATATTTATGATTTTCTCACTATAAGAAAACCTCAAAATCTGTGGGGTGATTTTGTCGGGTGTTAATTACCTCGAAAAAAATCTGTTTGTGGGGTTAATATCATCCCGCAATGTAAATTATTTAAAAATATATATTATTTATTTTTTTTATCTCGCAAGAATTGGTGGGAGATTTAAAATTTTTGAAAAGTGACTTGCAAAGTGTTTAACACCCACAGCGTTTTTTATAAAATTTGGTAGGAATTTAAATAATATAATTATCGATACGTCATGGACAGGTGAACGTTTTGAAATTTAAAATTTATGAAAAGTGAGTTGCAAAGTATAAAATACCATGCAACACTTTTTTTTTAAAAATGGTAGAAATTTAAATGGTACAATTATTGGGGTGTCACTGTTGTAGGTGAGCGTTCTGAATTTTGCAGACATTGCGCGGTGCATCTCACTTGACAATGCACATGTCAAATTCAAGAGTTGCGGGGTGAAATTAATTTCGCAAAGTCCGGCAGCTCTAAGAGTTGTGGGGTGCAACTCACGTCGCAACCCTATTATATATTTCTTACACTCCGGCCAGGGCCGGTTGTGCAAGTGTAGGAAGTGCTACAACTATAGCACATACCCCAAATTTTGAAAAGTCCAATTTTTTTCCACCATGACTTTCAACTTGCATATGCCCCATTAAAAAAACTTTCATTCTCAATTAACTTTTCGACTCCAAATCACCATTTTTGTGTTTTATCACATCAAATAGAGAA
Source organism: Vicia villosa (assembly GCF_029867415.1). NCBI lineage: Eukaryota > Viridiplantae > Streptophyta > Magnoliopsida > Fabales > Fabaceae > Vicia > Vicia villosa. Next base: position 157,229,365 of record NC_081181.1, read on the forward strand.
AAAAATTACAATTTAAGATAAAATTAACTCATTTCATCCCTTGTTGTTTGCATTAACATTGTGCTTGAGCTGGAAAAAATATACGTTGGGTCTGGAGATGCATCTTTGAATTTATCTGCTACATATTTCGGAGATACATCATCAAAGTTGTCTGTTACTGTTGTTTTTTTAACAATTTTTCTATTTTGGTTCGTATTAAATATGGTGTCCTCGCATATAAATATATTAGATATAAAATAGAGATGCATCTCCAAACTAAAATTAAATAAAACAAAAAAATTATGTGTTCGGAGATGCATCTCCGAAAACAGATGACATGTTTTACTTTTCGCCATGGGCTTGGGAGTACGAAAAGAAATTCCCCATTTGAACTGGGCCGTAGCTTGTTGAACCGGTGGTAAGAATGAAAGCCCGAAATAATCCCAGCAGCCAGCCACCAACGCCGCTCGTTTGTTGATGTTAGCCGGCGGCCATCATCACTCCGCACCGCTCCTGACATGTCTGTCCGTCTCGCCCTGAGGTCATTCACTCGTCACTGTCATTCCTCCGCCGAAAATTCCAAATGGCTCACACTTCCACCTGTGAATACAACCACCATCAACACTTCCTCCAACCAACTCTCCTCCACTTCAACCACTGCCCTCAAATGGGTCACTCGTTGCTGCCCCCAACTACCCAAAACCCTTGTCCACAAACTTTTCCGCCTAAAACAAGTTCGAATGCTTCCACCACAACAACAACAAGAACAAGATCATAAATTCAAAAAGGTGACACCTAAAGACACCTTGAACCCCGGCGATCGTATATTTCTTCCACATTCTGTCAAACAACAAACGCCTGTACCGTCCAAACGTCCTGACTCTCCCCTCACTCCAACTCTCACCGCCAAACAAATCAATTTTATCCGTGCTCTTGTTATCTATAAGGTTTCCCATTTCAACTTACTTCACTTTCTCATTCTCTCTTTTCTTTTCGCTATCTCAACCGATCTTAATCTGTATTTGTAATTGAATTCAAATTTAGGATCCTGAGATTCTTGTCCTCAACAAACCTCCCGGAATGCCAGTACAGGTATATAATCTTTGTAGCACTAACACCTCTGAAAGAGTGAAAGAGACAGAGACACTTGTTTGATTATTTTTGAAATTATTACCAGTTTCGAAGTGTCAATACATATTAATATTCACTTATTTATATTCTCCTTTAAATAGGGTGGCATTAATATCAAATGGAGTTTAGATGCTGTAGCTTCAGAATGTTTAAAGCATGAATGCCCTGAATCCCCTCGTCTGGTGAGTTTTCTTCACTTGCATTCATTCAACAAAATTGTGTTTACTTAATTTATTGTTCTCTTGCTAATTTTTAGTAATGCATCAATTTCAAGTAACATAATCATGCATTCAACTTGCTCATATTTGCAACGGGGATTCCGTAATTATTAGTATAAATTTTAATTACTTATATCAACCAATATCATTGAAGGCTTTGTAATGTATGAATGAACTATACTCCTATATATTAGATTGATACTTGAGTTATGTGGTATATTAGGTGCATAGACTTGACAGAGACTGTTCTGGAATTCTCGTCATGGGAAGAACAAAGACAAGTACTACGGTTCTGCATTCCATCTTCCGCGAGAAAACTTCCATGGCTTCAGATGATGTGGGTATTGGTATAATAATGACAAATTTAAGTTGGTATATTGATTTCATTTATTAACTCACCTGCTACCCTTCGATCTTAAATAGATTGGCACGGAAAAGAGAATCTTACAAAGAAAGTATTGGGCACTGGTGCTCGGATGTCCTAGACGTTCACGAGGGATGGTTACTGCTCCACTGGGTAAGGTTGTATCCATATTGACGCTTCATCACTGTTTATTAGAATTGTTCATTTGGCTAATCCTTCAAGATATTTGAATCCATCTCCCCAGAATAAAGTAGTTACTCGTGGATCTTAACTTTGTCTTAGATCTAAACTGTCTAACATTTGAAACACATAATTGGTATTTTATCTTGGTAAATCCTATTTTAGCCTCTGTTTCCTTTCGTGCTTTGCGTTACTCGTGGACAAGGGGAGTAAGTTTAAGGCCAAATTTACAATAGCTCGTAGAGGCTTATCTTAATTAGCATCCTGTACTAAAGTAAATGATAGTTGATTTAATGAACTATAAAAAGCTCCTCACATTGTGAATAATGTTGTATCCTTTCATTTTGTTTCAGGTGGTGGTTGACAACGGAAAATCTGATCGAATAACTATAGTTGACAATTCTACATCGCTGTCACCCCAACATGCAATTACAGAGTACCGGGTGATTGCATCATCATCTCATGGTTAGTATTGAAGTTTACTTTAAATTTTGAGTTTTAAATCACCTTAAATTTAGAGGTTGACATTTGTGATTGTCCCACAAAGTGAGTGAACTTGTGTTTTATAACACGGCCTAACTCTTGCAGCGTTTTTTTTTTCCTTTTTAGTGAGTGTGACATTTTAAACTTATTTGGACTTTAGTTTTGACTTCTCAAATTATTCTTATTGCTAATGACTAATGAGTCAATATAAAAAGTGTCATTTGTGATATAAGAAGTAATAATTACCATCCCTCGTTATGGAATTACTGAGATGCAAAAAAACGCATGCTTCCAAACTTGTTGAATTTACAAAGCGATTTATTACATAATTTAATCTAACAATTTCACATCATCATGTGTTATTGGAAGAAGCAGGCACAAAAGAGCTGATAGCTACATATGAAGCAAGACTTAAATTTTATTTCATGTTTTAGAAATATAGTTAGTAGTACAAGTAATTGTACCAATTGATGATATCCTACAAGATTTGTATATACAGACCTAATTGCTAATGTGTGAGCCAAAAATATATTGAAAATTTTTCATGTGTCCTTCGTCCTCCCCCGTTTGTTATGATGAGTTTTCCTTCAAAATTTGTCTCCTTTGATTTTCTCTGTTGGCAACACCTACTTATGTCATGGGTAACGATGCAGGTTATACATGGTTGGAGCTTTCCCCCTTAACAGGTAGAAAACACCAGGTAATAATAGAAACAATGGAAGAATCATTACTATTTGATCTTGGTACCACAATTTAAAATGTTTAATCAATTCATATGCTGCATCCGTATAATTTCTATTCTAATTGTGTGCGATGGTGCCTCAGCTCCGAGTCCACTGTGCTGAGGTGTTAGGTACACCAATAGTTGGGGATTACAAATATGGATGGCAAGCTCATAAGAAGTGGGGACAGTTTGATTTGTCTACTCTGGAGGACTCAACTGAAGAACTTCTGAAGGAAGAGACATTACCTTTTGGCCTTAACTTGAACAAGGGTAGCATCTCTGACAAGCGTCCTCATTTACATCTTCATTGCAAGCAAATAGTCTTGCCTGATATATCTCAAGCACTGCAAAATGTGCAATCACTATCAGGTTTAAGTTATGACCTTTCAGCGGTTAAAGCACTTGAGTTGGAAGCGGATTTGCCTCCATTCATGAAAAAGAGTTGGGATGTGACAAGTTCGTGAGTTATGATCGAAGTGTAGCAGTCTTTTTAATTCACTTGGTTCCTTCTAGGTAATTTCTTCCATTCGAGATTGTACTTAACAATTTGATGCAATCAAATGATCAGCTGCGCACATAAGTTGAGGTATCTGCTATAACATAACTCTCTTGGGAATTCAATTGGCATTGCATTTTTCCAAAGGTTGAACTGAGATTCATAAATTGTCATTTTTTGAATAAAATTGTACTATTTGTTTCTACTAGCTGTATATATATTCGACATTATTGTAGTTGATAGATGCACCTCAACTCTATTGCATTTGCATGGGCGGTTCACATTATTGTGAGTTAATATCTCTTTATTTCTCAAAAGAAATGAGAACTCCTTGTAAAAAGACAATTACAAATTTTTTGATAGTGTATTAAACTTTTTTCATCGGTTAATTCTTTTTGTTCTTTTAATTACCTTGTTTTTTTCCTCTTAGAAATTGAATCCTCTATTTTCTTTCTTTTGAGAAATGAAAGAGGACTCCAAAACCAATATTGTTTTATAAACTTTATGGTAAATGAGGATTTTCATTTGTTAAGGATAGCAATAAACTTAATAATGAGGAATCAAAGAAAGTCTAAGTCTTAATTCATTTTAAGAAGTTATAAAAAAAAAATTCTTATGATGATAAGAATTTCTTTAAGCTTACATATTTTTATTATTTTTGTTGCAGTACAAAAGGTCATATTTCTTATGTTTGTTATATAAGAAACTTTGATATTCCCATTGATAAAATTATGCATGGGTTGAAAAAGTAAGTAACCCAAGAGGATCCAAATAAAAATGAGTACTAAAAAGAACTTTTAATTCTATTTTGTATGTGTATTTGGAGATCATGTCTAAAATTGTAAAATTTAAATTGTTTGTTCAAGATACAATAAGACCATATGACATTGTAAGATTAAAGTTTCATTTGGTTGAAGATGAATTGAAAAGATTGAAATTTTTAAAGAGCATTTCATTGATATCAACATAAATCACCTTAGAAGAACATCAACATTGATATCAACGTTGAAATCGAATCATTGTGAAGAAGACAAGTATTTTAATATATGCTATATATTTTTCCTATATTATTTTACTTTGAATTTTAATCTTTTTCTTTTTGATAATGTCAAAAAAGGGGGAAGAGATGGTTATTTCTGTTAATTTTTAAGATACCAGAGACAAAATATGAATTACAAAATAAAAGGAGAGATATACAAGACATGGGCAACATCAAGTGTCAAACAAAAACTTCTTATCAATATATTTTGTTATCTTCATCATCTATTAATTTAGTTTTGATAAGATAAAATCTTCGGCCCGTTTGTTTTAGCTTTTTTTAAAAAAAATTGTTATAGTGTTACATAATTTTGTGTAAAAAAATTTTATAAAGAAACTTTTCATAAAAGTTTCAAATGAAAATTTCATTTGAATAGTTATTCTTAAAATGTTATTTTATGCATTTCATCATTTTATTTGAAACTATTTTTGGATATCAAATTTTCAAAAAATCACTTAATTTTGAAGCTATTTCAAATAGATTTCCATAAAAATCATTTTTGAAATACAACTTTTTAGAAAAATTGTGATTTTGACTATCTTTAAATCTTCAATAATGTATGTTTATGTTATAGGATGTCAAAATTAGTGTTTCAATTTAGAAAAAACGAATATAAAAAACTTGTAATATTTTGAAAAACGGTTTTATAAAATCTATTTTTCAAAATACAAAAAAAAAAATAATATTCTTTTAAAGCTGAAACAAGCATGCTATTTATCAAAGAATAAAAGTTTGGAATCAATAATCAAGAATGCACGGGCTTATGAATAATTAGGAAGTAAAGAAAATTGATTTTGATGTTAAGATACTTAATTGGAATTCACATTATGTATATCCATAGATGCTTAGAAAATCATTCATTTTTTCATCTCTAATGTTCCCAATTATTTATGCATCAAAATCACTCAATTCAAGCATTTTCAAAACATATTTTTTAAATTTTATAGGATGGTAATCGGTTACACAAATCATGTAATCAGTTACATGAATATGTTACTTTTCTGTTGCTGTTTGAAATTTAAAAATTATTCTGCATTTTTTAAATCAGGTATCCGTTTAATTGATTTAAGAAACCTTTTACAGAATGCAGAATTGTGTATTTTCATGAACCATTGTCATTTTAAACTATTGCAAACTTTCATAGAAATGTCTCAAACTTATGCATCTAACTTTAAAGGTTTCTTAGCATGTATTTATGGCAAAATACATCAATTTTCAAATTACATATTGCATAAAAATTTTAATACAATTCAAATTATTTTTTTAAGTGTTCATTCATTTTCAAAATGTTGAAACTTTGTGCATAACCTTCAAATCATTAAAAAAAGTTCATAATATATCATGAGCACTTGAGGTTTATATATTATATTTGAATTTGAACACTGAAAGAGAACATCAAACTTTATCTTGGAATTCATTTAAGATTCAAATACTTAAGATTATTTAAAAGTGCGTTGTAACATAATGACTAAGATTGTGGTGATAAGTTGTTTGTGGTAAAATATTCTTTGAATTGGGGTAGTTAAAAGTCCATCATAGTGTTTGGTATTTGTAGAAAAGGTCATTTGATCCAGGGAGATTCAAAGTCCACCATAGTGTTTGGTGTTTATATTATAAAATTATAATATAGGTCTTGGTGGGAGGCTTGTACAAATATCTAACATAGTGGAAATTCCTTCAAAGTATGAAGCGACTAGATGTACCTTTGGTTGATAAGTGGAACTAGTATAATTGACTTGTGCTCTTTACTTTTATGCATTCTATTTTTTGTATTTTATTATTCTAAGATTATGACATTTAATATCTTGCTTGCGGTAAAATAACAAGAAAAGATCTTAAGTGCAAAACCAAACAATTAGGACAACCTCAAATCAGCCTCTCTTAGGTTGCATCTTGGAGTTACAATTGACATCAGAGCAAGTTAAAGTAACTTGCTCCTCGATCCGGTAGAGTTGGCTTCCACAAAACTGTCATTAGTAGATGGTTGCAGCAATAACAAATCTTCATGTTTTATTGATGAATATTATGACTTCTGGAAAATTTACATGCAAATGTACTTAGAAGCACAAAGAGAAGAAATACGGGATGTTGTTGAAAATGGACCAGACATTCCTATAACTATCATAAACAATGTAGAACAACCAAAGGTGAAAGTCTTTAGGAACGATAACGACAAGAAGAAAATGTTGTTTGATAAGAAGGAAAAGAACATATTTGCATCAGCATTAGGAGTGAACGAATTCTTGAGAGTATCAGATCGAAAAACTGCAAAGGAATTTGTAATACATTGGAAGTAACACACGAAGGAACCGAAGAAGTCAAAAGATCAAAATTCAATATTTTATATAAATATGAATTGTTGATAATGCTACTCCATGAAAGTATTCTTGATATGCATAAAAAGTTCACCATCCTAATTAATCGCCCGACCGCTCTTGGAAAAGTATTCATCAATGAATAACTAAACTTAAAAGTCCTTAGATCATTGTCTAGAGCATGACAACCAAAAGTGACGATAATATCCAAAAAGAAGATTCTTTCTAAAATGTCATTGGCTGTATTATTTGGAAAACTTCAAGAATATAAAATGGAACTTGATCTATTGTAAAAATATGAATTGGATCATGGTAAATTGGAGAAGCGTGAAGAGCGTGAAGTTGAAGAAAAGCTATTGTAAAACTGATGCCAGTAAACTCACAAGGATAAAGAAAAGTATGGGAGAAATGAGAACACAAATAATTGGTTATAACTGTTATTCTTTACTTTCTCTTTCAATCAAGATTACAAGTGTTACAAGAATAACAAATAACCCTCTCACCCTAAATTAGAATTTGTAGTATGCAATGATGAAAGACTAATATGTTATTTATAATAAACCTAACATACTAAGCTAATGAAAATTTTCACAAATACCCATTACAAGCTAACTTATGTTACAAGCTAACTTAAATAATTAGACATAACAAACAAGCTCAATTCGAAATACTGACTACCATAACATTTCGACACTCACATACTAGAATACACTTCGACTACAGTATGTAGGTCTTCGACATCAACATGTGAACAAACTTCGACGACATGCATAAACCCTGTCGAACCAGAAACTACTCTTCGACCCAATAGAGTTTGATACAATTCTCACAAAAGCGATATGTGATAGTATTAACTAATGACTAAAAATATATATAATTATATTGACATATTCACAAAGGGCTCATGAGAGGCGAATATAGGGGTTCTCCAAGGATGGGCTATGAGATATATCGCCCTGCCAACTTCTTAGTCCCCCATTTATTGGAGCATTTGCCCATTATATGTAATGTCTAACCGCTTATTGAAATGCTCTCTCGTTTATGGAAACGAGGGGAGTGACGTGTCTCTATCCAAAACAGTATGATGACCTCACCATTTTCATAATTCTTCACAAACACATAGTGGTCAACTTCCATCTTTGTGAACTCATGTTCCATAATGGAGAGATCAGACTTCATGTACCATTTTCTTGGAACTTGTTTCATACCATAAAGACTTTTCTTTAAATGACACACAAAGTTTTTTTTCCTATTCAACAAAACCTTTCGGTTGCTCCATATAAACTTATTCATTTAGTTCTTTATGAAAGAACAATATTTTAACATCGAGTTGCTATATCTCTAAATTTAGTTTTTCAGCCAGACTAAGGATTTCTCTAATTGATGTCATCTCCACCACTTGTGCTAATAATTCTTTAAAGTCTTTGCATTTATATTGATGGCATCCCTAGTAACATTTCTTGCTATATACCCGAGGTTCATGTTGTTTTCTTCTGACTTGAGTTTGACACGTAATTGTTTTCCAATGCCTTTATTCCTTATGACACCTTTGCTAAGTCGTATACTTGACTCTCCTTTAGGGTATGTTTGGATTGAGGAAATATATTGGAATGAAGCGAAATAGAATGGAATAAAGTTATGTTCCATCGTTTGGATTGATTAAAAAAATGATAGAATGAAGCGGTATCGAATAGAATGCATTTCATCTCATTCCATCACTTTCCATCATTTTTTGTACCCTCCGATTTGGACGGAATGACAAACTTACTCTATTCCATTATTAGGTATCCAAACAAAGAAATGATATTTTTATTTCATTCCGCTCCGTTTCATTCCGTTCCGCTCCGTTCATTTTTATGTATCTAAAAATAGCCTTAGGGATTACATTTCTTTTTGTATGACTTGTGTCCATTTTTTCTGATATTTTGTCTTAATGACAAAAGTATACCATTAAAATATATTTCTTAAATAAATGTTAAAATAATAATAAATGATTTGACTAAATTATTTTTCTTTTAATTTTTTTGCATTTGTGTCTGAGTGCCGAAATAACTTAAATTTTTAATTGAAGTTTTACTCGTAGTTTACACACCACTTAGTTTAGTTTTGAATATAATCTACTTTCGAATTTAAGCACGAATATCATAAAAAAAAAAAAAAAAATTACCAATTACGAACAAAATAATGTCAATTTTAAATTTAAAAAAACCCTGAGTAAGGTGGTACTAGTAAAGTTTAGCAAAGAGGAGGACGAACATGTGAATCCATGATTTAAAAATCTGAAAAAGTTGAGCGCCCTTTACTTTACCACAACGGATTTGAGATTTGCATTAGCGCGAAAGAGAAACGGAAGTGAATGATGGAATGGGCATCCAGTGCGTCATTGCTCCACAATTTGAAGATCCACGATAATCCATGGCTTCCCCCAAAAACTTGGGAATCTCTACCCTCCGAAAGCGGACTTCGTGCACGCTCCTCTTCTCCTTCAAATCCATCATCAAATCAAACCCTCTCCACTCTCTCTGTAAGTCCAATTTCATCTCCTTTTCTCTTCTTCACTTTCATCATAACATAACACCTAATTTCAAAATCAACTTGGTTTCAGGAACAAAGTTTGGTGAGGTTAGCAACAAACGCTTTGCTAGGTATAAAATCATCTCTCATCACAATCCAAACCCTATCTCCCATTCTTTCATCTCATCCTCCTCACACCACTTCCCTCCGTCTCTGGAATCGAGCCTCCACCACTCACTCTTTATCAAACATACTTCAATCCATTGCTTCAACCGGCTCTCTCGTTTTCCTTCTCCGTCACTTCGTTGATTTCTTCACAAATACCCTAAATCAAGACCCTTCCCACCCTCCCTATACTCTTGTTAACCAAGCATTTGCTGTGGCGGTGGGAAAGGTCTTGGAAGGATACATTTCTGGTCTTGATACAGTCCAGGCATCTGTAATTTTCAGACGTTCTTCCAAACATGTTGATTTCTCTGGTTGTTTGAAGAGTGTTGCGCATTCCGAAATTACACTGCTTGAGTTGTTTCTGCATACGAATGAACTTAGGGTTCGGATTGAAGCACTTGCCAGCATATGTAACCTGCAAAAGTGGGGTCGTTGCGTTTCAGATACTGATTTTGAGGATCTGATTGTTAAAGCTACTTCTGAATTTTGTAACTTCTCAAGAGGAGGGGACTTGTTGACGTTTTTGTATAAACAGTTACAGGTCAGTCGCTGTATTTGAATGTGACCTTTTCGTTTTGTATAAAACAAATATCTACTGATCTTTACAGCTTTATGAAATTTAGGTTGCGGATTCTGCTCACTGTGATTTGCTCAAGTTTCTTTTTCTTCAATCGTGTGAACCGTATTGTGGATTCATTAGATCTTGGATTTTCAAAGCGGAAATCCATGATCCCTATAAGGAGTTTATTGTTGAAAATATCGACTGTTTTTCGTCTAATTCACAAGATCAAGCTGGTAGTTCTGTTGAATTCCCAGATGTTCAAGCCGATAATTCTGTTGAGTTCCCATTGGCGAGAATCAGGGTAATTCTTTCGTGTGCTGACATGCAAACTGTTTTTTTTTTTCCGTATGTATGATATCGTACTATCGCTTTGTTAGATTGATTCTCATATTGGAGACTTCGTATTGTCAGTTGCGAGATGGAGTTTCCGTTCCTGGATTTCTCAAGGAGTTATTGGTTCCACTTGTTAGAGCTGGTCAGCAGCTTCAAGTACTATTGAAATTGCTTGAACTGTGCATTGACGTTGCTGCTGGAAAACATAGTTGTGACGACTTTCTACCTTGCTGGAGTGGCTTCTCAAGCAATAGTCTGCCTTATTTTTCTCCACTGACTTTCAGCAAAGATATTATAGGAAATATGGTGCTTGCAAGAGAAAGCTACTATAAAAGGATGAATGAAAAAATTGAAAGCCTTTTGAGCAGCTTAGAAGTTAGATATCAGCAGGTATCATATTCCATAGTTTTGGTTTTTGCACAGTGCACTTTTCACTTCCATTTACTTTGTGTTTGTGATAGCAATAAATATTTTATTTCCAAAAGAAAAGAAAGGAATTGCAAGGCCAAAAATCAATATTTTCTCTTACAAGCACCAATGGAAGAAGAAATACAGAAAGACATCCAATTTATTTTTCTTCTTTCAAAATCAGTAAGCAAATCCAATTAAAATGAATATATGTTGAACATCATAAGTAAGGAAGAAAATTCTTGGATTGCTTTCTAACTAAATGTGTCCCATTATTTCTTTAAAACAATGTCTGTGCTAAGATCTTCCCTTTCCCTGCTTGTTTGTGTCAGATGATACAAAAATACTAGATTATTTGGGTCTTATTATCTCTAGAGTATCTTAGAATATGTCTTATGATTTCTTTTCATATTTCTTAGTTATTTTCATGGTTTGTTTCCTATTTGATTAGAATAAGTATTACTGTATTTGTTGAGATCCCACATTACTAGAGACATAATTAAAATAGTCATTACAAGGGATAGGCGATCCTTCACCTTAGATGCAGTTTTTTTCGTTTTTTTTAATGCTATGATATGGGGAATAATATACATATTTTTTAACATTAAACATTTTGTTTCGGCACAGCAGATATAGTTTAAATTTTATTTATATTCTTACTTTGTACTATGCCATTTATTGTGTATTTCTTTAAACTGGGTGAAACAGTAATTCTTGCCATCTGGATGTTGTGTAGTCTTGAGTTGAAATAGTTGTTGTTTTCTTCTAATTGTTATATATTGCTTGTTACTTAGTGCAACGGTTCTCAGATTCTTGCATTGATTTTGTAGTAATAACATTTGTTTGCACTCTGCAGTTCGTCATGTTACTGCTCTATGTTCCAGAATACATCATCATTATTTAATATTAATGATGCAACAGTCTTATATGGAATAAAATTGTTTCATAGTCGTCCCACTCCCATCAATGATCTTGTTTTATCTTTATTTTGATCAACAATTAGTTTTTGGATGTGACAAATGAAAAAGGAGTACAAGGAGTATACAATTGGGTTCATTAGGGACCCAATTAATAGACTTTGAAAGATCTAGAAAAATAGAGTCAAACAACTAGAAGTAGAGGAAGACCTAGAAAAACTATAAGAGAAGTTATTAAGAAAGATATCGGGATTAACGATTTGGAATGAAGCATGGTCCTGGATAGAACATTATGGCAAAAGTTGATCCATCTAGCCGACTCCACTTAGTGTGATAAAGCTTGGCTGTTGTTGTTGTTGCAGGGACCCAAACAATGAGATGGAGAGTAGGAAGAAAACTGATTTTCCTATTATGAGTAGGTGTGCATATTTCTCTGTTTTTTTATTCTCACACATGAAGAATTTCCTTTTGCAGGTACCTATGCCTACTCCAGTTTCTTCTTTTGATAATGGTGGGGGGACTTTAGACAAACTCAGCCAGCTCATGTCAGAAGACGAGCCTATTGTCTGTCCAACAGCAGATAAAAGTTCTCCAAAAATGTAATCTTACTTTCATCCCCCTCCTCCCACCCCTAGGAAAAATGTGTGCGCATGAAGATGTATGCTAATGAGCATGTTTCTCTTATTCTTTACTTGGCATATTAGTCATTTATCCTTGCACCTTTATTTCCCTTTGTTATTTCTTCGTTGATGTTTTGTAGAAATTCTCAGGGGATTTGATAACTTGGACTCGGATGTGTCAAGTACAGAAGACGAGTTCTCTTTGCTGGAAGATACGTATGATTCATCTGATACTTCATCCTTAAACAGCACTGAGGAGCAATTGGAGTCTGATCAGCTTAGTTGTTGGCCTTGCCCAATAGCAGGGCAACAAAGTCATCTAACTGCTTTAAAATTCTTGAAGATTAATACCTTAAGTAGTTCAATACATAATTCCCGTCATCATGAAAAATCAGGCAGTAATTCACATGGAATATGTGATAAAATGGTTGCCGTCGATCATTTGGTGAAGTCCTCCAATGAGGGAATGATATCAAGTGTGTTTGATACTCTAAATCCTGAGAATTCAAGGTGCTCAAGTAAATTCAGTATTCTACAGAGAGATAGCTGCATTGATAGTTATTCATCAATGGTTCACTTACTGAAAAAATCTTTTGATGATGATAGAAGTGTTGAGCAAAAGATTACAGAAAAGGACTTGCAACCCCTGAATTATTCCCAGTTATGTCATATTACCATAGGTGATATTTTGAGCAGGGAGACCTTGAGTGAGGATAAACCTGTCAATGATACACTAGCTTCATGTTTGGGTGCTTTTCAACCACTAAAAGTTGGCCATCAGGGCAATCTTCCTAGCATTAATCCCTTTAGTACGAACCTAATGTTGAGTAGAAATGTTTTGATTCAACAGACAAGTATGAAAGGGGAAAAATGCAAAGTAGATCATGCACAAACTTTGCCGTACTTCAACTTTTCTACTGTAGAGGACCCTTGCAAGGTTTATATGGACAAGTTACCAACCAATTCAATCCGTATAAACACATCTTCGTATCCTTTGGATAGTTGTGCATCTACTCATGGTAATCAGAATAATGAATATGAAGAAATTGGCCACAGGAATGAGGATGGGTTGGTTGATGTTCCCAAATATTGTTTTGATGCTTCACTGGATGTGGTAGACCATAAGCAATATGTTTCAACAGATGCATCAGGTGGGAGCAGCTGGGAAAGTCTGCTGGGCAGTTTTAGGAAAACTGTTGATTGTGATACTACTCAAAAGCAGAATTTGCTGTCAACATTTGAGCTGCCACTTGATATTATAATTGACAAGTGCTTAATTCAGGAAATCATGATTCAGTATCCTTATCTTTTTATTCATTCTGGTAATATAGTTGAATGGGTTAGGTGTGCTGTTTTATATTTCACTCCACTATAACTTCTATTTCTCAGCATGATACTTGATAGGTATCCAAGCACTTGGGGAATCCTTCCTTCAAAGAAGAACCACACCACTTAAATACTGCACCAAACATCTCATACTATTCTCTATCATAGTACTGCCCTAGAGAGTGATAGCCGACGTTCTGGCAGCTACACTCTACGATGCTTTACTTAGCCTTTTTGGTCAACCCTTCGGTAGATAGCCCTTTTTGAGCTACTGACATGACAACCAACTCTGATACTAATTGCTATGTATCCAAGCACTCGTGGAACCCTCCCTTAAAAACTACGTATCAAGGAGGAAGAACCAAACCACATAAATACTCAACAAAGCATCCCCCACAACTCGATGTGGACTTAGGCACCTAAGAATATCCGGCTCCTTTCGATGCTGTTCATGCATCTGTCATGTCAGTTTTATCATCCTCTGTAAATTGGTTAATGCAGCCTCAGTTGCTTCTTTACTGATGTAGTTGAAATGTATCAATCTACTGGAAGGCATCGTAATCACAGAAATTTGACTGTTTGGTGTAGTTGCTGTTGAAATGGGTTAGAAAGTTATACAATTAACTAGAAAAATCACAAGAAATGCAAATATTTCTAATTTTTTTTAATTTTATATTTTGAAATGATAGAATGCTTCAGTGGTGCTTAAATATTTTTTCAAAAACAAGTAGACTTTACCCCATTAGGTGGGACAAACAAGCTACATTAATAATAATTTGATGCCATTTAGAACTAATGCACCATAGTAATTTTGTCCCGAGTATTACTGTACCAACCAAGGTGCAAGTTATGCAGTAAGACTGTATAAAATATAATATGTTGAGAGGGACAATACTAATTTATTGGCCATGTTTAGAATTTATATGTGGAAGCTGATAGATGAACAAGGTAGAATAAGTATTATAAATACGTTATTACATGAGATCATCAACAATTTCTCATATTCAAAATTCAATGGGTTAGTTTGCATGTCCTTGACGATGCCAGATACAATTATGTCAGCAAATTGATCATCAACGTGCTTGAGGAGGCATTTAAGCTGCAAGAGCATCTTTTAGCACTGCGGCGGTATCATTTTATGGAATTAGCAGATTGGGCAGATTTGTTTATCTTGTCACTTTGGCGACATGTATTCCTAAATTTTGATTGGCAATGACTTTCATAATATTTCATAGCTTTGAGTTCTGACTATAGTCTACTATACTGCACCTTTACTCATTGTTTGTTTTACTTGAAACCACAGAAGTGGTCTGTTACAGAAGCTAGTGAGAGACTTCCAGAAATTCAAGACCTACTTGAATTGTCAATTCAGAAGTCTTCTTGTGAGCAAGACACCAATAAGGCTAGGTTGTTTGTGTACATGAAAGGACATGGGAAATTACCTCTTTCAGCATCTGCTATCGGTACATCCATACTACTACTGAAAGGAATTGCCCCTAGTTTGTATTCAATCTTTTTCTAGAGAACCAGTATTTTGTTTTCACTACGTTGAGAATGAACTAGCAAATAATTTCAAATTAACCACATAGGACAATATATGCCCCTCCTCCTACTTATATGAATGTTTTTATTGACATGCTCACCCCACCCATCGGCGGACGGTAAAATTATGTAATAAGGAAATTCTTAAATAATGGCAGGGGTCCGTTCTTTCGATTTCTTAGGACTGGGTTACCACGTGGATTGGCCACTCTGTATTATTTTGACACCTGCGGCTTTAAAAATATATGCTGATATATTCAGCTTTTTGATACAAGTGAAGCTTGCCTTATTTTCATTGACTGATGTGTGGTGCTCCCTAAAGGTGTGATTTCTTGCAATATCTCCCTTTTCTTTTCCAGTCCTTAATATTGTGTATATATGCATTTATTTTTTGTATATCCTCTAAAAAAGTTTGTGAGTTTTTGTCTCTGAAATACATAACGAATGGGCTAATTCTAACATTTGAAGTAGAAACGACAAATGGCACATGCCAACGTTATAACTTGGATGGATCAATCAATAAACATACTACGGTACAACATTGCCATAATTTCTGAAATGAGCTTTCTGTAATTTTAACTACTTATTTGCACTTTTATTTTTTAACTGTGAGATAAACAACTACTGGTATAAGTGTGTCGAATTCTGGTTGAGATTGTTATGTGCATTTATTCTGTTTTGTTTCTATTTCTGAAATGACTTCTTTATCTGTGGGTGCATTTAATACAAAAAATTTGGGATGTCACATAAAGGAATTATCCGCAGAAAATTTCCAATTTAAAACTGCGGACCACTTATCAATTAAAGATATCCAAAGAGTTGTCGAGGAGTAACTATTTATTTATTGGTTATTGGTTTAATTTTTTTCAAAGAATTTGGCCTAAGCCCAACTTAACTCCAAACACTAGCTCAAGGGGTGAGAATTGTTAAAGTCTTATAAGAAGGACTATTTTGGATGTATCTTTAGTTGATGTGGTTTTTCAAGTTTTCAGCATCCCCCCTCGTGTATTGGATTAGTCATTTGGAGTGTTAGTTTTGCAATTTTGGCCATACCATATCTTAGATTGATTCTAATACCATCTCAAAATTTGGGCCAAGCCTAACTCAACCCTAAATATTAACTTTAGGGAAGAGGATTGCTCAAGTCTTATACAGACTTTTTGTGCATATCTTTGCTCTATGTCGGATCTCAACAATTTTTATCTAGAAGTGTATTTTTGTGACATTCCTTAAAAAATCTATTATTTTATTATTCTTTTTTAATTTGCAAAGTGCCTTGCATGTTTCTATGTACATACAAATAACTTTTCTTACAATATTGGAGAGTCTGTTATTTCATAAATCTGCAGCTACATTTTGAAGTATATAATCCGATATCTCAAGTGCTTCTATTGTTTAGAATCACACTTTTATTTTGATTTTTCAAGGGAGTCTAAGGGCTTTTGTTTTTATTGAAAGTGCTTATTTTCTTTCAATTTTGGTGAACAGGATATGGCACATACAACCAATAAGGATCTAAATGCTGAAATTCGCCAGCATGGGGCAGGGCATCTTAATATATTAATGAAGATGAGGTATGTACGGATATTTTTTGGGAAGTCTTGGACTATTATGTATATTCAATTTAATGTGATATTCTTCAGGGGTCATGTCATGTTATCATTTTTAATGTAAGGAGCCTTGGAGGTTTGGACCATGTGGTTTAGGAGGGGACATTGTCGTTGATGAAATCCAGGAAATCTTTGATACCAGTGTATAGAAGTATGCAGAATATTTTCCATATATTATAAAGGGAAATTCATAGGGCATTGGTTAAAATTGTTCCTCTTATAAATTTTGAATATTGAAGAGGAGCTTCTTTTATCTGCATATTGGTATTTTTACGCATCCTTTGCTCCCCTTTCATTGACAGGCACCAGATCAGCCATTTTGTATCTACTTTGCAGCAATATGTGGAATCACAATTATCACATGTGTCATGGTGCAAATTTCTTCATTCCCTTCGGCACAAGGTTGAAGCCAATGGTTCTATTTGGCAGTTATTTATTTAGTTTCATTTGTGTATCTTTTTCTTCGAAGTAGAAATTGATGCCCTATGGTGCTTAGTAACTAGCTATTTTCAGCACAAAATCGTTATTTTCCATCATTGCTGATATAGTGCCCTATGGTGCTTGATATAAGACATCTCGATCCTGCGCATGTTTCCCTAGGTTGCATGTAACTCACATCTCATTCATAATCTAGTTCTGCGGATACTAATAGGAATACAATTCTAATCCTGTAAGGATCTAGGCTTTTAGCTTCCTCTGCTTTGGAACAGTTTCTGCTGGTTAGATTAAAATTTAGCAAGGGCAATTTGGGCTGTGCAATTTATACTGTCTGCTTTGGAATAGTTTCTCACTGTCCTTAATCTTTTAATTTATTGGATAAGGTGTCTTTGGCCTCTTGGCGGTGTTCAGCTTAATGCTAAAGGTTCTTCGAAGGAAATTGGGTCGCGCTGCTACACTTTTTGCCCCCCTCTCCTCTTTGTAATTTTATATATCTTATTAAAATTATATATGGGAAACTTTTATCGGGGACACCAATAAGACCAGAGATATTGTAAGAGATAGAATGTTGAGCGGTTAAGAATCAACACGAGAATAAAGTGTAGAAAAGACGAGGATGTTGCGTTGAATGTGTGGTATGACTATACGAGATAAAATTAGAAATGTCAATAGTGTTGAGGTAACACCTATAGTAGAAAAGATGGTGGGAAATCGACTTAGGTGATTTGAGCATGTAGAGAGAAGATTTGTAGATTATGTTGGAAGGAGAGTGAATTAGACGGGGAGGAGTCAAACAATTTGAAGTAGAAGAATCAAGAAGGCCTAGAAGAAAGATTCCGAGATTAACAAATTAGATAGAAACATGTATTGGCGTATTGCATAGAACATTAATTTATGGCGTAATTTGATCCATGTAGCCGACTCCATTTAGTAAAATAAATTGTTGTAGTTGTATTAAATTTATGATTGCTAGGAGACAGATGTTAAGGATATTAGAGTAATTTTATCAATTAATATATCTTTAAATTTATGACTTTTTCTTATAATTGGGTAGGATAAAAAAACCAAACACTTTCTTAAAATATTCTACCAGTCTAGATATGATCATCTATATGACTTCGAAATTCAATCACTATAACAATGTTTTGGATATTCCCGCCATTCTTGCAGGTGAAAGATATGATGGATCTAGAGTCTGTGCACACGGAATATCTTGCTGATTCATTAAGAATGTAAGTTTAAATTCAATTGATGCTTATCATTTATAGAGACACTTGCTATAGAGCTAAAACTATTTTCCTTAAATTCAGATGGTAAATAGGAGTTTTATGTATATGTTATTGCAGATGTTTCCTGTCTGATGAAACAAAGGCTGTGGGCAACATTATTGAGAGCATTTTGCAATGTGCACTCGATTTCCGCTCTTGTATTACAATAGGTGCTTGGGATATTGGAAATGATCGAGGAGACTTATTAGGAAAACTTTCCACAGTCAATATATCCCAGGTAAAACCATGCAAACTAAGTGGAATTTAATTAAAATAGATGTTCAAAAAATATTTAAATACTAAGCTGTTCTCTGAAAATATTAAACTTTTTTTTTGCCATTTTGGAGTCATATTTAGACTTTGTGATTCATTATTGTTAACTGGTCTTGGTGTGAAAATATTGAAATAGATTTTGTTATTGTTTATGAACTAAAAATAAATAGTAAAATGTTAATCGGAAATGTGAAATAAGTCTGAAAAAGTTATTAAAAATGTGGGATGTGAAATAAGTAAGATAAGTGGAAATGTTCATAAAAACAAGAAATAATAAGATAAAAGAAAATCTTGTATCATAAAAATCTGAAATAAGTATGAAAAATTATTGTAAATTATTTATTTTTCTTTGTTCTTTTTCAATTGTATGGTGAATATACAATTTGTACGCAGGTTCAATTAAGATGATGAAGATTAATTCAAAGGTTATAATTGCTGATGTTTCACATTAGTGCATCAGATTTTATATGTTATAAATAGATTTGCCAAAAAGGTCCTCTTGAAAATGGAACATTGTATTCTTGAACATGTAGGTTATGTCCTCAAATAATTGATCCTATACTCCAAACAATAGAACTGACCAGCTGTTTTAATTTATTTGCAGGTCCTTTCTATAAAGCAGAAGTTTGATAGAAGTCTAAATGAATTGCACCTCTGCTATGTCAAGGAACCTAAGCATGTGAATTTTGGGCTTTCTCGTTTTTGGGAATATCTCAACTATAATGAATATTATTCCGATGTTAACAATGGGATGGGGTACTACGCCGCCTGAATTTTTCCAGCTGCGACGAAGAATGAAAGTTTGCTTTGAAAGGTCAACATTGGTATGTGGCTGGGGGTATACGGTATTCCCATGTTTATATCTTTGATGAAGAAAATACAAAACGCAAAAAAAATTGAAAAAAAAAGCATTGGATCTGTAAAAGTAACATTATGTCCCATGAATTTGCCAACTTCAGGTTGAGATTATGTACATAGAGAATGTATGGGTTATTACTTTCTCAATGACAACTTCCAATTTAATTTTGTAAAAAGAAAAGAAACGGAGAAAAAATTGGTATCAAATGCATCATATTCAGCTCGGTTCATGGTTCACAATTTTTGTTTCTCATGGTAAGATTTTCTCTTTTTCATGACTTTAAGTTCCTTTTCAAATAGTATCCTCATTCTCTTTAGTTCTTGATCTTTTTTCTTGAAGGTTATGTTTTATGTTCTGTCAAAGTATGTTCACTAGACCTAACTCTTCCATCAAAATCATTTTACCCAATTGCTCTCATATCTTTAAGTAAGGTTAAGTAAGAACTATTATATTTATTTCTAAGACTTGATTTTAGCAATGCCTTTATGCTTAAAATTAGTTACCTCTTTTTTTTAGCAATGTTCTCATTTGAGTAGCATTTGAGCCACATTAGTGAGGGAGAAATCTTGATATAAGGGAATATGTTATGCAAAATAAGATAAGGGTGAGGCGACTCTGCCTAAAATCATTTTGCTATTTTTTCTAAGACAAAAAGTTGTCCAGTCTTAGTGTGAGTGACTTTTAATAAGTTAAATGAGTAATTGGTAAAGTGAGCTTAAAATGAGAAGTAGAAACGTTATCAAGATATTGTGTAATTTTTTTTAGCAATATAAGTGCATACTTGTGAATTGTTCTATAACCATATTTTTGTTGGTAAATTGTTCTACAAGAAGATCAACTTTCAATCTTCATAATTCACAACTTCACATGCAAAAGTTATAGGGTCAATGCAACTTTGAAATGCTAAAGAAAACAGATCACCCACCTATCTCCGGTTGAGAGTGTTTTTCTATGCATAAACATCCTTTACTATTTTAACATCAAATATATTAAGCAATTTATGTTTCAATTCACAATTACACAACCTTTGATTTATCAAATTTTACTTTAGTTAAAGTATTTTTAAAAATTATTTTAATTAAATTAATGTAGTTAAAAAAGTAAAATAATAATTAAATTAATCATTTGAAAACATTAAAACTAACTATTAATTAACTAAACAAAATATATTAAGTGTAAATCAATTTAATGAATCAACACATTTTTCTCTTCTATTTCTTTCATCTTAATTTTGTAATATCGATCTAATGCCTCAAATCTTTTTTTTTCTTATCTCTTTCTTTTAGGAAATATTTGCTTAATTTCCCTACAAAAACAAAGATGATACAACAGCAAAATCAAACTAGTAATTTTTACATGAAAAATATTCTCAATGTAAAAGAGATAAATCACGAGACTCAATCCTATAAAATATTTTAAATATATAATAATATGATACAAACGCTCTTGATACAAAAAAATATCTCTCAATCTCATCTGACTCTGATGGTATCTAATATTTTTCGAACTCACACCAAGATATGATAAAAATAAGGCCATCTTTCTCTCAAAGAGGTTACACTATATTTTTCACTATCACTCTTAAATTTTCTCATTCTTTTTTGGTGGACTGATGAAACTCACAAATCCTTCTATTTATATAATAATGTGACTTAGAAACTTCTAGAAAAATAGTGGATAATCATGCTTAGATTTATAACTCTTTTGTAAATCTCATTTTTCACATTTCTTAAGTTTGAATGGGTGGTCTCAATGTTTAAGGAAGGAACTCAAACCTTGGAATGTTTGTCCTCCTTTTTCATGTGCTGAAATTATTTTAATGACTTGACTATGTTCTATTACAAATTAAAGAAGAAATACCCAAAAGTCCAATACATTCTCAAGAGTTTGTTTGAATATTGAAATTTAGATTTACCCTTTTATTATCTAGTACAAAATACACATACACAATATTGTTCTTGGGGTATATATGGATTTTAAAATCTAGAATCACCTCTTTGTTGCCACATTATTAATTGCGGATGAACGATACTCTATCTTAGTCACTCTTTGATTATCAGTATAGTGTAAGAGGTTCTCGACTTTGGATTTTAGATCTACAAGAGAGGTGTTCTTTGTGACCCTACATTCAAAAGAAGGCATCATGCCGTTGAAGTAAACAAAGTCAATATATCAATATTTATTCATTTTAGAGCATTATTGTTAACAACATGAGACATTTATATAAGTTTTAGATCATTCTAGACCATACAAATGCAATCATGTCCCAAGGGTTCGTTCGAAGATTGAAATTTAGATTCACCCCATATTTATTACATACAAAGAAGACAAAAGCAAGCTTGTCCCATGGTGTCTCCCGGGATTAAAATATGGATTCACCCCATTTTTATCATGTATGAAGCAACACAAAAAGGCATGTCCTCATAGGTGTCTCTAGAGATTGAAATCCAGATTAACCCTTATTTCCACTAGACCAATTAACAATACTTGTTTTATGACATACAAGCACATAAAGACAATAATTCCAATGTTTATATAAACAATGTTAGGTATACATTAAAACACATCAAAATGTATATGTAATACATTCATGAAAATATCAAGATAACATTACATCCATGATGCATTGTAAGATAAAAATTAAAATGCATAAAAAAATATGTCACTGTCTAAATCTACTGGTGGTTTCCTAATTTGATTCTCTGTCAATATCACTAAACTTGATAAACTCTCACATCCTATTAAAAAAATATTCATTCAAGTTTCAACTTCTTTGTGAAATGAGATGTCCACTCAGGAGATGTCGTGATTTTTAAAGCCATCCAATAGACATAATGCTTCTGACTAGATTTTGAGGTGGACCACTTTGAAGTGGAATTTTTTCTTCGAGAAACGATTTCTTATCATATCGATATACACTATGAATTTTCTATAAGATGACCCATTTCAAAGAAGCACATGCATTTTTCCTCCTGTGATGCAGTGTTAGCACAAGGAATAAGAGCATTGTGAATGTCATTGTATTGTTTTTTTTTTACGTATAGCCTCATGTATGATTCTTTATGGGTCATCAATTGGTTGAACTAGGAACTAGAGCCAAATTCGGACCGATCAACCTTTCAAAATCACAGCAGGGTCAAAACCGGAGTAAAATAGGATTGAACCGTTCAAAACAATGCATCAAACTAGTCATTTTTTTATTTTTTTTAAAATTTTAATATGTCAATATCAAAACTTAAAATATTCCTCCATCACAAAAAAAAAAAATATTTTTTTACGACCATACAAACTTCTAAGTTCTATCACCCCGTTATTGTTTTTTTTTCAACCACACTCCACCATCATCACGTTCTCTCTTTCAATTATAGTCACGTTGTGCGGCTCAATATTGTTTGTTGTTGTCAATTATGACTTGTTTGTCAACGTTCAACTCAAATTTGCTTATAATTGTTCAATTAAGTATGTTGTATTGTTTATTTTTGGTAATTCTATCTTATCTAATTTAGGTATTCTTAATTATTTGAATTTTATTTTAGTTATTATGTTCTATTATTTTAATTTTGGTTTGAATTAGTTTAACTTTTTTTATTGTTAGTTTTAATTTGTTCAAATTAGTTTTGGTTTGCTTGAAGAAGTAGGGATGACAACGGGTCGGGTGCGGGTTTCACACTACCCAAACCCGCACCCGAAATCAGCACCCGAACCCAAACACAAATGTTGTTCGGGTGACAAAATAACACTCACGACCACACCCGTTGGGTTCGGATTTTTTCACCCAAACCCGAACCCGCTGCTAAATACATAAAATACATTTTTCTTATAATTTTTCTACAACTTTCCACAATATTATATATATATATATATATATATATATATATATATATATATATATATATATATATATATATATATATATAAGCGAGTGTGATTTCGGGTTTCGAGTGCGGGTTTCACACTAACCAAACGCGCACCCAAAATTTCGTGTGGAACCCGAACCCAAACCCAATCAGTTCGGGTTTTCACCGGTTGACTCGGGTTCGGGTGCGGGTCTGCTTGCCTTCCCTAAGAAGAAGTGTATGTAGAACAACCCCTAATTTTTTTGTGAAAAATTAAGAAGGAAGATTCTACAAGTTCAGAAAAATGTTATACAGATTGAAACAAGTTCCAAGAGCTTAGAACAAAAGGATAGATGATTTCTTAATTGAGGTTGGCTTCAAGAAATGTGTGTCCAAACAAGGAGTTTATGTGAAGACGGATACAACTGAAATGATCATCATTCTTTGTCATACGTAGATGATTTGTTGATCACGGGAAACAACGAGAAGAATATTTCTAAGTTCAAGAGCGAGCTTATGAAAGAATCTGAGATGAGTGACATTGGTATCATGACATACTTGCTTTCCATAGAGCTCCACAAGTCCAAAAGAGGTCTGCTTATGCATTAAAGGATATATGCCCTTGAGATATTGGAGAAATGTGAAATGGAGCATTGTAATGTTGCCATTATACCAGCTGAACCAAGGCAGTAACTGTCTAAGAATGAAGAAGAACATAACGTAAATCCAACTCAATATAGAAGGTTGGTTGGATCATTACGTTACTTATGCGATACGCGGCCAGATTTGACATTTAGTGTCAGTATTGCTAGTAGATCCATTGAGAGGCCTTCGGCCTTTCACTTGACAGCAGACAAAAGAATCCTAAGATATGTCAAAGGGTCTTTTGCCTGCAGAATTCTCTTTCTCGCAACATATACGAGCAAAAAATGCAATTTACTTAGTTTTATCGATTCCAATTAGTGTGGAGATAAGGATGATCGGAAGTTTACAGCTGGATACATCTTTATGTTCGGTGGAACACCAATCTCGCGGTGTTTGAAGAAAGAACTGGTAGTTGCACTCTCGTTTTGTGAGGTCGGGTATATTATAGCTTCGTTATGTGTGTGTCAAGCCGTGTGGCTAATGAATCTATTGAAGGAGCAGAGCGACAATGAGAGAAAGACTGTTACGCTCTGGGATGACAAGGTTTCTACTATAACTTTGCTAAGAACCCAATTGCACATTGAGATGAGGTTTTACTACATGAGGGAGCTTGTTAGTGAAGGAAAGTTAAGATTGGAATATTGTAGAAGTGAAGACCAATTTACTAATTTGTTGACTAAAGGAGTCATAAATGATGTGTTCAAAACGTTGAAGATGAGCATAAACATGGAAGACTTGAAACACTTGAATTAAGATGATGTGTTGATTAAAAACTAATTCAAGTAATGTAATCGATTAACACAGAGGTGTAACCAGTTACAGCTTGGTGAAAAGCACTACTGGAAAGGAAAAAAACACTTTTGGAGTTGGCATAGCCGATTATGCATTCGCAGTAACCAGTTACACCTTTGGAGATGGAGCAATTTTTTGTTTTTTCTTACTTTTCGATTGTGTGGAATGTGTGATAATCATTTTGTAATGTTAAAATAGTGCAAAACATTATTCTCAACCTTAATTATCTCTCTTTCTTTAATTCTCTTCTCTCACTATGACTTTCTCTACCTGCTTCATAGTTTATAAAATGTGAGATTGTATGTTCCAACAACAATAAATCTTAGTTTATATCACTCGCAAGACTCTCGACTCACACCAAAGCAAGTGATCTCAAAGACTCAAACACACTAACCTTACACTTGAGAAGAGTTAAAACGTTTAACTCTCCATTAAGAGGTAAGATATGACCTCTTCAAAGGATGTATTAATGTTATTCTCACATTTTAACACCTTTGAAATTATCCATCTCGTTTCCCTTCATGACTCAAACGTTAAATCTCAACAATTTACAATACAGTGGAATTTCCCACTTCCATTAATATTTGAAAACTTAATGAAGAAACCAATTCTCAACTAAAATTACTGTAAATTTTGAGCTTGTTTGAAGTAGAGAATTTACCGTCTTTCCATTGAATGTGTGCAAAAACCTTTTTAGAAAAATTAAAAATAAGGAGTACTATATAGAGTGTGTTCATTCCAAAGATGGATGAGTAAATATCCAATTGCTTACTGTAATTTAGCGCATATAATAAACAATTGATATGGTGCCACTAATCCACGTCAATCATGGCTACAAAATTAAAACTTATGCAGGAAACCTAGGCAAGATTGTACAAACTAATCTCCTAAAGTAAGAGATCTGCGTCAATATGGTGGTGGAGGGTACATTCCTGAAAGAAAAAAGAGATATGATTAGTAAGGAGAAAATGAATTAAGCAGGATATGAAAATTGAAAGTGTTGTCAGAGAATTAGGAGAATTAGTTACCACCGTGTGGAGGATAAGTTGCAGGTGGAGGGTATGAAGATGGTGGATAAGCCGAAGGTGGTGGATAAGCTGAGTGTGGAGGAGGGTATGGTGATGATGAGTGTGGTGGATAAGCTGAGTGGGGAGGAGGATATGGTGATGATGAGTGTGGTGGATAGGGAGATGGCATTGATGGATAGGATGAGGGTGGTGGATAGGGAGATGAATGATGTGAAGCTGGAGGAGGAGGATAAGCAAGAGCAGGAGCAGGTGTTGGATGGTGATAATTAGAGTATGATGGCTGCTGCTGCTGTTGTGGGTAGTAAGAAGAACCTGCGGGTGTCGCCGCATAGGAAATAGGAGTATGGCTTGAGGAGGAGCCTAGTTTCTGCAAACCAAACACACACTCACTTCAATTAAGCATCAATTCCAATTTCCAATAACTAAAAATGAGAAGATAAATGGTTACCTGCTGATTTAGTTTGGCATTTGCATAATGCAATATAAGTTTTATTTCGCCTGCGTGTCTGCCAGGAAAAGGTAAAGATACATTGTCATCATATTATTCTATCAACACTTAAAATCACACTAGCATATGTATCACCGACGCATCTGGAAAAAAAGCTTTGTGTTCGAAACCAAACACCTACACTTGTGATTATATTTAATTTTTTTTTTTTCAAATTATTACTAATGTCGACGTGTCAGTATCGACGTGCCGGTCTCCGTGATTCATATTGATACTAACCTGCCAGATTTAGTTTGAAGTGGCCAAGAAGAATCATCAAACCCTTGAGACAGAACCTTGTTCAATTGAACCCTAATAACACAATCAATCAACCACAATCAATGAATACCAAATTATGAATAACAAATCGAGAGAATAAGAGAAGAAATAGTACTCACTTTCCAGTGCCTATAAAATCATCGAATGTGACAGTATTGCTGTTCCAAACAACAACAGTGAGTTCACGAAGACCTTCAATCAACGGCACCACGAACTTCTCTTGAAACACCGGATGTTTTCCACCGTCTGATCCATCCAAATCAGGTCATCAAATTCAAGTCAACGGTCAAAGTCATAGAACAACAACAACAACATCAACAACAAGACGAACGAAGAATTACGAACCTGTGCATGTTCTTGTTCGGAATTTGGTGGAAGCGTATTCAACACAAACGTAGGGATCTTGTCTTGAAATCCATTCAGTATCCTTCAATTTCGCGCACGAAACCACCGTGACCTCGAGAGGTTGGCCCTGAATCCCCGCTACCGTTCCAGAAGACATTGTTTTCGTTCGGAATATGGTGATTTAGATCCACAACTTTACTTATACTGATTCAATTTTTGTTCTTCAAACTGTGGGCATTTATTTTCTTTCTTATCTCTTCACGCGTATAATTATTTTCTTTCCTATTTTACAAATCAAAACAATAAACCTTCATCCTCTTTTATGACTTGGCCAAAAAATAAATACCAGGAAAGATGTAACTTTTAAGATTTTAATTTTTTTTATAATCAAAATAGACTTACTCGTTAAGAAATGGTCGCACTTGTAAACTTGGCCTCAAAATTGAAATGAAAAGACACACTAAATAAAATATAAAATAATAAGTTAAGTTAATTAATGTAATTTAGAATTTAAATAAGAATTTAATTGTAATATGCCGTGTAGAAAAAATTTACACTATCAATCAATCATAGTCATTAAATTTTTGTAGAAATTTAATTTTTATTAAATTACATGTAATATATCAATTGTGAATGGTTCTGATGAAATGACAATGTAAATATATCAGTCGAATTGTGGTTCTCCCTACCAAGTCAAGCGCCAATCACCACTGGACCAACTAACGATTGGTTTAAGAGGAGTTTTTTTAATTTATTATAAATGAAGAATTTTCATAAACAAATTTACATTAGGTCATTAATTATAAATCAAACATAAGATTTTCTGAATACCTCTTAAAATATGTATTAATTTTGATCACAAACGTGAAAAATACTACCTCTGCTTAGGAGGCCACTAACTTTGGGCAAGGGATTCAATGAAATTCTTTGCTCTCACTCCATTTTGAAATGATCTCACTAACATCTCTTGGTTGGGGTGGACTACGTTGATAGTCGTCTCATTAAAGCGGTCACGAAATTCTCTCAAAGATTCAGAGGGACATTGACCAATGTTGAAGAGGTTATAGTAGACATTTTTTTGTGCCTACTTGCTGCAAACTAACGAACTAATTTCTTCACTAGGTACTAGTATGTATTGATGCAGGAATGTGTAGGGCTGGCCCATGAATTTGAACTGTGGTAACCTAGTTCATTAAGAATAACTTTCTTGCTAAGTGGGAGCAGTTACATAGGGAACACACACATTAAACGTGTTATGGGTTGATGAAATGTTTATGTGGTGATGGGCTTCACGTGTCTCGCTAGGGGAGGAAGACGACGCACTTAGGTGCACTCAAGTGCAGTTAATGATTCGAGACACCATTTGAGACGTTAGATGAAACCTTTGATCTTCTAGTGGACATGGTTGTTGAACCTAATGCTTAATTTGCATATAAAGAAATTACTTTGTGTTTTGTTTACACATTATGAATTCTTCTTTTCTTTAAGAGTCTTATCATAAAGAGCTTGCATTTACCTCCTTTTTATTACTGGAGGCTCTCGCATTCAGATTAATTGTTCAATGATTCTGCTTCTTCATCTGATTTATTCAAGCAAACTGCATTAATTCTAAGGTATTTCTCTTTTTTTCTCCCTTTTCATTTATGAGTTTTCATTTGTGTTTTCACATCTGTTAGAATCCAAAATATGGATAGTTTGTTAATAACTTTTGGGGTATTTCGACAACTTTTCTCCTTACTTTCAATTCAATTACGGTTTATAATCGTGTAAATAAATATATCGAGTTTAGTAGTAAATATATTATTTATTAGCTTTTCTTATGCATTTTGTATGTATTTTGCAATGTGGGAAAGTTTTGGATGATATAAGGTCATAGAGGGCACTATTGGAGCAAGATTCAAAGCCTTTTGAAGAAGTTATGTTCAGCAAGGGCCGCTGAGCAGCGGTCAAGCGCGCTTTCCAGTAGCGAGAGGAAATTTTTGTTCAGCCAGCTCCGCTTAGCTACCTCAGTCCGCTTAGCGGCCTCCAGCGTGGAAGCAGATATTTTTGGTGCTCCGCTTAGCGGCCGTCTGTACGCTAAGCGGAGGTACTTTTTCATTGGACTACTTTTAGGCACTTTGAGATATTTTGGGAGAACAATCTTATCTTCTTTTTCATTACAACCAAGAACACATTCTAGGGCAAGAGAGAAGAGAGAAAAAAACTCATTTTCAATTCAAGATTTCTCAAGCATTTTTCTACATCATCTTTGGATTCTCATGCTAGGAGATCTTGTTTTGATGTTTGTTGTTGAATCTATGGAGAGCTAAACTTCTCATGTGTCAATATTAGAGGTAGTTAGCTTGTCTAGTATGTATTTAGCTTAATCTTTTGTATATGAACCTTGTTGATGATTAATATATGGTGAATATCTTTGTTGTTCATGTTTATATGTTGTTTTGATACACTATTGTGAGATATGTTTCAAATCTTGACCTAAAAGGTATTCATCTATCAATAATCAAACTCTAGAGATAGATTTGTGAGTTGATAATCACTTGTATCAAGCTTTAAAGGTTATTATGTTAATTGTCGGCATGAGAGATCATCTGACGGTTAATATAATAACATTCACGATATTGCTTTAGAGATAAACGGTATCGGGAGGATACATGGTTATATTAATCATTAATATGTTCATATACATAATCATCAAAATATATACAAAAGCAGGCTAATGAAAACTAATCTTGACACAGTTTTACCAAACCGTTTTTAAACCCTAAGTTTTTGTTTTTAATTTCTTTTCATGCTCTTTATATCTTATGACACTAAACACTTTCATAATCTTAACTCAAAACATACTAAGTTGTAGAACAGCGGTAATATCGCATTAATCCCTGAGGAGACGATAAAAGAAATACTTATCCTATGCTTTATAACAACATCAAGAACCCAAGATAAGGAGCCTTATCCCACCTGCATTAACATGAACCGGGTCGGGGTAGGATTTAGTGATGTCACTGGTGGATATTAGTGATGTCGTTTCTTCCACGGCACCCAATCAATAGTGATCAATTTCAATGATAAAAAGCCTTATTCCACCTGCCTTAACATGAATCGGGACGGGATAGGAATTAGTTTTGGTAAAGTCAAGACGACTAACCCCATTATTGCCGAAAATACCATGGATGACGCCCAACATGCAGAGGTTCGTTTTGGTGAAGTGTTGGTTGGAGGAACCGGCCAGATGTATGACTCATGGTTGTCTTTTTTATCTTTGAACAACGAAGAACATATGGTAAACCTATGTCATCATCGACACTAGACCTTTCCATTGATGTTGAAGATTATTTATACGTTGATGATGAGGTGTTGGGAATCCAATCCTTATACATATCTAAGGATAAGTTGGAATTTGCATGTCAAGATGCGGGACCGTCCTCAAACAAACAAGTGATTGAACCTGAAAGTAATATGCGGATTTGTATCTGGTTTAAGGTATCCACCTTGCCTATATATTACTCTCTATTCTCACGAATTTTGATCACACTTCTTTTCACCGACTTCGAGGTTAGTGTGGTTAACCACCAAGAGGTTACCTCCTTGCAACTATGTTTATCAAGTTATATGTGTGTGAAATCATTCAAATAATGGTATGAATAAAAGAAAAGTAGTCTCATATTGATCTTATCATTTGTTTTATTCCATATTCTCAGGAGTTTGTTAACCCTAACCATCCTCGAGATTTTTTCTCTTTAAAGCAGAGTCATAATTTTCTTTTAGGTATACATATATACTCTACAGAATTTCAAGGATAAGTTCTTATTTGTTGTTCATTTCAATCTTGATGTACACAAAACACTTTGTGAGATCTCAAAAGGGACATTCGTGGATGAGAGGGAAGATGAACGTGACTTGGAATGATGTGGAGATATTTCAAACATCATTATCTCTAATGATTCCTTGGAGCATTTGATGAGCCACGCTAAGGAAGTTGGGTTCTCTAGTGTCCGGGGGTGCCATTAAGCCTAGCCAAAGTGTAAGGATAAGTTCCCTAAGTGATTGTCTCGAGGCCATTTTCTAGCATGTTTGGAACTTACATTTTCAAGTAAGTTAGCTATTTGTCAAGGAGTTAAGGCTAAAGAAGAGGCTTGCGAAATTTGTACATAACTTCGAATGCGGGGTGGAGGTTAATTCTAAGCATGACATCAAACTAAAGAAGAAACTTCGATATGTCAAAACTCATTTACTCCTAAAGTCAGGTAGTAAAGAAGAGAGAGACCATCAATTTTGTACAACCCCATACAGGCTTTATATACAAATTTTATGCTAAAGTCGGGTATGTTAACCTCTTATATATGCTCGAGGTTATTAAGTTCGTTGTGGTTTTAGAGAAAGTCCACACATGAATGGTGAAAAGTTATGTATGTGGTGTTTTCAAAGTGAAATGAATGTTCCCATGTTGAGGTATTTATATGAATCTCTTGGGCTTAAACCTTAGGCTCCAAGAAAGTAATACTCATTCTTAAGAGCGTGGAAAACAAGTAGTTCCTCCTATATTAAAATGGGTAATATGGCTTCCCCCTTTTTAAATTTATCTTACCATTATGGATAGGGACATATAATTCTGACGTTTTCATAGAGAGGTGAATGATATAGAAAATTAGTGCCATAACCAAATGATGGGCGCTTGTTGTGATAAATGGACGGCTGTGGAGCTCTCACAAAGGCGACATACTACATTGCCTATCAAGAAAATTTTTGTGTTCCCCCACTAATAGGGCCTTTGTACTTATACCAATACAAACTTCTACTACCAACCCATTGTTGCTCTCGAGGATGAGAACTACCTCTTTTTCCTTGCTATTTGATGACCCATAAATGAAGAGTGTCTAATTCATGCAGGGCTCATTTGTGGACGAAGTGAGTTTTGCAATGAAATAAGCAATTACTTGCAATTTGAGGTTTCTTGAGTTCAAAGTAGAAATAAAACTTTGAGATCTCGATGGACCACTTTGTATTCTCCTTTCCAGGTCTAGCCTGAATAATACCTGTTTCAACGATTGGCAAGCAGGGACCATTATTGAGCGGGCTAAGAAATATCGCCTCAATTTTCTCGATGTTGCCACCAAAGCCATGGTAGCCTTCTAATATCATGTTTCATGACATTTTAAGGCATTGGAGATGAACTAGACTGAGCTCAAGTCGGTGCAGACCTCTCTCACAAAGACAACATTAGATGCTTTTGTTGAGACCGTCAAGTAGATGAATATGGTCTTCATGGGTCTCGATAAGATCGGGGGTTTAGATAAAGTGTGTTTCAGATGTGTGACGACTCGTTTGTATTATGGTATCCATGCAAATTGTACTTCGCTCCTCAGGATTTTGTAGAACAGAAGGGTGTGTTGGACACCTGAAGATGAATCTATTAAGGATGGTGAGCACACCATTTAACTTCATTATTCTCACTTTCATGGAAGGATATTCCATCTTTATAATGGTGTCAAACTTGTCTGGATTTGCTTAGATGTCTATTTCAGTGAGGTAGAAGTCAAGGAACTAGCCAGTCTTGACTTCGAACATGCATTTCTCAAGGTTTAACCTCTTATTGAACTGACTTACATGGTTAAACACTACACTGGGGTGGCTTTCGTGTATTTTTTCTCTCTCCATATTTGACTATCATATTATCTAGGTAAACCTCCAACATGTCTCCAATTTTTTTTCTTAAATATCATGTCCATCGTTCTCTAGTAGGTCCCACATGCATACATTAACCAAAACGCATAACATTGTACTTGTAGTTGTCGTGTTTTGTCATGAATGTTATCTTATTTAGGTTCTTTCGTGCATGGGGATCTAGTTGTACTCAAAGTAGGCATCCATGAAGGATAAGGCATAGTTGGATGAGTTGTTAACTAGCTTGTCTATGTTGGGAAAAAGGTACGAGTATTTGGGACACGTTTGGTTCAAGTCAGTGTAGTTGACACATGTACACCACTTGTCGCTTGCTTTATTCACTAGCACAACACTTGAGAGCCTTTTTGAGTAGTTCAACTATGAGATAATGTTCACTTGAGTGAGTTTGTCTACTAAGTTATTGGTAGCCTCATCCTTCTCTGGTGATAAGTGGCGTCTTCTTTTTGCGACGTATTTGGTAGAAGGGTTGATGTTGAGTTTATGGCATGCCACCTTGGAGTCGATGTCTGATATCTCATTGGGGAGCATGAAAACAAGTTTATGTTGGCCTTGAGGCACTTGATGAGTCTGTCCTCGAAGAACTTTGGGAAATTCACCCTAATTTTGATCGTTTGTGTCGGGTTATCGTCGAGTTGGATGGTAATAAAATTGCAATCTAGGATTGGCCTTTAAATCTTCATTCTGGCTTCAAGATGTATCTTTAGGTAGTACTCGTCCTCCGACTATTGATCCTCGTGGCCATTAATTGATGATGAAGACATTGAAACATGTATTTGAATAGCATAATTTTAAACTGCATACCACAACCGTAATTGGAGCCGCGATATTGTTGATGCGGTAGACTCCACTACCGCATCCGCAATAGCACTGTGATTTTAAAAACACATGTTCAGCTGCATTCAGAACCCCCATTAGACAATTTCTTCCATATTTCTTCAAGAATTTTTTATCAAAACTCATTATTTCATAATTTCAAAACTCAATTTAATGATGTACTAAAAAATCTTAAAATCATGTGTTTTTCAACAACGTATTTAACACACCTCTCAATCGAAATTCACGCAGTAACGCCTGCAAAGCGCATTGCATCAATCAGAATAATCACAATCACAAAACCCGCAACCGCGACCGCAACCATCAACAAGAGTGATTGTTAATGACCATTTGTCTTCATGGATCTTTAATTGATACAGTCATTGTCTTAAATAGGGATGACAGGCAGACCCAAATCCGCGGGCCCACCCGCACCCGAACACGAGTCAACGGGTGATAACCCGAATTGACTGGATTCAGGTGCCACCCAATATTTCGGGTGCATGTTTGGGTAGTGTAAAACTCGCGCCCGATACCTGAAATCACACCCGCTAATATATATTGGAAAATTATGGGAGAAATATATTTTATATTTTGCTGCGGGTTCGGGTTTGGGTGAAAAAATCCAAACCCAACGGGTGTGGGTATGCGGGTTTGGGTTTGGGTGAAAAAACCCGAACCCAACGGGTGTGGACGTGAGTGTTATTTTACCATCCGAATAGTTGTGTTTTAAAAACCAGACCGAACCGGCTGGTCGGACCGGTCAGACCGTGAACCGGAGGTGTCACCGATCTGGTCTGATTACTGGACCAGATATGCTATTGAACCGGTGAGAATAGGCCAAAATCTGTCGAAATCGGAAAAAAAACCGGTGAACCGGCGGTTTTAGAAAATCGGTGGTTCAAATGCATACTTTTTTTCCGCATAAAATGACGTCGTTTTCATAATTTTTTTTATAAAAAATATAATTAAAATATAATTAGACTTTATTCAAACCTTATTTGGAACAACTTTTTTCTTGTTTGCAATTAGACTTGGTTTAAAATTTATTTAAATTTATATTTTATATTATTTTGTTGTGAGTAATGATTATATTTAGAATTTGAATGTAAAAAATAAACACGTGAAATTATAATATTTTAAAATTGTAAAATTTTGTAAGTATTGTGATATTTTTTAGAGACTAAATCATTCGGTTCGACCGATTTAATAAATATATAGTATTGCAATAGAGACCAATTTATTCAACCGAGTTATCCAGTTTAATCCGATTTAATCATGCGGTTCGACCAGTGACTCAGTGGTTCAACCAATGAACCAGTGACCAATGCGGTCCGATTTTTAAAATACTGCCGAATAGTCTTTGGATTCGGATTCGGGTGGTGATTTCGATTACGGGTTTGGATAGTGTGAAACTTACACTCGACTCGACCGTATCCGTTTGCCATCCTTAGTATTGAATGAATCGCATGTAAAACATTACAATGACCATTTGTCTTCTCTAATCAAGCACTATTGACATACATGTTTTCAAAATTGTTGATCAGTCTTTTCACATCAGTCTTCTCACATGATTTCAAATGTTGTATATGTAGGCACCAGTTTTCTTACTATTAATAATTGATGATTTTTTATAATATAAAACAGTACATCAGATAGCACATCTAGTTTAGGGGTCTCTCTTTATTCACTATATGAGAAAATTTTATTTTTACTCCTCGTGAACAAGTGTGTATAATTCATGGCTGTGATATCTTTGCCATGCATGTCTGTTAGCATTTGTTGTCCCACATACAATTTCTCGAATACTAATGTCAACTTTTGGCTGAAACGTACTCCTTCAATTCAAGTAATGCATCTTCAAAGCACTTGGCAAGAAACTCAGGATCCGGAATGATGTCTTTGGCCACCTGCACTTGCATGTCTGCCTTTCCAGCATAACTCACCATAAGCAAAACAAGTGCCTACATTATCAATAACAACCACCACCCATTAACCAAATGCTCTATGCTATGAAGAAAAACAGAGTTAGCTAAGGGGTTGTTGTACTGTACATGAGGCAAGGCAGAATTATTTGCCCTTAAGAACGTTACTGGATTGCCTGCAATCATAATCTCTTCTTGAGGGCCAACCACATTTGAGAATGCAAAGGTAGTGTGGCAGAGCATCCTATAATTTAGCAAGCAAGCAAACTGCAATTTTCAAATAATCATAATAAATACTTCACATTTCCCACAGTAATTCATAATCCATCATAAAAAAAAAAATGCACCTTTGGACCAAGAGTGGACATTACAAAATCTCCAATTTTGTATGACAAATGGGCCTCCAAAGATTTTTTCTTTCGGTCAATCATTACTTTAGCTCTCTTCAAATATTCTACAGGATTTGTACTCTTGCTTCTGTGGTAATATATAGGCAGTAGGATCATACCAAATTTGTTGCCCCACTTTGCGCCAGAATTGCTTTTCATCAAATTGGACAGTTCCTAATAATTATCCAACATCAACATTATAATCTTCTAAGCACAAATTAGAACCATTATTACTAAATAAAAACATTGTATAAAGTATAGTAGACCTGCAATCCTGGCTGCTTTCTCAAGTTAACCATAGCTAACCCTGTTAGCTGAACACCGTCTCGCAGCCCTTAGAGGATAAAAACAGTGGTAATTGTTTCACCTTATGCGTATATAAAATAGAAAGAGCAGCTGTAAAAATCTGTTTATTCAAATGTCTTTTAAATTTACCATTGGGTTCTCTAAAGTCCAGGTATCTTGATATTCCGGATGATATAACTGCAAATAGAACATCGTTTATGGTCTGCAAATCAAAAACAGCACAAGAAGGAAAATAAGTTCTCAAACATTACTTGAATATTGCAAAAACAAGGTTGTATCTTGTCACATTATCATCCAGATTAAGTGCAACAAACCAAAGGCATGTCCATTGATGACAACTTTGATTAAAATATGTCGATCGGTTCTTCATATGTGAACTCTAAAGAGACAGAAACTGAATCCCATTCGATTCAATAATTCCACTATATGTGTAAAGTCGTAAAAGCAAAAATACTAATGAAGAGTTTATAAGCACACACTTGATATTAAGTATTATTAACATAAGAAAAATGCTAGTGACTACTCTCAAGTTATTTATTGGCTATGGAAACACTCTTACACACACCTTATTAATACTATATTCCTCTATTTAGATTATGCACTACTAATAACTTATTGGACAAACACATTTTTTAGGTGCCCATCAAGAAGAACTTAATAAGATTTTAAAAGACTTTCAAGAGAGTATTATCAAGCCAACATGTTTATCTCTAATTTAATTCACAACATAAAATAATCGAAAACCAAAAACAAAAGAAAACTATAATTTTTAATGGATTATATTGAATTTATGTCCTTAAGGTGCAAATTTAACTAAACCAAACTATTGCAGAAGCTTCCATTGAACAGGCTCAATGTGTTTTGCATTGTATTCACACTTTCTGTCAAGCCTCAAGTCAAAAACATTAATAGGCGATCTACTCAGGTGCATTATTTCAAAGATATAAATAATCCTCTTTGCAACAATATTTTACAGCATACATGTTTCACTCAGGTTAATAGCTTGGGCAGATATTTTGGAGCCAATATAGCTCCAGGGAGGAGCTCTAGAGATCGTTTCAATCGTATAGTTAATAAAATTAAATAAATCGGTTAGTACAGTGTATTGATACAATGCGGTTGTCTATTGTTGACTATCTGATTATTGACTTACCTTTTAGCCATTACTAAATTCTTCCTATAATATTCCTTTTTCAGTCAAAGCTTGCCATAAACTAAAAAACAAAATAATGTGTAGACAATAATCAAACCCGAAAATTAATTGACTCA
This sequence comes from Vicia villosa, assembly GCF_029867415.1. Lineage (NCBI taxonomy): Eukaryota > Viridiplantae > Streptophyta > Magnoliopsida > Fabales > Fabaceae > Vicia > Vicia villosa. The sequence goes on from NC_081181.1 coordinate 157,266,928, forward strand.
ATCAAACTAAATTAAAACGGAATTGGTTATTTTAATATTGACTGCCTCAAACACATTTTAATACAAGAAAACAATTGCGGCCCACAACGAAGCATGATTTATTTTCTATCCGTTATTACATACCTACTCACCATCTATTTTTATATATTATTTCTATTATTAGTATAATCGTACTAGTAATAATTTGAATGAATGAGTAGAAATAGATAGAATGAAAATCATAATTTGAGCGCATATACTACTAGTAAAGGAAAAAGGTAAAGAATTTTTTACCGCGTTAGGAACGGCACTTTTCACAGTCTTCATATCTTCCAACGAAAAACGAGCCGTGGCAATCTTCCTCGGCCAGAGTTCAACACCGTCGCCACCGGAAATGGCGGTTTTTCGGTCACGAATCCATAAACACCTGAAGATAAATTGTATCACATATATAAAAGAAAAGAATAAGGCCGTTACAAGATTCCACAAACTGCGGCGAGATTTCACAGTAGGAATAGATAGCGTCGGAAGCGCGTCCGGATCGTCGCGCTTCCTACAGCTTGCGAGAAGCATTGACATGAGTGAAATTCCGTCTCCAAGCGAATGGTGAATTCGAAATATGAGGCACTTGTGTGCTTTCAGGATGTGGATCTCCCAGAGTGGCTTATCCATGCTGAGTTTCGGTGTGGTGCATAAATCGGATATATACTCGCTGATTGCCGATTGATCGTCGACGGCGTCGGAGACTGGATTATCGAAGACGAGAACATGGCGGTCGAGGTTGATTTTGGTTGGACGCCAGTGCTCGACGCCGCGGTGGTCACGAACCATGAGACTGGTGAATCGTGGATGTTGAAGCATAAGAGACTTGTGAATTTCGGTCATAATTGATTCAACGTCGACTTTGTTCTTTAAACCAACGACGCAGTGGATTACTTGGTTCATCTCCGGTTGTAGGAACAGCCTCCCGGCGGGGGTTAGCGGTTCATCGTCATCGCCGCCACCGCCATCCATCTTTTCTTGGAAAATTGGTTTACAAGTTTGAATGGAATCGGTTAGTGGTTTTTGTTTTAAAATGAAAAAATAATAAATGAATTTTGTTTGTATACAGCAGTTAACTCTCCTGGTAACTATTGATTGATGATAATTCAATAGAGTGAATTTGGAAATTGAAAAAGATAGCGATGGAAGGAAGGGTGGATGGGTGGTTGAGATTCGTTGTGTTTCTCTCAAAGCACGGTCCCCAGTGCATTCAATTTAATTGCAACCAATATGGATGGATACTGCTAGCTAATTGTATCATAAATTTTTTGACTTTTTTAATAAAATACTAGTATGTCATTTATTTTAATTAATTTCTGCGTAATGTATTGTCAAATGCAAACTAGTGACATTTTGTACTTAGGTTATATTTATTGTCAAATGCATAATATATTTATTAAAATCTTAATTAAAATCTTAATACTCATTATTACATGTGACATTATAATTGTAATTGAAACTAGTGACATTCTAATTAGATGCCATTAATGTGGAAAGCTTATAACTAATTACTTATAAGATTTTTGTGACATCACCTTAGAGGGGTTTTAATAGTAAAATTATATGAATCCATAAAAAAAAAAACTTGGGACAGACGTAAATAGTATTAATAATTTGGGCACTTCATATAATTATTTAAAATAAGTGTATATATTACTTAATTGTTATTTTTATTTCTACTTCTTTCCTGATAAATTAAAAGTAAATTTTATTTTTTATATTTATTAAATAATTAATATATTTAATTTGTGGTCAATAAATTGAATACACATATTTTTGAAAAAATTTATCACTTTGTAATTAATTACATACAAATTATGTGTACAATGTTGTGTCTAAAGTATAGAAGACTTCCTCAAATTTATTTTATCATTTTAAATTTATCAATGTGTCAATTCAAATTTATCAAACTTAAATAATTTTTATTTTAGGGTCATGCATGTGCCCTAAGGGCACATGTTAAGGATTCTATAAATAGAAACGGTTAAATATATATAAATGCAATAAAGTTATATTTAAAGTTTCGATACACTAAATGCACGCGTTTCAAGAAAAAATTTCTATAAATATTTCATTAACTTATGCTCTTGGGGCACATGTTAGCTTTTCCCTTTATTTTAATATAACACTTTATCTTTAAATTATTTAGCTCACAAACTTCATTTAATTAGTTTTATTTTGTCATAGTGCTTCTCAATTTTAATCTATTTAAATGATTTATTTTTGTAGTGACAAACAAATGATTGACAATTAGGGCAATTGTTCTGGTGTATTAGTAGGTATAAAAAAAATATGTTTGTGTAGATTTGACAAAAAAAATTATTAGTTAGATTGGAAACTGGATATTTTATATAAAAAAAAACAGTCTTCAAAGTCGTTTTAAATAAAATATTCAAACATAAAAAATATGTTTCAATAATCAACATATTTTCATACCATTTATTTTTTACACTTTTTATTTATTAACAATAGAATTCAAAGATTTATAAATAATAATTTTAGAGAAAAGGGGTGATGCACTGACAGTGTAAAATATTTTTACACTGTCAACCAATCACCACCCATGTATCCAATTAAACCATTTTTTTATTTAAAAAAAACTTAATGACATGGAACATTTATAATTTTCTATTGGATGACAGTGTAAAATTATTTTACACTGTCAGTGCACTACCTTTTAACTCATAATTTTATTTCTTCTAAATCAATGGATGCAATTTTTAGTATGATTGATTTTGTTATTAAAAAAATATTGTTATCAGTTAAATTTTACAACAAATGTGGTTTTATTTATATAGATGATATTTTTTGTCTGATCTAATCTTTTTAAAATGTTGATTTGACTTGAATGTCTGTTTTGTATTAATGTTTTATTTCATTTTAATTTTTTTTACATAGATAATAAGACTTTTCATATACTATTTTGTATATTATTCAAAATATATATATATATATATATATATATATATATATATATATATATATATATATATATATTATATATGAATATATAGGTAGGTTTATAAGATTTTATAATTTTTTTAATAATTTAAGTTTAATCTATTCAATTAAATAAGTTTTTTAAAAAAATTATATTTAAATTTTTATTAAATAGATCGAGTCAAATTTTAAATAGATTGAATCAATCTGACATTTTCTCATCCCTATTCATAAATAAATAAGAAAAAATAAAATATATATTGACATTGTAAAATTATTTTACACTCTCAATCAATCACTACCATGTATCTCGTCATATCAGACTCTAAATTTTAAATCATCAATATGACATGTCTGAGTAATTTATTCTTATTGGTTGACAGTATACAACTATTTTATACTGTCAGTATATAACTATTAAACCTAAAATAAATTTCACATTTATAAAAATTATTTGTCCTAAAATAATTGTCACTTTTAATTTCAAATGCAATTTTAATTTTTATGTTCTAATTACAGTATTTAATACTCTTAATTTATTATTTTTTCGTATTATAGTGGTGTTATATTAATGATAATAAGAATACCTACTTATTTTGAAACGGATTTTTTTTTTTTTTAAGTTTCTCTTGGCATACATTAAGTTCCTCTTGGGAAGAGAGATTGTATTGATGGATGATAATTTAATAAGCGGCACTACAATGAATTGGGAAATATTGGCAGAGAAATTAAATAAGATAGCGATAGAAGGAGGAAGGATAACTCAAATAGTAAAACTTGTGTATGTGGAGGAACACCGTTCTCAATTCAATCTCTCTTCTTCATTTCGATTCTTCTTTCTAACCTCACATGGTCCCCGCTGCATTTAATTTAAGTACATCCATTATGGATTGGAGCTACCATGAATATTCTTTTTTATTTAAAATCTTTTTGCATGCAATTTTTTTCTTTCAATAATCAATATATTGTCAAATGAAAAGGTCACATGAAAATCTTAGTTCCTAACTCTATTTTTTGTAGATAGAATGCCGTGTAGGATTTAAAAACTCCTAAATTTTTCCTACTTCAATGCAATAAACACCACACATGTTATCTATTAAATGATTGTACATATTTATTAACTTAAATGTTACAAGTACACATCGCTTTCTCATAAGGGTTATTAATGTTACGTGACGAAGTCATTGAAAGTATATAAAACATTTTAATCGAATGATTATAGAAAGTTTACGTAAATCAATGTGACACGAAATAGTCTCTTAATGAAAAAGATTGATTTAACTATTGAAAAATTGAGATCAAAACATTGCTCAAAGAAGTAGATTTTGATATGTTGGAGATACTTGAGTAAGGATACAATTCAATCCATCTTTGAAAGAAGATGGAGCACCGGTCGTGAAAGCAGACTGATACATCAAAGTAAACAACACATGTTATTCATGTAGCAAGACATTACTTGATGTATGCCAATTCGAACAAACTTTATTATGTATTGTAATTTGTATGCACTTTAAGTGGTAAGGTTCTTTCTAGCGGACTTAACAAGAAAGTTGGTATGTTTTGTGTGTATTTTGCAGGTCATTTATGTCTTTACCTCTTTCAATTTTTTTCACTCCAAACCATCTTCTAGTCATTTACACTAAATGCATGATCCTGCAGTTCATAGTGACTGCATGGAATCCGTATCCACTTAACAATGTGTTGTTTAAAGAGATTTAACGTGTTGTACTGTTGTTGTTAGGTGGACTTTGATTTATATATTTTTAAATGTGAGTTTCTCATTATATACTTATATAGTGAGACATATTGAAAATTCAAAATATCATTGAAGGTACATCTCTAAAAGTATTAAATTTCTTTTTTTTTTTTTGTTAAACTTTAGTTCGGAATATATCTCCGCAGTAATTTTAAAAAATCGAAAATATATCTCCAAATTAAATATAAAATTTAGCAAGCAATTTGATTCACATCATGAGAATAACATAATTTTTTTCATAATTAGCATTAAGCAAATCACCAAATTTTGAATAAAGTGCAATGAATAGGAATATGTTAACATCGGTAATAATTCGCAAAAGAACAACAAACACCAACACAGAGACGAATAAATCAAAGGTTGTTACTTAATCTGATATAACAACTAAATATCAACAGAACACCCACAAATCAAAACAAAGAAAAAAAAATTTATCGGAATTTTATCACCCCCATTAAATAAAAGTAATAGTAACAAACAATGTTTCGGATCTAAAAAATCGTCGGTAAAAAAAACTAGAGAGAGGATTGATGAAAAACAACGATTGAAATTAAAAGATTGAAAAGAAGATAGTAGAATAGATAGATTAGGGAGAGATACATGCAAATCCATGATGTGTGTGTTTTAGGTTTGGAGATACATCTCAGAATTAACCTCCAAAGAATTCGAAGATACATCTCTGAAATAAATTTTGGTAAAAAATAGAATTTGGTGCGTCCGGAGATATATCTCTAGAAACATAAGACATTTTTTACATTTCGTCAGGGGCCTTAGAGAAGATATAAGGGTACAAAGAGAAATTCTCTTTTTAGATGGCAACATGCTTAATTTTACATGCCCGACCAATTTGTGGCCATGTCATCAAGATTTGATCGGACTGTGACTCAAAGTCAATAGAGTTTGCTCACAATTGTAACTTACTCGATAGAATAAGGTCAAATTAAGGCAACTAATCTACCAACCCAAAATTAGCGTAGTTAGAATATTCAAATTAAGATATTAAGAGATTACATTAATTATAGATAATTACTTTAATATACCTTGGTGGACCTTAAGAGAATATATAAACACGATTTATTAGAGAAACTAGTGAGACTTTATTGGATCTTGTTGGTAAAGTTGCATTAGTGTATTTTTCTAGTACAATTGGCGTCCACTGTGGGGCTCGATAAAACTCACCTGGGTCACACAAACAATTCCCAACAAAAGCTTAATCCCATCTCACATTAGCGAGGGTTGTCACCAGTAGTAGCGAAGATGATAGTCTATATGGGAGAATTACATCACCGTAATGAAACACTAGTAGTAGCGAGTGTTGTGACCTACAACAACAACAAGTAGAACCAGAGTTGATCGAGCAAGAAGAGCCAATAAATCCTTAACCAATCACTGCAAAAATTTGGAAAGCTCTAGTATCTGAAAATTTTAAACCACCATCACATGTATCATTTGACGAGAAGAGCAACCATCGGGAACACATAATCACAATGAACACTCATGTGGCTATTATTGAGGTGACCGACTCGCTAAAATGCAAGTTGATGACTGAGACATTAAAGGAAGCCGCCCTTCGGTGGTATATGAGCCTCCAAAGGTTCTCAATGTCAAGTTACCCATATCGAATTAGAAAGATGATACACCATTTTTCAACCAGCAAGCACAAAAAGGTTTCATCAATGAGCCTATTTAATGTTCGTCAGGGCTATTATGAGTTTTTGCATGAGTATTTGATCGTGTTTAATGAAGATACCATCAAGGTCACCAACTGAAACCAGGAGGTATTCGTCGAAGCTTCCCGTAATTTCCTTAAGGCCAGACACATCAACCAGTCACTGGTCCATAAGTCATCGACCTCAATGGGAGAGATCGTGGTGAGAGCGGAATGTTATATTAACGAAAACAAAAACGATAATGAAAAGAGAACCTGATATGAAAAAGAGCAAGATGGAGGCAAATCGAAAGCATTCATCCATAAAAGGAATAATAAAATAATTGTTTGGGAGAAAACTACGTTCAAGTCCGCCACAAAGCCATTAGTGCATTTTACCCCACTAGACACAAAATAATAGCATATCCTCCATGACGTCTGCCATTCCAAGGTCATTATCAAACTCATTTCCACCAAAGAAAATTTAACGAGGGTGTCGCGGAATGAAAAATACTCAAACGTATTGCACGCTCGAAATAGTTGCCACCGAACTTTATTTATTCCAAAGAAAAGGAAAAATATCGATGAAACACGCACAAGAAAATAAAATATTCATCGCAACCAAATTAGGGTTCGGGAGTCGGTTATGCAAGGGGAAGGTAATAACACCTCTCACATTCGTTGTACTCAATATGACCCATTTATTAAGAGAAAAGAGAGGCATCTACATTTTTATCATGATTAATTTGGGCTATACATTATCTCGAGTCTCAATATTGAAGGATAGAAAAACACTTAGAAATGGGGGTTTGAATAAGTGTAGTTTCAAAAACTCAAACGATAAAAACAATTTGGACAAGTATTTTTATCCTGGTTCGTTGTTAACTAAACTACTCCAGTCCACCCTATACAAGGTGATTTACCTCAACTGAGGATTTAATCCACTAATCACACGAGATTACAATGGTTTTCCACTTAGACAACTTCTAAGTCTTCTAGAGTCTTCTGATCACAACCTGATCACTCTAGGAACAGATGCTTAGACACAAGCTAAGACTTTCTTAGAGTATCCTGACCACCACGTGATCACTCTAATTACAACTACTTAGACACAAGCTAAGACTTCCTAGAGTATCCTGATCAACACTTGATCACTCTAGTTACTTACAAATTAATGTAATCAATTCTAAGAGTATTACAATTGCTTCTTAAAAGCGATAATCACAAACTGTGATATTTCTCTTACAAATTTAAGCTTAGACTCACTAAAGTATTACAACAGTAATGTAGTGAGGTTGAAGATGAATTTTCTGAGCTTTGAGTTGAACAGCGTTTCAGCAAGTTTTTTAGAATAATTTCGTTCAGAATTCGTAACCTTGCTTCTCATCAGAACTTCATTTATATAGGCGTTTGAGAAGATGACCGTTGAGAGCATTTAATGCTTTGCGTATTCCGTACAGCATTGCATTTAATGTTTCACTGTTTTGTCAACTACCTCGAGCCTTGCTTTTGCTATGACTACTGACATTGCCTTTAATAGCTTCTAACGTTCCTTTTGTCAGTTAGCGTAGTCTGCCATCTAGTACTTGATTCTGATTTGTTCTTTGTAAATACTACGTTGAAAATCATCAGAGTACAAACAGCTTGGTGCAGAGCATCTTCTGATCTTCTGATCTTGATATGCTTCTGAGCGTGATTCCATGACTTCAGTGCTTCTGCTTCTGAACTCAAGTTCTTCTGATGCTTCTAAAAGACCATGTTCTGATTCTGCTTGACCATCTTCTGATGTCTTGCCAGACCATGTGCTGAAGTTGCATACTGAACCTTCTGAGTCAAAGCTTCTTAGCGCTGATTTGTGCATACTCTTTATATATTTCCTGAAAAGGAAATTGCATAGGATTAGAGTACCACATTATCTTGAGCAAAATTCATATACATTGTTATCATCAAAACTAAGATTATTGATCAGAACAATTCTTGTTCTAACAAATATTTTCATCAAGATTAACTTAGACCTCAACATTGTTCTGAGCCTCAAGATTTTCATATAGATTATATTGGACCTCAATAGCGCGATCAACATTCTCATAAAATACATGTTTAATTTTAGGTATCAAATAGTGTTGGGAGATAAGATATATTATGTACAAGTTTACCTTTCGATGTCATCTGACATAATGAACCATTTCAACAACTTCTTTTAGCACCCATTAACAACTTCAATTCTTCATCAATTTTGTACCACATTCCAATGAGTGTTCCATATCCTATATCTTTAGTGAAGTCGAGTACTTCAAAATAACCCCATAAGTATGCATCACACTTTTAATTAGAAACAAATCAGACATATGTACTTTTATATTAAAAATCCCTATGACGGGAGTCACAAAGAAACCAAGGCATTGAATGTGTAACAAATGTCATTTAAACAACTGAGTGCATATAAACCAAATCTTGTATATGAACTACTTGCATTATTTACCAAATACATTAAAGTGATAAACCACTAACGTTGAAATTTTAAATAACAACATGGAGGAGACACGTAATAATGATATTGAACTTTCTAATTAAAATATAAATAAGCAAATACTAAAATCAAATCCTTAAAGAAAAAGTGCAAATTTCAATATACAAATGAACGAAGAAGGTGTAAATAATCACCTTAAAGATATTGATAATAACGAGGGTGAAGTAAATACGAGTATTGACAATGATGAAACTAGAGAATCATGCTCGAACGAATCAAAGAAGATGAATTGGGGTTGAAAATAAGTGGCGATGAATGAATTATGCACAGAAGATCCTTAAATTCCATTTGAAGTTTTTTAATTAAAGTTTGTAACAATAATATTTTAAAAGTCTCAAAGTTTAATATCCTTAATCAGCCTGCTCTTAAGTCAATATTTAATTTACAATTTTTTTTTAAATTACAGGGAGAGCTAAAAGCCCAAGAGAATGACACCTACAAAAAGATAGATTTAGGGGCACTAGACCCCTTCTCATCAACAATCAGAATGTGCTTAAACGCATTCAAACAATCTTCAAAGAAACAACACCGTTCACTTAAAAAGTAGCTATAACTATCTATCACATATTCTAGTTGATTAGCTTCCTAACTAGAGTGATTAATCACCACTTCCCAATCAAGATCCAACATTCTCCATATCTTATTAATCATACTCTTCCCACGAAGAGAACACGGCTTATTCTCCTTAACATCTTGAGTCACTCTAATAGAGTTCACCTGAACCTGAACTTTTAAGAATTTCATCCGCCTAGTCAGATTACGACCTTCAAGCAACCCTATAACTCCTCTAAATAAGCATATCCACTACCAATAACTTTTGAAAAAACTATTAGCCATTCTCCAACACTCCCTCTAATAACACCCCCATAACCAATAACTCCATTATTGCAAGCTTCATCAATATTCACATGAACCCGTCCAGCATTAGGAGGCCTCCAACTCACATGAATTGTGATTTGTTGACCCTTGTGAGCAGGTTGCTTGATTTTTTCCACCAACCTATTGTTTACGGTGATTTCCGGTAAACAACCGCTAGTCTTCCAAACTATAATAAATATGATTTGGTTACTTGCAGGATCGACTAGATTGATCCTAGGACACATAGTCAAGAAGATTGTTATCAATGTTTGTTCTGATCATATTCATTATTTGTCTTCTTCAATAAGCGTTGTTCGATTAACAGAACAAATAGTCTCGACAATCACTTTGTTATATATAAATATGACTTCATCGAAGTGACATGACATAAAAATTAAAAGGACAATTGAAACGTAAAGAATCTTAAACTGCAGAAATATAAAAGACTTTGAAAGTAAATAGCGTGAAAGTAATTCGAAAGTAAATGACGTTAAAGTAAAGATGCAGAAACGTAAATGGCAAGAAATAAACGAAATGCAATAATTCTGAAAGATAAAAACAAAAAGATAATACACATGTATTAAAATGGTGGTGTCATACGTACATTTTCTCAGCGAACTCTTTCTCTTAACGCTTGATACTTGAGTAAATATGTGAGTGATTTGTACAAAATGAACACACAGAATCCTAACACTAAGACTCCTATTTATACTAGTTTCGACCTTAACGGCCCTACACTAATCTGCTGCCACGTTTCTCATCAGAACTTCCAGCGAAGCCATCTTTTGTTGAACGGTTACGAAACCGTCTTCGAATTTCAAATCTTCCCGCCTGAGTCCATCTTCGACGCGTGGCAGTGTATTAAACAAACACTACTAAAAAACACGCTAAGTAGTAATACTTGAATACATATTCTATGAATTTTGTCTAAGTCCCGAAGACATATGCTTTCATTAATCTTTCAGCGTTCACTTATCTTCATCGAACTTAGAAGTCTTTATTTTTCCGAAGCTGTTGCGAGCGGTAAAGCGGCAAGCAAAAGTAAGTAGGATATTATTCCCGGGTGATATAGTTATATCGTATCGTAGTCCACAGAGATGTGTGCCATTCGATCAATTAATTCGTTCTTGAGTTTGGTTTTATAAATGTATAAGAGAGTAAATGTATCAACAAGAAAACTACTCATTCCTTAATAGAATAGAATTGTCAAGCTGAAATATGATCTAGTTCTCACAAACTTAAACTTATTGACCGAATATACTCAACTTGTAACCTATCAATGTTATCACATGTCAACATTACTACCACAATATTATCTAAGTGACGATCTCTCAACCACCTAAACAACACATGAGATATCTGAACTTCCCGTAGATGCCGATCTCTCAGACAAACACGACCGCTCAGAAGCATTAAGCACTGACACTAAGTGATTATCAACCTAATCCATCTCTGCAATTAAGTTAATAGAAAATTATCCTAGATAAGCATTAGAGTCCTACGTCTCCATAGCGACTCAAACACAATAGCAACAAAGCAACAATCCAAGATAATAATCCACAAAGATATGAAAGCAAGCTTTATACAACATAATGATCAACAAATATACATGAGTTCAAAGGAGATACATACAAACAACCCAACAATGGAAATTACAAAGAGAAGAGAGAAAGAGAAAGCAAACATGTCTTGGTTTGTCAACACCAATTGATGAAGAATACACTCCCAATCCACCAATTGCAAGATCCAATGTTGTTCTCTACTCCTAATCTAATAAGAAATGAGGTGATGGAGTTGAGAGAACCCTAAAATTGGCCTCCCAAAACCATAACCCTAAAAATGAAATGAAATGAAACTATATACACAAATTTGTCTCGCAGCGCTCGCCCGGCGAGCCAATTGCTCCGCCTGGCGAGACCTTTATTCATGGCCACACAGCCTCTGCCACGTCATTAAGTGGCAAAAATATCTACTTTCGCCCAGCGAACGAATTGTTCCGCCCGGAGACTCCTTCTTCTTCCGCCCGGCGAACGGGAGGCGGCCCAAGGCAGAAACTTTGCAATTATTTTCCTCACTCGCCCGGCGAGCTAAATGCTCCGCCGGGCGAATCACACCAGCCTGCACTTTTTATTTCTTCAAATGTTTCTTCCTTTATTGATCCAAAATTGCATCTTTGAAGCTTTATTACTCAATGCTCCATACATGCTCAAATACCTACAAAATGGATGAAAAACTATTAGTCGGTACATAAATGAATCAAAAACTTGATTAAATGCAAAAGCTACATATTGTATGTAATATACACTAAAACTAGTCTAAATTGAGGAAAAAGAGAAAATAAGTGCCGCAAAACTATACACAAAATAACTAAAATTTGGCACTTATCAAACTCTCCCCAACTTAAACTTGTTTGTCCTCAAACAAGAAACAAACAAAAACTCACTCAAAAGAAAGTTTGTCCTCAAACAAGACTAAACAACTCGAAATGACAAAAACGATCAATCAAAGAATCACGAAATGACAAGTTTTGAAAAACAGAAACAAATGTATGGCTCAAATGAAAAACGGTACACACAAAGTATACTACTTACCACTACTACGATGATAACATAAAATCATGAAACCAATGCTAAATACAAAATTTATGCCAAACATTCTAAAACAATGCAAGTTCACATATGAATCACACCTAGCAAAAAGAATCATCGGTAGATGAAAAACACAAAATGAAGAATTTTCACTCATCCAACAATCTTGCAAACAATAGACAAAATTATGCATTCATCTCAAAAAATTCACATTGACACATGAAAACATAAATCACAAGGGCTTTTTAAGGTTGTAATGTGGTCGGGAAAACAAAAAGGGGTGATTCCTAATGCTAATTGAAACAAAAACTTGCCTAATTCTAAGGGAGATATAACTTCCACAAAGTTTCAAACAATACAATTTCAATCCACTTCTTCTTTCACACCAAGTGTTACACCAAACACGCCACTTATTAACACAATTTATTCCAGACTCTTTTTGTCTTACTATTTTTTAAAGCTTTTCCTCTTTTTTTTTTCTTTTTCTTTTTCTTTCTTTTTTTTTTTTTCTTTTTCTTTTTCCTCAACACATACTCAACTAACCAAATAAGCACATAATCAATGCTCTCCCCAACTTGAATTCAACCAGCGTTATACAATGAATACTCCCAACTTTCTAAGGCAAGGTAAAAACTCATACAACAACAAAAGGTTGAGGGTTCAAGAAAAAACAACAATCAAAATCCCCCAAAAAGCGAACTAATTCTCAAGTTCAAAAAGCGAAATGGATAATGACAAAAAGCTCAAAGGGGTTAACAAAAGATCACACACTCCCAAGGTGAAATGAATATATGGCTAAGGTAGTTGTGCTCAAAATCAAACAAAATGCCTTGATCATTTTCATGCTTTCACAAAGTCAATACAAACAAAAGATTAAACATAATAACATCTAGTTAAAACAAGAATTGTGGTCTCCCGCTTATGTAAACAATGGAAAGCTTCCTCACAAAAAGGTTGGGAACTAAAGTGATTCACAAATGAACAAGTATACGAAAGAATGAATGGCATACAAGTTGCAAAAAGCCTAAGTATCATGAATATGCTACAATCTAGAAAGTGATAAACACATACCTCGAACGCGTACAAAATGTTAAACTCTATCATTACCATACATCCGCAAGTCGCAACGATCAAACTTGACAAATCATCATTTGTGACCTTAAGCTATCGAGCCAAAGTTTGAACACAAACAATCGAAAACAAAAGAAAAATTATAAACAATTTAAAACCGTTGGGATGCCTCCCAACAAGCGCTTGTTTTATGTCGTTAGCTCGACGCCTTTATTGAGCTTAGTTAGTAACTTCCTCCATCATGCCATGGTGAGGATTCACCGCGCAACCTAAAGAAAGTGTCCTAACAAATACTCAAACAAACGTTACAAAACAAGAATATTTACAACAATAAGTACAAAACACAAACGATAAGAAAAACAAAACGTTTGGTGAAATTAGTTAAACAAGTTGAAAAGTGAAGATATGACATTTAAGAACTATCCGAGTTCAACTTGTTTAATAAGTCCACCAAACTAAATTAAAACAAGTATAATTATACAAAGTATATAAATTCACAAATGTATGATGTTTATAACTCAAAAACAAAGAAACAATCGCAATGCAAAACACATCCCCGACAACGGCGCCATTTTGTTGCGAGCGGTAAAGCGGCAAGCAAAAGTAAGTAGGATATTATTCCCGGGTGATATAGTTATATCGTATCGTAGTCCACAGAGATGTGTGCCATTCGATCAATTAATTCGTTCTTGAGTTTGGTTTTATAAATGTATAAGAGAGTAAATGTATCAACAAGAAAACTACTCATTCCTTAATAGAATAGAATTGTCAAGCTGAAATATGATCTAGTTCTCACAAACTTAAACTTATTGACCGAATATACTCAACTTGTAACCTATCAATGTTATCACATGTCAACATTACTACCACAATATTATCTAAGTGACGATCTCTCAACCACCTAAACAACACATGAGATATCTGAACTTCCCGTAGATGCCGATCTCTCAGACAAACACGACCGCTCAGAAGCATTAAGCACTGACACTAAGTGATTATCAACCTAATCCATCTCTGCAATTAAGTTAATAGAAAATTATCCTAGATAAGCATTAGAGTCCTACGTCTCCATAGCGACTCAAACACAATAGCAACAAAGCAACAATCCAAGATAATAATCCACAAAGATATGAAAGCAAGCTTTATACAACATAATGATCAACAAATATACATGAGTTCAAAGGAGATACATACAAACAACCCAACAATGGAAATTACAAAGAGAAGAGAGAAAGAGAAAGCAAACATGTCTTGGTTTGTCAACACCAATTGATGAAGAATACACTCCCAATCCACCAATTGCAAGATCCAATGTTGTTCTCTACTCCTAATCTAATAAGAAATGAGGTGATGGAGTTGAGAGAACCCTAAAATTGGCCTCCCAAAACCATAACCCTAAAAATGAAATGAAATGAAACTATATACACAAATTTGTCTCGCAGCGCTCGCCCGGCGAGCCAATTGCTCCGCCTGGCGAGACCTTTATTCATGGCCACACAGCCTCTGCCACGTCATTAAGTGGCAAAAATATCTACTTTCGCCCGGCGAACGAATTGTTCCGCCCGGCGACTCCTTCTTCTTCCGCCCGGCGAACGGGAGGCGGCCCAAGGCAGAAACTTTGCAATTATTTTCCTCACTCGCCCGGCGAGCTAAATGCTCCGCCGGGCGAATCACACCAGCCTGCACTTTTTATTTCTTCAAATGTTTCTTCCTTTATTGATCCAAAATTGCATCTTTGAAGCTTTATTACTCAATGCTCCATACATGCTCAAATACCTACAAAATGGATGAAAAACTATTAGTCGGTACATAAATGAATCAAAAACTCGATTAAATGCAAAAGCTACATATTGTATGTAATATACACTAAAACTAGTCTAAATTGAGGAAAAAGAGAAAATAAGTGCCGCAAAACTATACACAAAATAACTAAAATTTGGCACTTATCAGAAGCATGACCATCAGTAGCCATTTTTTAAGGGATGGCCATCAGTAACCATCTTTCCTTCGATTCTCAACTCCTTCGAAGGATAAACAACATAAAACGAAATCTTCAGCTAACAAATTGCCCCCAATAAATGCCTGTTTCGAGAATCAACAGAAATAGGCGTTTCTTGCCATTATAAGATTTCGTTTTTATGATCCTTGAAAGTTCCAAGACTGCTGACTAGCGTCATAATCACTGATAACACTGTTTCCGAGACGTCTTGTCATTTTCAAAGATGTCTTCTCATAACCTACATTCCCACGTTTTAACCTTACTTCCTGATCATTACTCCTACATACTAGGAGTGAAGCTAACTCATTCGACCGCCGTTGGATTAAATCACCAGCCGCCACGTGTCTCTCGGGTTTTACCCAAAAGATTTAAAAAGGTTTCCGTTAAACCTTTAAATACTTGATCTTGTGTCTCTATACCGCCTTTCATTCATCTTCTTCACCAAAAAATTTAAACATCTTCACTCTTTTCAGAATCTTGTTCTTTTAATCAAAAATTTCTTCATGGCTTCATCTTCAAATGTTCTTCAACCCGCTTTGAAGCTCCAATCAACGACACGTTCTGGGGAACGAGAGTTCGTTCCAAACCCTAACACTGAAGAGATACGCGCTATTTACGCTTCCCAGGTAATCATTCCCTTTGAACTCTCTGGAAAAACTCTTGCCTTTATGGGTCCGTTACCGAGTGAAAATATCCAATCTATGAATAAGTTTTTTCCTGCTTACTACAAGACTAGACCATTAGTTAGCAAAGTTAAGATAGATGAAGACGGTCGCTCTCCTTTAGGCAAATCTGCTAATATTGAGGAAACTTCAACCGCAGTCCCTGTAGCTTTAAACAAAATTAGGTTAAACTATATGATCAATTCTGTAAAAGTGTTTAGGTCAATCCCTTTAGCCAAAGATCCTGACTTGTACTATGCCTGGCTAGAAAGGGTAGAGAAACAAAAAGGATCCTTCTGGAAAGCATTAGGAATATATGATTTGATTCAACTGTCAAGAACGGGTTTAGAATACAACCAACCCATGCTAGTAGCAGCGGTTCATTTTTGGGATGCTTCTCACAACACCTTCCATCTCCCATGTGGAATGGTTACCCCCACGCTTTTCGACGTGGCCGCTATTACAGGACTTCGACCAACTGGTGAAACCTTCGACCCCAATGAAATGGATGATGACACTATTGGTTTTAACGATTCGCAAGTCACTTATACGGCATTCATCCAGAATTATCATATTACCACTGAAGCACAGTATCTGATGAAGAGCATATTGCTTTTCTAGCATTATGGCTTTCACGATGTGCCTTTTGTTCAAGATCTATCCAAGTTGCGAAAAGGTACCTTTGCATGGCTAATCAATTGCATGCTGGGAAAAAGCTCAACCTCAGCCAACTACTTCTAGGGTCTCTTTATGAAAACCTTAGTGAAGCTGCAAACCTTACCAAGAATTTCAAATCTGGTAGTTTACTTTACGCTGGTCCTTTCTGGCTATTGCAATTGTGGCTTAATGCTACATTCGAAACTCATCTTCCCTTTCGAGGAGATGTCAATGAGGAGGACAGCATAATCAAAAATCGAACTATAGAGGGGACCAGGTTAGCTTACCTAACTCCAAAAGAAGAAATGGGAAAGCTTCATGAACATTTCCTGGCGTATTCGATGATGTTTGCTCGGCGTGACCAGTTCGATCCTTCTATGGCCCCATTTGTACACAGAACAATAGGTCCTGAATGGTTTACTCGAAAATTTCCACCAACATCTCAGGATCAACAAACTGAATCTATGGAAATTTGGGAAGCCTTTCTGACCCCAAGATTGTTTTCCCACCGTCTTCGACCATCAAAGGGTCAATGTATCCTCATGTGCTATCAACCGAATTTGGTCTCAAGACAATTTGGGTTAACTCAAATAACACCCAAGTGCTTATATGAGAAAAGAAACCATGTGTGTTTCCACACTTTGTATTTGACTGAAGAGGAATGTGAACAAAAAATCGACAAATATGTTGACGTCACCAATCTTTCTCCTATTCCTTTTGAACCTTCTTTTTACTCTACACCAGATTTTCATCAATGGTGGACAGAGTATTATAGCTCTCAAATTTTTGATGCTGATAACCTTGCTCAGGAACTAACTGCAGCTTTCAATGATGTGCAGGAGAACTTCCAAAAAGGTACTTCCACTCATATTAAAGAAATCCAAGCTTTTCAAAAATTCTTTGAAACTATCTATAGGCCTGATGATCTTAGTCGGACTGTTCGTGAGGCTGCAGTTACTTTGCGCGAAAAGTTTTCCGCCAAACTAAATAAGTTGAAATTGCCCTCGTATGTTCGACCAGAACTACGTTATGAAGTGGCTTTCAAACTCAATCCTCCAAAATTCCCCCCACTACCAAGTGCTGATTTTGGTGTGGCTCTAAGTCCTCCTTTCCCAGACTGGTTCGTGTGTGGGAATGCTCTCAAAATTCTTCAAGAGAGTACCAAAAAACGCGCTGAACGAGTGGTTCCGACTAAGCATACCTTGGATACTTTCAAAGGACATCTTCATATAGATCTTAAACACGTTCGTGTCCTGACTCCAATACCTGAAGGTTTGGATTAAGGCAATCTTTTCGACTGACTTATCTTTTCTTTATTGATATACTGATTTCAGTCTCAACTACAGCTGTTGCACGAAGGAGGAAGATTAAGGAAGCTTCTGCCCAAAAAGACTCTGGGACGTCTAAAAGCAATAAACCAAGTGGGAGTGACTCCCTCGTCACTGATAAGAAGCCCACGGTACATACTTATCTCATACTCTCAATCTTGTACAATACGTGATTAGTACTCATCTTTCTCATTTTCGACTTGCCAGAGTTCGAAACCCCCAACGGGTTCGAAGCGTAAAGCTTCTTCGACCACTGGTTCGGATGGCGAAGATAAATCCCCTCCTCAAACTAGACAAGGACAGAAGAAAAAATATAAAGCTGTTACGCCTTCGAGAAAAGGGAAAAAGGCAAGTCCTTCCAAAGCTGCTTCTCCTGGTGATAAAGCGTCCTCTGAAGAGTCTCCTTTGAAAGCTGCTAGTAATGCTTTCGTTGTGGAAAGCCATAATTCAAGTCCAGACAATATTCCACCCAAGGTACTTCGGGTTTGTCCCACATATTATCTTGTGATTTTAACTGAATAATCGTACTGACACTTTACCTTGTTATTGCAGGATGATGCTGGCACTGCTACTTCCGGTTTTAAAGACCCTGGCCTCACCATTGATGTTGACAAACTTTATGGTAGTTGTCAAACTTTAACTTTCGTTAACTAAACTCTTCAAAAGTTTATTTATTTTTGAATAACTTTGCTCTGTTTAACATAGGTACCTCTCAAAATCAAACTCGTGTTCTTTCACCAGTCTTCGAAGACGTTAGGCCAATTGCTACCATATTGCCTAATGAACCAGCCGAAGAAAGCCACTCTACTGACGAATCCCCACCTACCCATCAAGGCAAAAATTTGGAAGAGGATCATCCATTCTCAGGCAGCGATAATGTGAATCAGCAATCACATGGCAACGAATATTCCGCGTCGGAGAAAGATGCTATGGAAGAAATTTCTCAGCCTGAAAAACCAGTTTCTCATGGAACTTCAACTCTTGACGCCAAAACCATTCATGAGACAACTTCGACGCCTGCCCCTGCAAAGCTTACTCCTTCAGAGCTTGAACAACTTAAGCAAACTGATCCTCTCAGTTTCTTAAAGGCCATTATGAATGTGAATACTCCTTCGCCTCCGGAGCTTAATGTCTCAATAGCTGTTACTGCAGACTCTAGTGACAAGGAAGATATCCCCAGTCTTCTTCGACAAATAAAAGAAAGATTCTTTAGGGTCAATCTTGTAGATGTTCTCAACCGGGACCCTATTAAGAGCCACAACTTAAATCAACTTCTAAAGAAAGTAGATTTGCTTCAAGTTTCCACAGAAGTTTCAGAGGTAATTGTTCTGATGGGCTCTTTACTCGAGCAACTCCAAGCTAACATCCTTCGAAGGCAAAATGTCGAAAAAGAGTTATCTGAGAAAAAGGCCTCTCATGACTCTTCATGGAATTTTCCTATGGACGCAACGAAACAAGGTGAGGCCCTCAGGCTCAAACATTCAGAAAATCAGAAGGCCATTGATGATTATGAGAAGAAAATCGGCTCTTGGAAACAAGAAATCAAGGTACTCGAGGGCAAGATAAAGGAGGCTGAAAATTGTCAAGCAGTCCTACAAAAGTCTAATCAACAAGACTTGCTCGAAGTGGTGCAGTCAGGAATGAAACATTTCGAGGCTGCACAAAAGTTAGTGCCAGAAATCGAAAAGTTGAAGAAACACCGGGCACTAATTGAACTTCGCATGTCTTCATGGGAGACTCAATATTTGAAGATCAAAAAGGATCTCCCTGAGGATTTCAACTAAATGTTTTCGATCTTGTTACTTATTGCACCTTTATTTTGTAATCGAGGCCACTGTAGACATATAATATTTGTACGCCTGACTCCCTTTTATCTTTATCATATTTGCCATTGTTGATTTAGCAAATCTTTCAATTTCTTGTCAAGATATATCTTTAGATTTCCTACAGTGCTTTTATTAAATGCAACATGTAGAACCTGAACATCCTTCGCAGCACTTTTGCCTCTAGACTTGACGTTTCCACTTCTTCTAGCCATAATCATTATTAAAAGTGACGTCACTTTCTCCAAAACGTCGGTTTTCAGACGTGCGTGCATCAGTTTTAATGATTACTTCTCAACTTCCAAGGGCGGGAAACGGCGGAAGCCATAACTCCTTTCTTTGGAAAACCAACCGCAGTCCAATCACTTATTGGCAATTAAAACCCACCCTTCAGTATTCCCCTTCTATATAAAGGGTCCAATATCACCTTTATTTCTCATTCATGCGTTTTCTCTCCAAACTAAACACAGAAAAAAGAAAACACACAACTTCTCTTTCAGAACAACTTTCTTACCTTGCAATGGCTGAACCTCTCTTCTTTAACGACATCAAAGCCCTCATTAGAGGCGAGTTCAGACTCTTTGAGGATGAACTTGTTCGCCATTTCATCAACATCGAAACCCTGTTTGTTAACCAGGAACTAGACTTCTACTTTGAGGAAGTCCTGGAGGGTGCCATTTACCCCAACATGGTGGCAGAATTCTGGATGAATGCGTCTTTACGCATAGATCCTGAAGGTAGGACCACCATTGATTCTGTTATTCGACACGCTCGTCTCAGCATTACTCCCACCACTATTGCTAATCTAATAAGATGCAATAACTCTGGTGAAACTTTTGACGACAACAGTTTCAACATGACTACTCATCTCATGCTGAGAGCTCTTGTGGATAATGACCGCTTCAGTGCCAAAGTCATCAGGATCTGGCACAAGATGCTCGTGGGGAACTTCCAACCTCGACGGATTGACGAAAACGACATCATGGTTGAAGACTTGGAGTTTATCCTCTGCGGTCTTCGAGGGAAGAAAATTAACATCCCTTTGACGATCTTCAAGGGACTTGTTAAAGCTGTCTCTGCCGGTGTCGACCGTCGAGGGGTTGTGACTTGTCTTCCGTACGGGAGACTCCTTAGCTATATTTTTCTTAAGAAAGGCGTAGTGAGAAGGATGCGTACTTCTGGAGCTATGGATATGTTCGAGGCTGAACCTTCTCCCGTGTTGTGTTTGGACAATTTAAACCAAAGGATTGACTAGCAAGTTTTTTACCTTAGGTTTAATCTTTTTATATATATTTATGCCTTCTTCCTTTTGTAACTTCAGATCCTATTCTTTGGATCTTTTTGTAATGAATGTACTCCCATGCTTGAAATGAAAAAGAATATTTTGGTGTCTTCTTTGATTTTTCTTTCCATAATTCTTCCTGATTGTGAAGCCATTTTGGTGCCTGACCATTTTGGCTTTTCGTATCCTTGGGTATCTACGTCTTTGCAATCCTTACTTCGTGCATACTTGGTTTATATCTCTTCAAATATTTCCTGTTGTCATACCCTAAAATTTGCCCACATATATTTACAATGGCCACTTTATTACGAATAAAAGTGATGGGGCGTTTGGTAAGAGTGTAAGGTTTGCGAGTGCGAGCTCCCGAGTTCGAATCCCATTTACTAACATTTTTTTTATTTGGTTGCTAAATCTAGTTTTAATTTTAATTTTTTTCATTTATATTCAAAAATCAAAAAAATAAGTTTTTTTAATAATTTAATTTTAATTTTCGTATTTATTAATTAAGCAATTTTAAAAAAATATTTATTTTTTACTTTTTGCCATTTTATGCACTTTCTAGTCAAAAAATCCAAAATACAAAAAATATTTGATTGATTTTATTTTAGGACAGTTTTTATCAAAATGATTATAATTTGAAGATCAAATCAAATTTGATTTCAAATTTTAATTATTATTGATTTTATTTTATTTTAAGTTTAACCTAATTTTATCTTATAAATACTAATCTTATTCTCTAACTTCTCGGGGGGAACTAATCCTAACCTAGGGGACCTTCTTTTTCACGTACAACCAAAAACCCTCATTCTTTCTTAAACACAAAAAAAAAACCTTTCTCACACGTAGAAACCTCTCCTAATTTTTTTCTTCTTCTTTATTACGGCAAACTAACAACCCCTACTTTCCGGTTCTCATGTATCCACAACCGAACACGTAAAAATTCCCTTGGTACCTTCATACTTCCAACCACGGTACACCATTCCATAGGTCCAAGAACTTCAGAGAAAGACTCTCACAACTGAACCTGTAGAAGCAGCACCAACGAAATTCAACCCTCAATCCAAACTTCTTCACCAATCAGAACCAACAACAAACCATTATTCATCGATTACAACGATTCAATATCGAATACAACTCAGCAACTCAACAAACCGCATGTGAACATCAAAGCATAACTGTCCCCTTCGCCTCAACTCTCCAACAACGCACCACTTCAACGCTATAGAAGCCAGAATCGCGATGCCTAAGGCCACACTCGACGAACACCGACATGCAGCAACGGTACACAAAAACAACAACCGCTGAGAATGCCGATGAATTATTTGTTGTGTTTCGATTTTGTTGTTGCAGGTTGTTGTTGAAGAAGAAGACAGAAGTAGAAGAGAGCAAGTCGGAGATCATTGTCGTCGCCGATGAATCGCTAACTCCGCCTTCAACAACACCCTTCCAATCTCTTGCCGCGACATAAAAGCCTCTGCACACAAAAAATGTCCCTGGTAATATCTTTTCTTAGATTCATAGTTATTGAGATTTGGTTAAAATAAATTGATACTAAAAGCATGTTGCTATCTCATTTGCATGAAAGAAATTGGGGTTGGGGAAGAAGAGCGGTTGTTTCACGTTTCAGGAAAAGAAACTTTACTCTCTTGTTCTTATCTGCTTGTTTTAATTATATTGTTTGTTTTATTATTTTTTCTAATTGCCATACCGAGTTGTCGCTTTATTGTTGGCTAGAGAATAGGAGTTGAAAAGTCAGCCTTGTTCCTTGCGTTTCTCTCTCTCTATGGTATTCTTTGTTTTTTTATTATTCTCTTTATGTTATGGTGTGTGCATTATAGTAAATGTGAAGCATGTGTGTTTGTGGTTACAGAGTGTAGAGATGAAAAGTTAATGCATATTCATGCATTTAAATATTCTCATGTGTAACAAGGTGTATATATTGTTAATCTTAGTAGAAAGTCAAAATGAGATATCCCACTAATTTAAGTTTTAAATGTTTGTTGCTCATTTAATAAAAAACTTAATAATAAAACACCAAAAGAAATAAAAAATACAAACAAACTTGTGATTTAAATTTTTTTTATATATTTAAAAATACTAAAAAATATAGTTTTGTTTTAATTTTAATTTCTTTTAGATTTTAATATGCTTACTTCTAGGTTAATATTTGCTAATATTTTTGTCATTTTTCATGCATTATTATACATGTATTCGTTGCTACCATTTTCTTGTTTATTGCGAGGCGCATTCGAGCTGTTTACCTATTCTCGGGGTATTCGCAAATTCATCCTCATTCTCCTCCACTAGATCTCGCTAGATCTCGCTAATTCCAGATCTAAAGGACCAGAACGCGCTGCTCCGCCATAGACCTCCACCACGCTGAATCAGGGTTAGCAACAGGGTGTCCTCCGACTATGCGCCTCGCCTATTACGAAGCTAAGTCCCGACTCTATTATTTTATTTAAATATTTGTTTGCCTTAGAAAAATATTATTAGGGTTTCATCCTCACAAGTCAATGGACTCTTTTTGTGCTCACTTCTTTTTCTGTTTGCCTTTGCTCTGCCAATTTTTTCAGGGTTAACCCCGAGGCTTCCTCCGACTGCCAACCATATCAGATCAAATCAGAGCTAAGTGCCTTTGTTTATATATTTTATTTTGAATTTCTTTATCCTTTTATTTTTAGGGTTAGCAAGGTTTAGCTCCGAACCGATAATGCACTTACCCATTTTTTTTGTTTATTCTTCCTTTTCTAATCTTCAGGGTTTGTCAGTTTCCAAAGCTACGAGTATCGGTAACCCTAAACCCTAAACTATTATATTTTCTGCTTTTAATCCCGCTGGTTTCAATTCCCCTCTCCTCCGCTGGTTGCAATTTCCCTTCCCCATATTGCTTTAACTTTATTGTTCATATTAACTGCGTGGTTAGTAATTCTAGGGAGTGCAAGCCTTTAATGAACTTAGATAACTAATTATAAGATAATTTTCTGAATATAATCACATGATTGGTGCACACACGCACACTTTTGGGGTAACCCTCTCTGTTGCCTGTTGCCTTGTTGCCTGTTGCCTTGTGTTTTTTGCAGAATAGTCATGTCCCTCGAATACAAGGATACCTCAGCCATGTTGCCTCGATAAAAGGTCATGAGACCCTAAAATGATGCTGCCTTCGATACACTAACATGACCTCGACCCTCGGAAGTTGCCCACGAATAAGGCTGAGGTATCCTCTGGTTGCCTACGAAAAAAGGCTATTCTGATCCTTCCTCTTAGACTACCTGCCTCTTTATGGCATGGGTCAGTCTTTGAGCGGATGATAATTCGATGACCCTTCAACCTCCAAACGAAAGGCTTCCTGCCCTCTTATGGCAAGGATAGACCCTTTCATTCTGAAAGGCTAAAAAGAGACCTATCATCTGAATTTAAGGTAATTGCCCCTAATTGCCTTGCAATGCTCAATTTTCATATTCTTTCTCACAATTCTTCAAAAAACTGGCTACGCTCATTTACGAGCTAAAGTCCACTTTTTTTCTTTCATCTACTTTTTCTAAAGACAAACGAGCAAGCAACGCAATTAAGAGCCCATGGAAAACCATGGATGCAAAGGGTGCCTTACACCTTCCCTTTGCATAAATTACCCCCCGAACTTAGATCTTTTTTAAAAGGTTTTTTTTCTGTTTCTTTTTGCCTTTCTGATTTAGTTTGGATAAAATAAAAGTCGGTGGCGACTCTTGCTTAACCGCGACATTTCGATCAATAAAAAGTCAGTTCACCGTATTACAGAACTGGAGACTCTGCTGGGGATTTATAATTCGATTAAAAGAGGGGTTACCTTAAAAGTTTAGGATTCACTTAATTGTTTTCTATTGTCTGCTTTGCTTGCTTTATTTTTCAGGGACGTTTTGGGAAAATTAAAGGACGAATCCTATTCCCGGATTCAAGAACACTTAAGATTAGGAGTGGCATAGTCATGGCGACCTCTTTCACATATGTGGAAGATGAGTCAATATGAAGTTCACGCTTGAGTTAGGACTCCATAGCATATGCACACCTTTCTCAAATGAGGGGGGTCTATGTATGTGTCTGTGGGTGCGCCGGAGCTCAAGGACCTTTAGTTACCCTTAACCCATCCTGGCCTTTAGGAACGTAGTGGGGGGACTACTCTTGACAAATGTTAAGAACTAGTCGCTACCCGATGCTACAATTCAGATAGGTTCTTTCTCAAAGTATCATTGCATGGTGCGAATGCATCATGTCCGAGGGTGCTTTAGAAGAGCTGACAATTCTGGATAACTTGTAGAACCCGTTGCTGAAATCTCCTTATCCATAGAAATACCCTTGGGAAGGACACCTGATCAGACTCCATGCAAGCCATAAGCCAAAAAATTGTGTGACTTGTGTGACTTGCGTGACTTGTGTGACTTGTTTGCGTTTGCTACTAACCTTCACTTCCTTGCAGGTTTTGTTGAAAGGATTTGTTTGTCCTTATCATCTCACACTGAGTCTAACGAGTTGCATTCGCATAACATACTAACATTTGTTTCCTTGCAGGTTTTGTTAAAGGACTTTTTTGCCCTCCCTATCCCACGTTGTGCTTAATGCATTGCACTCGCATGACATCATAAGCATAACACGATTTAACTAACCCTTTCAAGGATCTTAGAGATTTAGGGCGCACAATTTCAGGGACTATTATCAAGGACTGAATCCCCATCTAAGGGGCAAGAGGATTTATTTTCCTCTGGCCACGTACCTTCCAATTCAAAGACTCAGTACCTATCAAGGGGCAAGAGGATTTATTTTCCTCTAGCCGTGTACTTTCAAATTCAGAAGTATCCCCGAATCAGAGGCGATGACCCACTCGATATGGTGAGCTTGATTCTCAAAGAAGGATGTTCAAAGACAAGAGTCAGGATTCTTCAAACAAATATGCGACCAAATCACTTTCCAATGTTGCTGACTAAATTCCTTAAAGATCCTTGAAAACATTGCATTTGCATTCATGACATTGCATATTTCTAACTTTGTTTTCAGGTTCCGCCTCGACAATCATTCCTCTCAGATATAATCGAGCTGGAGATTCATTCTGGCAAGCCCTTTTACATTCCAAAACTTCGTCAAATAACTCATCGACTCTAACAAGCAAGCATTCTCTATCAGATATGGTCTAACGTACGACCCGTTCTGGTATTCTCAGTCGAATATGGTCTAATGTATGACTCGTTCTGGCATTATTCATCAGATATGGTTTAATGTATGACTCGTTCTGGTATTCTCCTTCAGATATGGTTTAATGAATAACTCGTTCTGATATCCTTCCTCAGATATGGTCCAACGTATGACTCGTTCTGACATTCCAACAGATATGGTCTAATGTATGACTCGTTCTGACATTCCAACAGATATGGTCTAATGTACGACTCGTTCTGCTATTCCTCTTCAGATATGGTCTAATGTATGGCTCGTTCTGATATTCCTCCTCAGATAGGGTCCAAATGTATGATCCGTTCCTCTCATCACAAACAATGTTGTGCACAATCTGAAAGGTCGCAATGGACACAGCCAAACTGTGGGGACAATTCTGATCTCTACACCAGTTCCACAATAAAGACGCAAGTCAGATGTAACTAAGCGTCAATTCACAAAGATCAATATGTCATTGGCTCAAGCATTACAACACCTACTAAAGTCGGAGTTGATCACTTTAAAGGATCCCCCTAAGAATCCTAGTACTTCTGCTCGTAGCTATAATCCTAATGTGAGGTGTGCATATCACTCTGATAGTCCTGGTCATGATACAAATAGTTGCTGGTCATTGAAAAACTAGATTCAAGACATGATCGATGCTGGAGAAATTGAATTCAACAATGCGAGAACTCCTGTGGTGATCACCGCTCCTATGCCTAGTCACGACAAGACTAACTAATGTCTGAAGTGGATGACCTTTTAATCATTAGCTTTACTTTCATTTGCAATTTCTATTCTGTTTGTTTAAACATTCGAATCATGATAGACATTATTTGTTTTAATAATTATCATCAGTGCATTGCATATGTTTGTCTTGAATACATTATTTCGTTATCACTCATTTTAAATTGCGTATTTACTTTGCATATGTTTTGTGTCTACTCAACTCTTGCTAAAGCTGTATACCTTTTGAGGGAGGATGACGAAAACGATACCGCAACCTCATACAGTATGCTTTTGAACAGACTATGCTGATGATGTACAGGCATTGTTTCAATTCCTAAACAGTGGAGATATAAGGATGATAATCCCTCGTCAACCCCGTTGAGCCTAAGAAGTAGAAGTTTCTTTCTTGTGCTAATTAAAACCCTTGATCATAACCTGGGGCAGGGTAGTTCTCAGTTAATTTGGCTGTGCATTCTATTTTTATTCAGTACATCTTTCAACAAAGGTTTCAATCACAAGCGTTCATCCGCACACATCAAAGAAATGTTGGAAATATCAATCAAAAGACAATGACGGTTCATCAATCATCAAACAAGGAAGTCAATATCTTTCCAAAAAAAAATGGGAAAAACATATAATACAAAGAAAAGCCTGCTAAGTCAAAAATCAAAAGAAGACTTGGGCAAAAATCAAGGCGTCCCGTTGACTGTAAGCTCAAAAGAGACAGTTCAGGCAAAAGTTAGGGATATCAAAAAGAGAAAAAAAAAAGAAAAGAAAAAAGAAATCAATAAATTCTTGAACAACTCAAAGTTGTGACTACCAAAAGGAAGAAGTGACTGCCATCTCAAAAGTTCTCTCTGCTTGTGAATCATCATCATTCTCAAAGGTGCAAATCCAGAAATCTCTTAGAACCTGAATGCATAAGTTGAATTAACTGAGCTTAGGACTGAAGAACATCATGAAGAAGGGGATGGGTATAAATAAATTTTGAGCCATTATCCTTTGTTTCTTAAACCGTGAACCAAGCCACGTTACAACCCTTGAAAGTCCTAACTGAAGCATGGTTAGTTCGAAAGCATACTGTCATAACAAAGGTATCCCGACTCCCTAAGGTTTACCACAAATGCTGAGTTGATATTTCGTTTTTACAAACATCTCGTTTTTACAAACATCACGTTGTTACAAATATCATGCTTTTACAAAAATCGCGCCTTTACATCTCTTGTTTTAATGTTTTTCAAAAATTCAAGACAGACGTATGCATTGCATCTCATGAATTCATTATTAAACATATTCTGCTACATAATTTCAAATGTTAGCATCAGAAAGAACTTGCACAGGGTACAACTAACGACTGAAAGTTATCCGACAGACAAGATTACTCCGAGAAGCAATGTCTCTACGTATACAAGGGGCATGGCACACTGTGCCCAATCAATCTGGGGCAATCAAGTCAAGATCCCAAGAATCTTTCAAATGCCAAACAATCAGAGGCGTATATCCCAAGGGGGTTCCAAACTATTTCCCGATCAATCTGGGGCAACCAAGTCAAGGCTCCGAGAGTCTCTCAAAATGCCAAACAGCCAAAGGCGTGCATCCCAAGTGGGTTTCAAGCTATGTCCCGATCAGTCAGGGCATCATGCTAAGTACTAGGGGCATGTCGCCCATCGTGCACATCTCATAAAAATCCTCGCGAGGCGAATCTTTCCAAAGTTCCTGCTAACTGGGGCAAATCTATGCAAGTCCAGTTCAACATCTTGATCAATACTCAGTGGCGTGTCCTGAATCAAGTAGTAAGTTACTATGATACTGGGGGCAACTTTCAAGACACACACATCTCCCCACAGAGTAATCATTAAGAAGATATCTTCAAACATACTCGTCCCGACAAAGACATGGCTCCCCAACAGAGTTTACATCTTCAACACCACCGGTTCTCCGACACTTTGCTCTTCTCCAACATGGCTTACTAATATCTTTCATCCGCAGTCAGGATCCATCAAACTACTGATCATCCCCAAGCAGAAACCATAAATCCCCGGCTGAGCATCTTCAAGACAAGATCGGACAGTAAAATCACAAGGATACAGAGATTTATTTTCTCAATCGAGACAACAAAAAATCATATTCACATATCACATGTCATAAACATATTCATACAATTGCATACACTTTCATACATAATACATAAAGCATCACAACAAGTGCGTACATAACATGCGAGGTTCTCATTTATTTTGAGAATCTCGTCACATAAACGCATTACATGCATCATGACATGGCATAAAAAACTAACTCTACCTTTTTCAGGTTACTGCTGCAGTCAAATAAACATTATCAAAACCTTTCAGATCTAAGTCGATACCTTGGACGGTTCCTTAATGATCTACCTTTGGAGTTAAGTCGATACCTTGGACGGTTCCTTAATGATCCACCTTCAGAGTTAAGTCGATACCTTGGACGGTTCCTTAACAATCTACCTTCAGATCTAAGTCGATACCTTGGACGGTTCCTTAATGATCTACATTTGGAAGTTAAGTCGACACCTTAGACGGTTCCTTAATGATCCACCTTCAGAGTTAAGTCGACACCTTGGACGGTTCCTTAACAATCTATCTTCAGAGTTAAGTCGACACCTTGGACGGTTCCTTAACAATCTATCTTCAGATTTAAGTCGATATCTCAGACGATTCCTTAAACAACCAACTTTTCAAAAACTAAAAGTAGTTCCGTAATGATCAACGATCAAACAACTACTTCTCAAACACCCCAAACATAAATGCGTGACTTACTGGATGGCATCCTCAAGCCCATCCCCGACAAAGGCAAATTTCTTGGTATTCTAGTGTTCAATCATCTTCCACCTTCAGATACCGACTGGCATACAAACCACTCTACATCTTCAGGTTTAAGACAATTGAACAGGGGCAGCTGTCATACCCTAAAATTTGCCCACATATATTTACAATGGCCACTTTATTACGAATAAAAGTGATGGGGCGTTTGGTAAGAGTGTAAGGTTTGCGAGTGCGAGCTCCCGAGTTCGAATCCCATTTACTAGCATTTTTTTTATTTGGTTGCTAAATCTAGTTTTAATTTTAATTTTTTTCATTTATATTCAAAAATCAAAAAAATAAGTTTTTTTAATAATTTAATTTTAATTTTCGTATTTATTAATTAAGCAATTTTAAAAAAATATTTATTTTTTACTTTTTGCCATTTTATGCACTTTTTAGTCAAAAAATCCAAAATACAAAAAATATTTGATTGATTTTATTTTAGGACAGTTTTTATCAAAATGATTATAATTTGAAGATCAAATCAAATTTGATTTCAAATTTTAATTATTATTGATTTTATTTTATTTTAAGTTTAACCTAATTTTGTCTTATAAATACTAATCTTATTCTCTAACTTCTCGGGGGGAACTAATCCTAACCTAGGGGACCTTCTTTTTCACGTACAACCAGAAACCCTCATTCTTTCTTAAACACAAAAAAAAAACCTTTCTCACACGTAGAAACCTCTCCTAATTTTTCTTCTTCTTCTTTATTACGGCAAACTAACAACCCCTACTTTCCGGTTCTCATGTATCCACAACCGAACACGTAAAAATTCCCTTGGTACCTTCATACTTCCAACCACGGTACACCATTCCATAGGTCCAAGAACTTCAGAGAAAGACTCTCACAACTGAACCTGTAGAAGCAGCACCAACGAAATTCAACCCTCAATCCAAACTTCTTCACCAATCAGAACCAACAACAAACCATTATTCATCGATTACAACGATTCAATATCGAATACAACTCAGCAACTCAACAAACCGCATGTGAACATCAAAGCATAACTGTCCCCTTCGCCTCAACTCTCCAACAACGCACCACTTCAACGCTATAGAAGCCAGAATCGCGATGCCTAAGGCCACACTCGACGAACACCGACACGCAGCAACGGTACACAAAAACAACAACCGCTGAGAATGCCGATGAATTATTTGTTGTGTTTCGATTTTGTTGTTGCAGGTTGTTGTTGAAGAAGAAGACAGAAGTAGAAGAGAGCAAGTCGGAGATCATTGTCGTCGCCGATGAATCGCTAACTCCGCCTTCAACAACACCCTTCCAATCTCTTGCCGCGACATAAAAGCCTCTGCACACAAAAAATGTCCCTGGTAATATCTTTTCTTAGATTCATAGTTATTGAGATTTGGTTAAAATAAATTGATACTAAAAGCATGTTGCTATCTCATTTGCATGAAAGAAATTGGGGTTGGGGAAGAAGAGCGGTTGTTTCACGTTTCAGGAAAAGAAACTTTACTCTCTTGTTCTTATCTGCTTGTTTTAATTATATTGTTTGTTTTATTATTTTTTCTAATTGCCATACCGAGTTGTCGCTTTATTGTTGGCTAGAGAATAGGAGTTGAAAAGTCAGCCTTGTTCCTTGCGTTTCTCTCTCTCTATGGTATTCTTTGTTTTTTTATTATTCTCTTTATGTTATGGTGTGTGCATTATAGTAAATGTGAAGCATGTGTGTTTGTGGTTACAGAGTGTAGAGATGAAAAGTTAATGCATATTCATGCATTTAAATATTCTCATGTGTAACAAGGTGTATATATTGTTAATCTTAGTAGAAAGTCAAAATGAGATATCCCACTAATTTAAGTTTTAAATGTTTGTTGCTCATTTAATAAAAAACTTAATAATAAAACACCAAAAGAAATAAAAAATACAAACAAACTTGTGATTTAAATTTTTTTTATATATTTAAAAATACTAAAAAATATAGTTTTGTTTTAATTTTAATTTCTTTTAGATTTTAATATGCTTACTTCTAGGTTAATATTTGCTAATATTTTTGTCATTTTTCATGCATTATTATACATGTATTCGTTGCTACCATTTTCTTGTTTATTGCGAGGCGCATTCGAGCTGTTTACCTATTCTCGGGGTATTCGCAAATTCATCCTCATTCTCCTCCACTAGATCTCGCTAGATCTCGCTAATTCCAGATCTAAAGGACCAGAACGCGCTGCTCCGCCATAGACCTCCACCACGCTGAATCAGGGTTAGCAACAGGGTGTCCTCCGACTATGCGCCTCGCCTATTACGAAGCTAAGTCCCGACTCTATTATTTTATTTAAATATTTGTTTGCCTTAGAAAAATATTATTAGGGTTTCATCCTCACAAGTCAATGGACTCTTTTTGTGCTCACTTCTTTTTCTGTTTGCCTTTGCTCTGCCAATTTTTTCAGGGTTAACCCCGAGGCTTCCTCCGACTGCCAACCATATCAGATCAAATCAGAGCTAAGTGCCTTTGTTTATATATTTTATTTTGAATTTCTTTATCCTTTTATTTTTAGGGTTAGCAAGGTTTAGCTCCGAACCGATAATGCACTTACCCATTTTTTTTGTTTATTCTTCCTTTTCTAATCTTCAGGGTTTGTCAGTTTCCAAAGCTACGAGTATCGGTAACCCTAAACCCTAAACTATTATATTTTCTGCTTTTAATCCCGCTGGTTTCAATTCCCCTCTCCTCCGCTGGTTGCAATTTCCCTTCCCCATATTGCTTTAACTTTATTGTTCATATTAACTGCGTGGTTAGTAATTCTAGGGAGTGCAAGCCTTTAATGAACTTAGATAACTAATTATAAGATAATTTTCTGAATATAATCACATGATTGGTGCACACACGCACACTTTTGGGGTAACCCTCTCTGTTGCCTGTTGCCTTGTTGCCTGTTGCCTTGTGTTTTTTGCAGAATAGTCATGTCCCTCGAATACAAGGATACCTCAGCCATGTTGCCTCGATAAAAGGTCATGAGACCCTAAAATGATGCTGCCTTCGATACACTAACATGACCTCGACCCTCGGAAGTTGCCCACGAATAAGGCTGAGGTATCCTCTGGTTGCCTACGAAAAAAGGCTATTCTGATCCTTCCTCTTAGACTACCTGCCTCTTTATGGCATGGGTCAGTCTTTGAGCGGATGATAATTCGATGACCCTTCAACCTCCAAACGAAAGGCTTCCTGCCCTCTTATGGCAAGGATAGACCCTTTCATTCTGAAAGGCTAAAAAGAGACCTATCATCTGAGTTTAAGGTAATTGCCCCTAATTGCCTTGCAATGCTCAATTTTCATATTCTTTCTCACAATTCTTCAAAAAACTGGCTACGCTCATTTACGAGCTAAAGTCCACTTTTTTTCTTTCATCTACTTTTTCTAAAGACAAACGAGCAAGCAAAGCAATTAAGAGCCCATGGAAAACCATGGATGCAAAGGGTGCCTTACACCTTCCCTTTGCATAAATTACCCCCCGAACTTAGATCTTTTTTAAAAGGTTTTTTTTCTATTTCTTTTTGCCTTTCTGATTTAGTTTGGATAAAATAAAAGTCGGTGGCGACTCTTGCTTAACCGCGACATTTCGATCAATAAAAAGTCAGTTCACCGTATTACACCCGTTTACTCTCAAGATCCTATGATCTTCTGCTAATTCTTCGATTTCATAAGCATTGTTCGAGAATACTTTTAAAATTCGAAAGGGTCCTTCCCAATGTGGGGACCATTTACCAAGTGCCTGATTCTTTCGATCTATAGGCAAAATAACTTTCCAGACTAAGTCATTATTAACAAAAGTTTTACCTTTCACTTTTTTATTATAAGCTCTGGACACTCTTTCCTTTTGCCTTTTTATCATTTCCAGCGCTCGAAGTCTGTCTTCGTCCAAATCTACTAACTCATTCATCATCAACTCCCAGTATACATTGGGAGGAATGTCTGCTTGTCTTTGTATCCTTACTGATTGCAAACATATCTCAATTGGAAGAACTGCGTCATGTCCAAACGTCAACTGGAAAGGAGTTGTATTCGTAGCTTCTTTTGGAGATGTTCGACAAGCCCAAAGTGCTTGATCTAAAGTCTTATGCCAATTCTTGGGTCTCTTTCCTACATGCTTCTTGATAAGACCAATTATTATTTTATTTGCTGCTTCAACCTGTCCATTTGCTTGGGCATAATAAGGTGTAGAAGTAAATAGCTTGAAACCTATTTCTCTGGCAAAATCTTGCATTTTTCGTCCAGTAAAGACTGATCCCTGATCAGTTGTTATACTTTCTGGGATTCCAAATCTATATATAATGTATTTCTGAATAAACTCGATCAGCGCCTCTTGATCCACGTTTGCCAGTGGTATTGCTTCAACCCATTTTGTGAAATAGTCTATTCCTACCAAAATGTATCTTTGCCCTTTGGATGATTTGGGGTGAATCTCTCCAATCAAATCTAGTGCCCATCCCCTGAAAGGCCATGGTTTTACTATTGTACTTAGCTCGTTTGCTGGAGCGTGTTGGATACCTGCATGTTCTTGGCACTCTTGGCACCCTTTCGCGAACTCTATACAATCCTTTAGCATCGAAGGCCAATACATCCCATAACGAAACAAGAGCCATTTCATTTTGTGCCCTGCTTGATGTGCACCACATGCTCCACTATGTACGTTCGACAGAGCCAAGTATGCTTCTGCTTCTCCCAAGCATTTCAACAATACCCCTTCGGGAGTTTTCTTGAACAATTCATTTCCCATCAGAAAATATGACAGGGCTCTATACTTGATTTTTCTGTCTGTATCCGTCGAAGGATTTTTTAGATAGTTAATAATTGGATTCCTCCAATCTGTGTCAGCCAATGAATCTATATTTAGTACCTCGAATTGTTCTTTATTGGCATAACCCAATTGTGAATCTTCCAGATCACTTGGCGAAAGTTTAGTAAACATTGCTCTTCCTCTTACTTCAATCAATTCTTCCAACTTTTCTTTTGATACTTTATATCCCGAAGCTAATTGAGCCAAGTCGTTTGCTTCCTGGTTATTCGCCCTTGGTACATGTTTTAATTCCACGTATTCGAATTTCTTGAGTAACCTATTTGCGATGATAAAATACATGATCAGATTCTCTTTGATGCACTTGTACTCCTTTGTCAATTGTTTGATGACCAATTCGGAGTCTCCTTTAATTTCGACTCTGGTTGCCCCCAATTCTAACAAAGCCTCAAGTCCAGCGATTAAAGCCTCGTATTCAGCTTCATTATTGGAGCATGATGGACCTTCGATTTTATACTTGAGCTTTGTTGGAATTCCATCAGGAGAAATTATCAACATTCCAATACCAGTTCCCTCTCTATGCGTTGAACCATCGAAATATAACTTCCAAGGTTTCAAATCTACACAATGCTGATGATTCTCAACCACCGCATGGTCAACAATAAAGTCTGACACAATCTGACCTTTCATTGCCTTGAGAGGCTGAAATATTAATGAATATTCAGTAAGGGCTAAAGCCCATTTGCCAACTCGACTATGTAGTATTGGCTTAGATAACATATGTTTAATAACATCATAATGAGATGAAACATAAACATCAACTGGTTTTATATAATACTTGAGTTTGATACAGGAGAAATACAAACAAAGGCAGAGTTTTTCTATATCAGTATATCTAGTCTCTGCATCATTGAGTACTCTACTTAGATAATAAATGGCTCTTTCGATGCCATTCTCATCCTCCTGGGCAAGCATGCTGCCTATTGTTTTATCTGATGCTGAAATATATAGGCGCATGTGCTTCTTCCCATTTGGGGGAGATAGAATTGGTGGACAAGTCAAGTATTGCTTTATCTGATCGAAAGCTTCTTGATGTTCAGCACGCCATTCGAACTTCCCTTGCTTAAGCCGAAGTAGAGGTGAGAAAGCTTGCGTGCGTCCACTTAAATTAGAGATAAATCTTCTTAAGAAATTTATCTTACCCAACAATGATTGTAATTCTTTCTTCGTGGAGGGAGACTTGGTCTCCATAATGGCTTTTGTCTTGTTTTGGTTGATTTCTATCCCTTTTTTGTGGACTACGAAACCCAAGAAATCTCCTGCCTGCACAAAGAAAGCACATTTAAGGGGGTTCATCTTCAAGCCATATTTCCTCATTCTTTCGAATGATTGGCTCAAATGATCGAGATGACTCATACCCGAGGTAGATTTTACCACAATGTCATCTATATACACTTGCATGAATGTTTCTATGAAGTCGTGAAATATGGAATTCATTGCTCTTTGATAAGTTGCCCCTGCGTTTTTTAAACCAAAAGGCATCACAACCCATTCGTAAGTGCCTATTGCTCCTGGGCAACGAAATGCTGTCTTGGATACATCATCTTCTGCTATAAAAATTTGATTGTATCCCGAATATCCATCCAACATGCTTAAATACTCAAAACCTGCGGCCGAGTCTACTAGCATTTCTGCTATAGGCATGGGATACTCGTCTTTCGGAGTAGCTGCATTAAGGTCGCGAAAGTCTATGCACACTCTTAATGAGCCATTCTTTTTAATTACAGGTACTATATTAGCAATCCACTCAACATACCTTGTAGTTCGGATAAATTTGCACCGTAAGAGTCTTTCGACCTCTGCTTTAATCTTCGAGTGAATCTCTGGCGCGAATCTTCTGGGAGTTTGTTTTATTGGCTTCTTCCCTTCTTTTATTGGTAGTTTCAATTCGACTAAGTCTCTTTCGAGACCAGGCATCTCATCATAATCCCAAGCAAAACAATCTCTATTGTCTTTCAACATTTTGATGACCGTCGCTTTCAATTCTGGTTCTAGTTTCGCGCTGATATATGTTATTCTCTTTTGATCATTGTCTCCAAGATTGACTTCTTCAAGCGGATCTTGGGCCAACATCTTTATGTTCGACGCCATCGGGTCTTTTTCAAATCCCAACGGTTCCTCGTCGTATATTGCATCTAACCTTTGACTTGGTTCTTCTCCTATGATTTCTTCAACTGGACCCGTATCTTCAGGGAGTTCGAAACTCGTACGTATTTCCAATTCTGATATTCCTTCTTTGGTTAGGACTGTATTTATCTTTGCATTTGATAGTCCGGCTTCGAGAGCCGTTTTTCTTTTGTTCTCGGCCACATAGGCCGAAATCTTTTCGAAAAACGCAGACTCAGACATGATTAATGTCATCGTCCCAGCCCGTTGGCCGTACTGCTGGATAATTCTCCGATGTTGCTGGATCTGGTGGACCATCCATGATCTCCCTATCCCATTGGAATCCATTTGGGTGTAAAGTCAAATAGTACATTGCATTTTTGTTTGGGGTATACATCTCTTCAGCAGCATGACAAGGGCCTATGTTTGCCAAGTTCCTGTCGAAGTTGTTTTTGTTCACCTGGTTGACCTCAGCCATGTAATAACTCTGATCACCTTCGATATTCTCCACTATACCATCTTCTCTCCAAATTGTCACCCTCTGATGCATGGTTGAGGGTACAGCCGCTACTCCATGAATCCATTCCCTACCAAGCAAAAGGTTGTAGTTTGCCTTTGCTGGTATAACCATGAACATGGTTGGCCTGGTAACTGAGCCTACTGTCAAATTGACTTGAACAACTCCCAGAGTTTGTCCTATTTTGCCTTCGTAGTTGGATAAAACCATGTTATGTGGCCTTATATCCGTATCGAACATACCAACTCTTTTTAGCATGTATTGAGGCATTAGGTTCACTGCTGCTCCCCCATCAACTAGGACTTTATTTATGCCCACGTTCTCAATCTTAGCCCTGATATAAAGTGGCTTCAAATGATTTCGCATACCCTCATCAGGCCTTTCGAAGAAAGCATTTTGTTCTTCTACTGCACCGTTATTCAGCACATAGTAACACACGGGTCTGTGTTTTGCCATTTCTTCGATATCAGCCTCTTCACAGTCTTCTACTTCAGTTTCCTGATTAAACTCGTGAGGGAGTACCGAGACAACATTGCAATTCAAGTTTATAGATGATACTCCATCAGAGTCAAAATCATTCGTCATTCTATCCTCTTCTTTCCAAGAAGTTGAACGCATCTTGTCTTCTTCATCCAAGAGTTTTTCAGCTTCGAATAGTCTGCGTTCCACCGGAGGTTTGTTCGACTTTGCCCCCTGGTATGGGACTTGGTTGCTACTAGAGTCTCCAGCTTCTCTTGGCATGTATTCCTTCTGAGCCTTTTTTATTCTCTGATGCCTTCTCCACTAGGACCGAGACATAGGATTTTTTCCTTTATAATTCTCCAACCGATACGCCTCTCGATTTGACCTTTGAAATTGTTTCCTATATGCCATTGCAGTTCTACCACCTTGGTCCCAACTTCGCCATTTGTTGGTTCTTGCATCAGCTTGTACCCACCTATCCCTGGGTGCCTTTGCAGGGACTTTGAACGTCACCCTTCGAGTCCTAGGATGTGGGCTATCAGGCCTCTTTGTTGGAGTCCAAATGTCGAAACCGTACAGGTTGGGACGCAACCCCTGAGTTTCTTGACTCATGTAGCAATACACACGTTCGAATGATCGTGCTAGCATTTCGTCATAGACTGCCCCGCATCTTGGGCAGAGAGCAACTTCAGTGTTTTCTTTGTGACATCTGACCAAAAATCCTACCAAGCTTTCCTCCATCTTTGGGTACAGTTGTAGTAGGGGATTTGGCTCTCTTCCTGGGTGTTCCCACATTTCGCGTCGAACCCTTTCGAAGTTGGCTTCGACCCTTCGATTCAGCATGATCGAACACCTTGGACACATCCATTGCTTACCACCATTTCTCTCGTGGCAATTCCAGAGATATTCTTTGAGGCTTTCAGTTCTTGGAGGAACTTCGATGCCCCCATTTTTCCTCGTTAGCCATGTCTCTAGTTCGCCAAATTCAGACGCTGGTCGTCTGGCGCTAACCATGTTGACCGCTGCTGGAGGAACTTCAGAAATCTGGATTTTCTGGAGTTTCATCCTGAGGTCTTCAGTGGCCTCGCTGTTTTCTTCCTTCGAGGCTTCAGTTATTTCTGTCTTGGAAGATTCTTCAACATCAGTATTGAAGATTATGTCACTATTTAGGCTTTCAGTAGCCTGCTTTCCATTGAACATTGCTTTAGTCTCCTCAACCTCGATTTCAGAAACTTCCACCATGTTGATATCTTCTACCTCGCAGAGGCTGGCGTCAGCAATGTTTAGGGGATTGGTATCGACCCTCATATGACTCTTGGTCTTGTCAGCAAACTTCAACCTTCCATCATTGAGAGCATTTTGAATTAGATCCCTGAAAAGAAAACATTGAGAAGTTTTATGGCCTAAAAACCCATGATATTTGCAAAAACCTCTTTTCTTCCGTTGTTCCAACGGAGGAATTTTTGAATTTGAAGGTAGTATCATTTGGCCATCTTTTACCAATAAATCAAATATTTCATCACACTTGGTAATGTCGAATGTATAAGTTTTCTTAGGGAACCTATCATTCTTATCGTTTTCTACTGGATTTTTTCCATTGGCAGGATTTAGCAGTTTGCAAGCATAAGGTGGCGCTTCTTTCAATTCAGCCAAGTCTATTTCGACTTCTTCAGGGCTATATGAGTCATCGAAAGACTCATTCTCAGCATCCTTGGCTTCGACGTATGCCACTCTTTCTTTCTTATAACTTTTATTTGCCCTAGCTTTTTCTGCCTTCAGGCGTTCGACTTGTCGAACCCTATCTGCTAATTGGGCCATGTCCCTAAGGTATTGGGTATCTAGTTTCTTTCTTATTGAATAATCTAGACCACCTGCAGCCATTTCAACAAGTTCATGCTCTGGGACTGTTGTAAAACACCTTGACTTCAACAGACGGAACCTATTTAAATAATCATCAATTGTTTCTGTGAATTTTCTTTTAACACTGGCCAATTCTTTCAAACTTATCTTAGTTTGGCCCATGTAGAATTGCTCATGGAAAAGTCTTTCCAAGTATGCCCATGCATCTATCGAATTTGGTGGCAAAGTAGTAAACCAAATGAAGGCATTTTTTGTCAGTGAACTAGGGAAATACTTGATCCTTAAATCTTCGTTTCCCGCTAAGTCTCCTGCTTCCGTCAAATATCTAGCAATATGTTCCACCGTTGACTCGTTCGTTTCGCCTGAAAATTTTGTAAATTTGGGTACCTTGGTGCCCCTAGGCAATTCTGTTTGCATGATATAATCTGATATAGGGGATGTATAGTTTGGACGTCTAAGTCCAGTACTAAGGCCATTGTTGGCCATAACCCTTTCTATCATGGCAGTTAAGTTATTTTCTGTAGCCAGATTTTCTCTTCTGACTCTTTGAACAATCTCATCTGGGTGTTCGTTCCTACCCACAATCCTTAATCTGGGTTGCTCCTCCTCCGTTTCTTGTCGGACGGGGACAATTCTTTGATTTGAAGCTTCTAAGTTAATTATTGGAGTTCCTTCGAACACCTCTGTTCTTCGTGAGGGGCCTACATCCCTAGTAACCGTCCTAGATGATGGAACTATGTCTTGTACACGTTCTAAAATGGGCCTCTCTTCTTGATTCGAAGGCTGTTTGTCTTTCCTTTTGGGCGGCGTTACTCCCATGAATTCTGCCATTCGATTCATCTGAGATGATATCTTTTGGAAAGTCTCCATGTTTTCTCTATTCGTAGTAGTAACATTTGCCATTAGTGGGCTTAAAACTGAAGTCAATTCTCTGGCCAAAACCCCTACCATATCATGGTTGCTTGCATCCATTTCTTGTCGAAATGCTGCTTGGTTATTTGTGGTAAAGTGAGGCATCTGGGTAGAGAAACCAGTGTTATGTGCACTTCGACCCACTGAACTAACATTTGGTGAAAATGTCGCATTGTTAGTTGGGGCATAGATATGTCCTGCCCCTCGTACGCCTGTTCCATGTGGGTATGGCATTCCGTATGGATTATTTGGTCTCCATTCGAAAGCGGAGTTCGTGCCTTGACCAAATAAATTGTTTGCAGCATTTGTCGAGGCAAACAATACGTCCTCTGCGCTTGTGGATGAGGGTGCGGTTGTCGACACTGGAACTGGAACAGTCCCTGAGGGTGCTGTATTATTTTCAGGCATATTCTGGGAATTATCCGCAGGTCTCGATCCATTTGGACCCGTTGCATCTCGTGTTTCTTGAGTAGAAGTCGAATTTGCCGCTCCTGATCCTGAACCTTGTGGGGGATCTTGATTACCCCCTGCACTGGCCGTAACGACCATTTTCCTGTTGTACCTTCGTTTGGGAATCGGTTGTGCACTGTTCTTTAATTTACCGTTCCTAAGGTTCATACAAGATCTTGATATTGTCTAGACAAAAATAAAGCAATTGATTAAAACAATCTGCTTGACACTGTCCCACTGGGCGTGCCAATTTGTTTACGGTGATTTCCGGTAAACAACCGCTAGTCTTCCAAACTATAATAAATATGATTTGGTTACTTGCAGGATCGACTAGATTGATCCTAGGACACATAGTCAAGAAGATTGTTATCAATGTTTGTTCTGATCATATTCATTATTTGTCTTCTTCAATAAGCGTTGTTCGATTAACAGAACAAATAGTCTCGACAATCACTTTGTTATATATAAATATGACTTCATCGAAGTGACATGACATAAAAATTAAAAGGACAATTGAAACGTAAAGAATCTTAAACTGCAGAAATATAAAAGACTTTGAAAGTAAATAGCGTGAAAGTAATTCGAAAGTAAATGACGTTAAAGTAAAGATGCAGAAACGTAAATGGCAAGAAATAAACGAAATGCAGTAATTCTGAAAGATAAAAACAAAAAGATAATACACATGTATTAAAATGGTGGTGTCATACGTACATTTTCTCAGCGAACTCTTTCTCTTAACGCTTGATACTTGAGTAAATATGTGAGTGATTTGTACAAAATGAACACACAGAATCCTAACACTAAGACTCCTATTTATACTAGTTTCGACCTTAACGGCCCTACACTAATCTGCTGCCACGTTTCTCATCAGAACTTCCAGCGAAGCCATCTGTTGTTGAACGGTTACGAAACCGTCTTCGAATTTCAAATCTTCCCGCCTGAGTCCATCTTCGACGCGTGGCAGTGTATTAAACAAACACTACTAAAAAACACGCTAAGTAGTAATACTTGAATACATATTCTATGAATTTTGTCTAAGTCCCGAAGACATATGCTTTCATTAATCTTTCAGCGTTCACTTATCTTCATCGAACTTAGAAGTCTTTATTTTTCCGAAGCATGACCATCAGTAGCCATTTTTTAAGGGATGGCCATCAGTAACCATCTTTCCTTCGATTCTCAACTCCTTCGAAGGATAAACAACATAAAACGAAATCTTCAGCTAACACCTATAACACTTTAACCTTTGTATGACGAACTCCACTTGTAGTAATTTGAATTACTACATTCCAAATTCAAATTAATCCAATCATTTAAACTGCTAGTGAAATAACAACATTTTGCCTCATAGTGAAAGTTCTTATCCAAACAGTTTTATTAGGGAGAAATCACGTAACACATGCAAAGTCGTTTATTGAAACTCGTGGCAATAATCACAATGATCAGAACCTAATCCCATGCGATGTCTTCGAACATTTGTCAACAGTCTACCATGTTTGACAAGCCGAACAAACGCTCCAACACGTTCAAGAACCTTCAACCTCCAGATGATATGCCAGGTACCATCCATCTCATCACTATTAAAACCACACAGTGCATGATACATCTCCGATATCGAGAACCTCCCCACTATACTCTCTTTACAAACCTGCATATTTGCACCATTGCTATCCTTATGGGGGAGGATTGCTGCAATCTTAGCTAGAATGTTCATCGAAACCCATGAGGACAAAAGCTCCCAATTCCACACACCCTCTTTCACCATATCAAACAATTTAACACTCCTCATGTGATCCATAATTTGAATGTTGCAGACTTGCAGTCTACTAATTGCCAAGGCCGTCACAAGTATTTTGAGGCCCTATTTAGGTTAATCATGATTTAACTATGAAAAATAATTAGAGACTCTATTTAATCAAATTTTAATAATGACAAAGATTTATGAGGCCTTATTTAAATACAGTT
Organism: Vicia villosa; assembly: GCF_029867415.1. Lineage (NCBI taxonomy): Eukaryota > Viridiplantae > Streptophyta > Magnoliopsida > Fabales > Fabaceae > Vicia > Vicia villosa. The sequence continues at coordinate 157,309,930 of NC_081181.1, forward strand.
TAATTTTGAAAATTTTGAGATGAAATACTCTATAAATTTTCATCATTTTAACAATTTTTCATTTTTGTATCCAAACAATAAATTTTGTGCAAATCATTTTAAATTCTCTCAAAACATTACATTATCTCATTAAAATGCTTAATCCAAACTAGGGGTGCTCACGGTGCGGTTTGGGCGGTTTTGACGAAAAAAATCATCCGAACCGCAAGAGAAAAAGTAGTGCGGTTTGGTTTGGTTCGGTTGGCTTTTAAAAAAAATCCGAACCAAACCAAACCAAACTAATGTGGTTTGGTTCGGTTCGGTTGGTTCGGTTTTTTACAAATATTTTATTGAGCCATACATACACATATATATGACAACATAATTTTATATTTAGACATTCATACACTAACAAATAACCACAAAACTCGTCATATTTTGACAACAATTTTCTATTTAATATGTAAAAATTAAATTAGACAAAAGTGAAATATTAAACATAAAATAATAGCATAAAATAATATAAAAATTATTATAATGAAAAAAAAATAGAAGAGACGAAATATTAGTGAAGGTGAAAAAGAAAAAGAAAAAGTGTTGAGAGATTAGAGAAGAAGATGTGCGATAAAAATGAAACTGAAATATGGAACAATTACATAAAAATGAGAAGGTGAAAAAGAAAGAATATGTGAGAGTAAAGATTATAGAAGAAGAGGGAATGTGTATGTGGCAAAGAAGGTGAAATAATGTTATTAGAGATTTGAGAAGATCAGAACTGAAATTATATGTGTAAGGATGAGAAAATTGTTCGTAATCATAAGGCTAATGTATAATAGGTTTAATTTTGGGTTGGATGTGAGTTAAGTAAAATTTAGGTTGTAACATAATGCGGTTTGATTCGGTTTGGTTCGGTTTACAAAATACAAACCGCAAACCAAACCAAACCGTGCGGTTTTGTTAAAAAGTGACCCAAACTAATCCGAACCAAATGCGGTTTTTTGCGGTTTCGGTTTGGTTTAGTTTGGTTTGCGGTTTTCTATTGGGTTGGTTTGGTTTTGAACACCCCTAATCCAAACACACTCTATTATTATTATTATTATTATTATTATTATTATTATTATTATTATTATTATTATTATTATTATTATTATTATTATTATTATTATTATTATTATTATTATTATTAATAATAATTAATTAATTAATTAATTAATTAATTAATAATAATAATATAAAAAAATCTATAATTTTCAAATTAGATGCTAATAAAAGAAGTTAAAAATGATTTATTTTTGGGTTGTATTTGAGCGAGGAGGGAGTAATACACTTTGGCGGCAAAGGATAGTTGAATTAGAATCCAAATGGAAGACGAAGAAGAAGTGTTGTCGTCGCCGTCTTCTTCCGATTCCGATCCCGATTTCGACACCGATTCCGGCGACGCTGAAAATGAAGTCGAACAGCGAAAATCTCAAAATGTAGAAGCACTCATCCAAGGCAACCTGATCGTGAGGAGACAATCGTTGCTACCGCGAGTGTTATCAGTAGGTACCAACGGAGCCGCCGTTTGCAGAAAACCATTCAAACCTCCATCCAATGCTGCTTACACCAACAACCAAGACCTTTCTCGTAGACTCTCTGCTCGCAAAAGGTTTGTTCCATGGGGTTCCACTACTCCTATTCCAATTCCTAACCCTACACATTCGCCTTTATTGGAGTTGAATTTGAATGTCCCGGCCCCCGAGGAGGAAGTGAAACCCTCACCTTTGCCTCCGGGAATTGAGCCTCTTGTACTCTGGCAACCTCCTCATGAGGATCCTCCTGATCCTGATTCGAATTTCACAGCAATATCAGTTGATACGTTGCTGGTTCGCTTCCTTCGTCCGCATCAGAGGTAAGTAATCAATCTCAATTCATCTCGTTTTAACGATTTTCTTCAATTATAGTCATACTAATTACTATTTGTTCCTTTCGACTTCTTTAATGCAGAGAAGGAGTTCAATTTATGTTTGACTGTGTTGCGGGACTGTGTGATACTCCTGATATCAATGGATGCATTTTGGCCGATGATATGGGGTAACTTCTTCTTCTTCTTGTCTGAATTCTCCTCACTTACCTAGGTCTGATTTTGATTCTGACCGCGCAGTTTGGGGAAGACACTGCAGTCCATTACATTACTGTACACTCTAATTTGTCAAGGCTTTGATGGGAAACCTATGGTTAGAAAGGCCATCATTGTCACTCCTACCAGTCTAGTTAGCAATTGGGAAGCTGAAATAAAGAAGTGGGTTGGAGAGAGGATTCGCCTTGTTGCTCTATGTGAAAGCACGCGGGAAGATGTTATCTCTGGGATTAACAGTTTTACGAGTCCCCGAAGCAATTTGCAGGTGCTCATTATTTCATATGAGACATTCCGAATGCATTCGTCCAAGTTTAGTGATAGTGGATCGTGTGATCTCCTCATATGTGACGAGGCTCACAGACTGAAAAATGATCAGACAATAACAAACCGGGTACTATTACTATTCAATCTCCTCCCCCCCTCCTCTTTATAGGCATGTTTCTGAGTTACTCACAAATACTTCTTGGATTAGGCATTGGCTGCTCTCCCGTGCAAACGTAGAGTTTTGTTGTCAGGAACTCCTTTGCAGGTGAGAATCTATGCATGATTAGGTGTCTGCGTTGTGCTGTGAGTTACAATCCCAAGTCTTTGTTTATTTTATTTTAAACGTGTATGGCATGTGCGATGTGCCACTTGCAGAATGACTTAGAAGAATTCTTTGCAATGGTTAACTTCACTAATCCTGGAGTATTGGGTCACATTGCACATTTTCGACGTTATTTTGAGGTACATCTATACATTACATTTTAGATCATGGCTGCATATTGTTTCTAAACTTAAGTTCATAATTCATATTATATCAGAATATACTAGAAACTAGGAAGGACTTATTCAGTTGTCAAATAAAAGTCAATATTCAATGGCATGTACGACATATTTTTATTGTTATTACTACAACAAGAAGTCAAACTAACTTCAAAAAGCTTCCAGAATCTATCATGCTAGAATGAGTTTACTCTTCTCCTGTTTTTCTGATTTTGACTGTGGCTTACATGCACTGCATCATAAAGGCACCAATAATTTGCGGAAGAGAACCTGCTGCTACTGCAGAAGAGAAGAAACTCGGTGCTGAACGCACTGCAGAATTAAGTGCCAAAGTTAACCAGGTAATATCTTTTCTTGGATGTGCATGCAAATTGGATTCTACTGTGTACTTTCAGAGAGCTGTATTAATATCAATCACTAGTCCTTGATGTTACAATCCTGCTAGTAAACTAGAAAGAGTGTTATACAGAACTGATAGCTAAATGACGATGTAGTGCTACTGTGTATTCTGTGTGTTAAGAAAATATACTTTTGTTTTCCTGAAATTGACTTGTCAATGTGCTTTTGCAGTTCATTCTAAGACGGACTAATGCGTTGTTATCAAATCATTTACCACCGAAGGTAGTGTATTTTCCTCTGTCTGCCAAACGGACTGAAAATTGCATTATTCTATCACATATTCTTTCTTTATAAAATTATGATTACTATACATCCAATCTTATCTTCTGCATTTTCAGTTGCAGTATCCTTAAAAAGAGTCTATTTCCATAAGCCATGCATTAGATAATCAAAAGATTCAAAACTATACACATTTTTTGATATGCTAAAATATAATTTCATCAAGATAAAAAGTAAAGTAAACAATAGAGAAAGAAAAAAATCGACGAATCAAAGCTTTCCAATCCCTCAAGATGTATGAGAATATCTAGTAAAAATACCATGTATTGTGTCATACACAAGTTGAAGCTAAAGCCTAATCTTATCCCACGGAAGTTGCTCATCTAAATAAATCTCCTTAGAGATAATTATGCTGATTTCAGGCTTTTGTTAATTCCCAGTAGCTTATATTATGTAAAATAGTTTTTCCTACGAAGAAATTTTAGGATTTGGTGATGACATTTGATTCCACGGGAAGGTAGATTTCAGCCAATGTTATTATTGAAATATTTAAACATATATTTTGTGTACATATATATTATTACCTTGACTGAAGAAAAGGTCCTTAAATAAAGCACACAAAAAAAAACTGTATGGGTAATTGATAATTATCTGGTCCTCTTAATCTTGTATTCATGACCTTTTACTTTTGTTGTACAGATAGTTGAAGTTGTTTGCTGCAAGTTGACTCCACTACAATCAGATCTATATAAACATTTTATACAATCCAAAAATGTAATGTCCAGTTTTGTTTGAGCACACACATTTTTCATAAGATTGACCATAACAAGGTTGTCGAGCCTGCTTAGATAAATATTTTCCTCAAATGCAGGTTAAACGTGTGATTAATGAAGAAGTGAAGCAATCAAAGATTTTGGCCTACATAACAGCTCTAAAAAAGTTATGCAATCATCCTAAGGTATGATTTAAATCTTTTTGTTTTTTGGGTGAGTAAAGGAGGGGTTTCTTTCTATTGCTATTATCTATATGCTTGGACAAAATACACTTTGTTAACTAGGTTAGTTTTTTCCTTATATGTTAAAAATAGTATGTGAAGCTTTTCTATGGGTGTCATTGTAATTAGCAAGAAGACTATTTGTAATAATTTATTTTCATTCATTTCCTCCTTTAAACCTAAGATCCTTTGTTAATAATTTTGAAAGAAACCATCTCCTTTAATGTTTCTTTGGTTCTGGACACACTTTCTTCCTCACATCAATAATGTCTTGCAGCTCATTTATGATACCATACGAAGTGGGAGTCCAGGAACTTCAGGTTTTGAGAACTGCATCCGATTCTTCCCTCCAAATATGTCTTCTGGAAGGTAGTTTAGTTTATGTTTCAGTTAGACTTATGCTTTTGGTGCCTCAATTTAGTCATTCTATGGGGGATAATTTGTAGGTCTGGAGGGCATGGAGGCTGGGTTGAGCTTTCTGGTAAAATGCAAGTCTTGGCAAGATTACTTGCTCAATTACGTCAGAGAACAGACGACCGTATTGTCCTTGTCTCAAACTATACTCAGGCATGTGGTAGCAAGAAAAATTATGTCTTGGAACTATTTTTCAATAGTAGGTTTAGGCTTGTAGCTGACAACACAACTGTTCAAATGTTTAGAATGATTAGAGTTCCGTAGTTTTTTGAGATGATTCATATGTTTTTTATGAAATGAACAATTTCAAATTTTAGGAAAAACTATTAAGTAAAACTTAGACGTCAATAGTTTGGCTAGAAATATGATTTATCATATGTTTAGTCCATATAGTCTATCACTTTTAATGGAGCAATAAAGGCTTGGTTGTTTTTTTGAAATAAACAATTGTATATAGTCGAGGTTAACTCAAGGTGCGTTGTCATACAATGCATCCTCTTATGGCACTCCAGTCCTTTCTCCTGTTATCCTCTGGATGTTTAATTGATGATAAACCAACAATCACACCCTTATAGCATCTATCTGTTGATGTGCTGTACCCATATTGTTGTATACATGTATTACTGGGGGTTAGAACTTAGCATGCAATTGCGATGATTACTGGGATTTAACCACATCTATTATTCAATTTTATGTGGGTGAATCTAGATTGCATTAAGTGTTGATAGTGTCGCCCTTGTTAGAAAATTGAAATACTGTTAATGGTAGTCAGATATATACTGTTCTCAAAAATAGGAATTAACAGAAGTAAGAAGAAAAATAATTTTATCGAATTGACTCCTCTTGCTCTGGTGATTTAAGTACCTGATCCCTCCCACCGAAAACTACCCGATCAGCTAATTGCTTTCTCCTACATTTTCTCCCTCTATCCTCTGCTCCAGCAGTTAGAGTGCAACTGAATCCAACAACTTTACAAATATTAATTTTACATGTCAAGGTGTAACTAACAAAGGAAAGGAAGTGGCACTCTGTTGAGGTAATGTTTAACTGTCAAAGTCTAATTGTCAAGGTCTACCATCCTTATTTCTTCTTAACATATACTGCTGACCTAATTCTGCTCTAAGTTCTGATGATAATGAACAAAGTTTTACATAAAAAGCATGTAGTCATCATGGCTTGAGGATCAGTAAAACATTTTTTCCCGATCACTGTTATTCTCGATATTCACGAGCTCCTTTTGTTTAATTTTATAATACCCCGATCTCTTTTTTGTCTCAATGAAAATTCAGTTGGTTTGTGGGGTTCCTTTATGTTTTCTATCAGTAGATTCCAAGTTGAATCAAGGAACCACATGCAATCAATCATGGAGGAAAAATAGGATTTTATCACAACTATAATAGGCCCCAAGTTTGGCAACCATGTTATTAGGGAAAAAAATAAATCAACCCAGTGAAGGAAATTGCAATGTGACATTTTGTGATTGTTCTCTGGTTTTATCAGGCAAAAAAGTTTGCTAGGTAATATTTCAGTTATTGCATTGAATACTAATAAAAAAATAGTTAATTAAAGGAATAGTGAATAAAACATTGAAACCCAACAGCAACAATTATATTTTTCTACAAGGTATATATGGATTCAAGCTCACAACCGTACAATTAGATGTGTATTCACCTTTCTCAATCATCCTCGTGGCTAATTGAATTTTTCATGCTACCTTTGTTGTGACCCTAAACTATCTCCCTGTAACAGACTCTTGATCTTTTTGCTCAATTGTGTCGGGAACAAAGGTACCCTCACTTGAGGCTTGATGGCGCTACATCAATCAGTAAAAGGCAAAAGTTGGTCAACTGCTTGAATGACCCGTCTAAGGTAAATGGGTCCCCTTGAAATTTCCAATTCTAGTGTTGTTTCTTCTCCTTGAAATTTCACCAATACTTGCAATTATGTTTGATAGAAACATTTTGTCATATTGCAGGATGAATTTGTTTTTCTCTTAAGCAGCAAGGCTGGTGGTTGTGGACTCAATTTGATTGGGGCAAATCGACTCGTCTTGTTTGATCCTGATTGGAATCCAGCCAATGATAAACAAGTAATACACTGGCTTCAATTGTAACAGCTGAAATTTTTATATGCACTCTACCTGATTTTCATTTCTTTACAATTCTTTCCTATAATCAGGCTGCAGCAAGAGTGTGGAGGGATGGACAGAAGAAAAGAGTTTATATTTATAGATTTTTGAGTACCGGAACAATAGAAGAAAAGGTTTACATTATTGTGATGATTGAACAAATAGAAATCTATCTTGTGCTGTTTATTGATTCAGTATCTGTTCCTTCTTTGAGCTATTTCTGCTACTGAATCTATTAAGTTATTTGTAGGTCTACCAGCGTCAAATGTCAAAAGAAGGGTTGCAAAAGGTTATTCAGCGGGAGCAAAATGACAGCGCTACGGCACAGGTTGCTTCTACATGTATTCAAGTTGATGCTACCTATTCCATGCTTTACAATCCTACACTTGTTATAATATGTTAAGAGTCTCACATCAGATAATATATGGCCTGAACATGTACTTATAAATGGGGAAATTTTCACTCAAAAGTCAGTTTTGTAGAGATGAATTAGGCCCATCCATATTTCTTAACATACGTTCCGGTGGCCACTTACTATCAGGTTTTTGCTATTGGGTTACCCACCATTTATTTCCATGCTCCAGATATCTAGTCCTTGGTGTGAAGGAGTGGGTTAAAAGTCTCACATTGGATAATATATGACCTGAACATGTCCTTATAAGTGGGGCAATGCTCACCCTAAAAGTCGTTTTTGTAGGGAGGAGTTAGGTCCATCCACATTTTTTAATATAATCTATTTATGATTTTCAGGGTAATCTTCTTTCGACAGAGGATCTTCGCAATTTGTTTACTTTTGATGAGAACGTCAAGTAATACATTCTTTTCCTTTTGATCTATGTATTCTCTTGTTATGAACTTATGATATATGAAATTAATGAAAAAAAAAGAAAGATAATCTATTTAGTTGGTGTTGGTGGCACCTTAAAATTTGGGGTCAGTCTATCAGAGTTTTCGTGATGTTGCATACTAAGATCGATCAATTCTAATTTTAATCATAAATATTTCAAATTTATATATCTTAAGAGTCCCACATTGGACAATATATGGCCTGGACACGTTTTTATTAGTGGGGGGCAATCCTCATCCTACAAACCGGTTTAAGATCCGGTAGACCACATGCTATTAGGTTTCCGCTATTGAGCCACCCACAATTTATTTCCACGTTTCGGATTTTCAGTCTTGGGTGTGAGGGTGCATTAAGAGTCACACATCAAATAATATATGGCCTGAATATGTCCTTATAAGTGTATAATCCTCACCCACAAGCCGGTTTTGTAGGGATGAGTTAGGCCCAACCACATCTCTTAACAATATAGAAAGAAAGTCTATTTGCTCCAGTGGATCTGCCTGATTGTATGAAAATTGATGTAATAAAAGTAGATAGAGAGCGTATGTCATTAGCTTTCATCTCTGTTTGATACTCTAAAAGTTTTCAACTTCATACTTTTATTTGTTTGAAGTATGACAAGCATTTTGAAAGACAAGTGTGGAAGAAACTTTTGAATGCTATTTCATTAGTTATCAAAGTAAAAGCACTGGTCTATATTTCTAAGCTAAGTACCAACTACATGGGCCAGAAAACTAGGCCTATGACAACTAATACAAACTAATTCTTGCCAATTACAAGTAAGTTTTGAATATCTATCATTCCCAACTTGCAAGTAAGTTGGTTAAATTATTTTGTTGGTCTCTTTTTTAACACATCAGTCAATTGAGGCCATAAATGAATGATGATCATTACTACCAATCCATGGTTTGCTACTCCTTGACGAAGTGTAAGTCTATCTCAATGTGTTTTGTCCTGTAATTTTGAACCAAATTATGAATAATACTAATAGTCAATTTGCTGTCACAAAACAACTTCATAAGGCCTTCATACTTTATCTTAAAGTCATTTAACACAATATTCATCCATAATAACTCACATTTCCTGTGTGCCATAGCTCTAAACTATGGCCCATCACTTGATCGAGCTACTACATTTTTCTTCTTTCTTTTCCAAGCAACATGGTTTCCACAAAAGAATGTGGAATAGCATGGGGTGCATCTCCTGTCACTCACTGGACATGCATAGTCTGCATGAGTATAAGCCTCCATAGTTAGGTTTCCACCTCTTTTGACAAAAGTCATCACCCCACACCGACTTTCAGTTATTGCAGAACACGATCTACTCTTGGATAATGCGTGAATTGACTCACAACATTAATATGTCAAGTTCGGTCTAGTGTGGGCTAAGTATACTAACTTACCCACTAATCTCTGATGATAAACTTTGTTAACTTTAGCCCTTTCCTCTTTAGTGCTCATTATGTGATTTTTCCCAATAGAGACTCTTGCAGATATGCATCAAAGTTTGCCTATTTCTTGCCAAAGATCAATCACATACTTTCTTTGAGAGATCAAAATACCTTCTTTTGAATATGTCACCTTAATTCCTAAAAAATGCTTGAGTTGCTCAAGGTTTTTCATCTCAAACTTTGTTGATAATTTCTCTTTAAGCAAATGTCTCTTAGTGAGATCATCTCCTGTAACAATATTATTATCAACATAAACAAGAAGTATAATTAGTTTACCTCCCTCAAAATGTTTAAGAAAATAGTGTGATCTTCTTGGCTTTGCTTGTAGCCTAGGTCTATCTTTGCTTTTGTCACTCACTAAACTATTTTCTTGTCAGTATAATTAGTTGATAATTTCTATTTTCTTGTAGCCTCTAAACTAACTTTGCTTTTGTCACTTACTAAACTAACTTGTAAGTGCAAAAATGGTAACTGGCGGTGGCATGCAAAGGGCGACAACAAACGGGAATTTGTTGTAGTAGGTGACGACCAACAGGAAACAAATGAGCCCCAAAAGGTTGCAATGAAGGTGGCTAGACTTTTTAGGCGGAAGCAAGACCCCAAAATCGGGAGCTCGTGACACCATCTAGAAAATATTTATGAGTGATATTTCAATTGTTATCAAAGTACAAATGCTAATCTATAATTAAAAGCTAATACCAACTACCTGAGCTGGACAAATGAACCCATGACAGCTAATACAGAATAATTTCTACTAATAGTAATTATAATTATCTAAAATAATGACGATGCTCTATTGAAAACTAACAGATAGGGTTCCGGTTTTCTGATATACTATTTCCAGGTCCATTTGGATATCTATTTTTTCGTCTGTATCCTCTACCAATTCAATTAGTCATGGTTGATGTTGATCCTCTGTTAGCGTTAAAAGACACTCCAATATTCACAGACTGTCTATTATAACCTCTCAGTCTAATGTCTGCTTGTTTATATTTCTTTAGGTCAGAGATTCATGAAAATATGCGATGTAGTCGGTGCCAAACATATGATGGGCCTCAAGACACTGATGTCTTATCGACAATGATTAATTGCGAAGGTGATGATGAAGAAACCTCTGATATAGGCGGATTTGCTGAAATTTCAGGCTGCTTAGGGAATTTAAAAAGATCAGAAAAGCAGGTTGTGTATATATTTTGTTAAATAAAAACTCCTCCCCTTTTGTGTAGGATGCTTTCTTTTCAACTCTTCATTTCATCTATACACAACAAATTATTGTGGTTTTGACTCTTTTGTAAACTTCATTTTGCAGGTAGGGAATCCATTGGAAGAAGATTTAAGTAGTTGGGGCCATCATTTTTCCCCAGCCTCTGTACCAGATGGTATCCTTCAGGCTTCAGCTGGAGATGAGGTGTGCGTGCCATTGTTTTTTTACTCATTTTCGTTCCCAAATCCTTGCTTTTTTTTTTTTTTAAAATTATTTATTGGAAAGTAATTCAATTCAATAACCATATCTTATTTAACACAATTGAATTTACTTGCTTTTCTATATATTTTAGGTGACTTTTGTCTTTACAAACCAAGTTGACGGAAAGCTGGTACCGGTTGACTCAATGAGTCCCAAAGTACAGAAAAAGGAATTACACAGGCCTAGGCGGAACGTTGAGAGAAAATCTACTCTTTTTTCTTCACATAATAAGCTAGTACCACTACATTCTGCATCTCATTCATCTTCGATTGCTTGGAAGAAAGAAGCAACGAGTTGTGAAATTACCAAAAAAGTTGGCATAGATGTAGCATCGAACACCAAAAACTCTCTTGTAAATGAAATATCAAAACAGAAAAGATCATGCCCTGCTGATATCAATGATGAGCACTCTCTTCTAAATGAAGTATCACAAAAAAAAATATGTCATGTTGTTATCAGTGATGATGATTTTGAGTAATACTTCATAAGTTTTTGCCCAAGTTTGGTTCGATTTATGCACACTTTCCTATTTGGAATTTAACGTCACATTGTCAGCATAAGTTTATGGAATTTAACTTATTTATTTCTTTATTTATAAAATGCCACACTTACCTCTCACAAAAATTTAGTCTAAGTGGTTAATGTGCTTTATCTAAAACAATAAGTTTTGATTACAGACAAGTTTAATCTCAAATGATGGAGTAATTTGTGATCCACCTTAGTAACCTCTCGGCCAAACACAAGTTAGTTTAGAGGTATCTTTTTCTAAAGATACTGTGAGTGATTAAAAGAGGAATCATATAACATGTTAATATATCAATCATATAACATGTTCATTGCACCAAATCTTATTGTGTACCATCATTGAAGTTATTCAATATATGAGATTTATTTTAATTTAATTTAATTTTATTTTAGGGGTTCTAGAATCAAAAGTTAATGAGTGGTTGTCTTGATTTAAAAATTAGAACTTGCAAATGGATTGGCTCCTTTTTAGTATATTTTGGAGGTTTTGGTGTGGCCTCCGATAGAAGTGAATAGGTCAGGTCAGACCAACAAACTTTGAATAGCAATTAACCGCACCATATATGATATACCAGGTGGTCGTGTTTGATTAAGGAACCTGTTAGAGGAACTAGATCACTTTTAGACTTGTATTAAAGATGCAATGTTGTTGTCATGGAGCACAAGGACATGAAGAAGCTGCAGCTGACAAAAATGGGTAAACGCACCATATACCAAGGCTTTAACTCTGAGACTTTTGCCCCAAATGCAAGGTTAGAAATGATAAGAATGTTGTTGGATCTCGCAGTACAATAAGACTGGTATCAGAAAATAAAAATGATATAGGTTATAAATTACTTGAGGTTACTTAGGACAAATGCTACTCATAATTATAGAATAAATATAGTCTAATATCAATTTTAGCTAAAAAGAAAAGGATAAAACATCAAACCTAAAGCAATGTAAACTCTTCCATTTATTATGGCTGCTAACTATTCCATGGCAAATAGATACTTATCTAGTTATGCGATACTTTCAAAGTATGGAAACATGTTATGGAATATGGAACATGCTTACAAGATTTCCATATCTAGTTGTGCGATACTTCTGTTTGGTCCTGAAACATGAGGAGGGTATTAAGAGTACTTGATAAGAGATGTGGCCTAGGTATTGTATTTTGTATTGCTTATAAGTTATAAGTAAGGACCTTCAAACATAATGTTTTAAAGCTATTTAAAAACAAATCATTTTTGTGAGTTTTCATGTATTTGTCAAATAGGGTGGGTGTTCTTGCATTCTTCAATAAGTATCACACAAATTTTAGGCTCCATGCCTGCAAATATTAGAACCTACTGTACAACCTTAGCCTTGACACCAACTTTAAGACATCCCAAAAACCAAATTGCAACTAATGAACAAACTAACATCAACCAGATTGCATCTTAAATTCCACAATCAAACGGTTTTCAACGATCGATGGTGGTCCGAACTATAGAAGTCATCAATATTAAATTGAATTTTTTTATTTTTTTGTTGTATATTCTCCGTATATTCAATTAGTATACAAGAAACTTTCTAGCTAATAAACTACTAGTTTGCAATCTACACCTGTAAAAAAAAAATTCTGAATAATAATTATCTCAAAATAATGGAAAATTATATTAAGATACAATTTTCAATCCTTGCAGAGTAAATCCTTAACCTAAAGAGCTTTATTTATTTGAAAGAAGTTGGAAAGCTCCTTGTTTGCCGCTTCTACGTCATCGGGAGATGCCACTGCAACCACAACCCCTTTATCCTTAACTGCTTCCATTGCACCAATGAATTCTTTGAAGTCCTCCAATCTGAGGGAATAATAAAATAAAACAGAATAAGAACACTGCAAAGCACATGACTCAACACCAAGTTTTCCAAGTAACATATACAGTTGATGTAGTGGTCAAAAAACAAAGATTTTATTATTATTTTTTTCTTTCTGCCATAAGTGAATGGCAGCATCCATGGGAAATAAGGAGGCATAGTCCTCTTGGGAAATATTTCAAGACTTTTAAAACTATCAGATTCTGGAAGATTAGACTCTAGGAGCAGTAAAACTAAATGTAAAATTATACAATCTTCACACATAAAATCAACTGAAATTTTGTATTTTTGATCTAACGATAGCAATGAGATCAAAAAGTCATTTATCATACATGGATCATCATTCAATCAGAATATTTACCTTGTAGATAATATCTCTTCACGTCTCCTTTGCCTTTCTTCCTCTGTGATACCTAGTAAATACCGCAACAGACTGCAACGAAATGAAAAGCAAGCATAATTTGCAACTATAATAAAAAACAGCAACAATTGCAAATTTAGAAGGAACAATTAATAGTTTAACAAAAAAAAAAAAAACCAAAAAAAGTATCAATTATCAATTAATATCATTCATACCTACTATAACCCTTGGCATCAGGAAGTTGATAGGAGTCTACATCCCCAATGGTCCCGATTATGGATTTTGTAAGAGTATCATTATCTATTTCCAGTTCTCTTAAGAAGTCACCAGTTCCATCATAGACCTCAAGTGTCTTCAGCAAGTTGGGATCACGGTAAGACAAAAAGGAGAACACCCCTAGAAAAACAAACAAAAAGGTAAAAATGCAAGATAGTAAGCATACTACTCAATAACTATTGATTACACCTAAATATAAAAGTTACCTGAATGTGTATCAAAATCACAAAAACCTCCATAAGCCCCACCACTAACCCGTACACGATCCCACAACCATGTATTGCTAATGTATTTGGAAATAACATATGCACTCCCGTGAAGCTTATAACCACCCTCATAAACATTGGTTGCTTTCCCAACATAATTTACCTGTAGAAAGAAACATGATTAACTGATAGAAACAAATATTAAATGCAACAAAATAAAATGAAACTTGGGCTTAAAGATAACTACACTGCCTGTGCAATGCGCATAACAAAAATTAAATTGTGGGTGAATACCCAAATTGATCCCCAATTAAAATACAGAGACCTATTAAGTTTATGAGAAATGATATACCAATTTTATCATTATTAGTGTCAAATGTGGGTCGAATTAGTATCTAAATATGTGCTAACAAGTCCCCTAAAAGAACTAATTTAACACACATTTGACATTCTTAAGCACCAAATAATTATTTTTCATTTCTCAGGGACTAAACAGGTCTCTGAATTTTTTTCCGGGGGCCCAATTAAGAAATTTAGTTTAAAACTATGTACATAAAGGATGACAGCTGAAGCAATCTTACCTGAGTAGGAATCACAATAGCTTCGTTTGTCAACGGAAGTCTAACATTCCAAATATTTGTTGTAGTAATGGGAGAGTTATTAGGAAGCAAATCAACAAACTTGCTCACAAATTTGTCCGTATTCGCAAGGTTTTTCCCATCGGCGGTGATATTTATCAGGCAGCCTTGCTTAGAAAATACAGTTTTGCGAATTTCCTCAAGAGATGATGAGATATCAGCCCAATCTTGATCCACTCTCTTTTCAAGAGTTTGAAGGAATTCAAGGTAGCTAGAAAGTATATGACAAAAATACAATCAATGCTAGTTTGAAGGAATTCAAGGTAGCTAGAAAGTATATGACAAAAATACAATCAATGCATACACAACAGGAATTACACTTCTATTTCAGTATTGAACATAAAGTTTAGATTAAAAAGGAAAACTGTAAGATTCTAAAGCCTTGCACAGATACTGTCTAGGTGTCAATAAGTTGACTAGTGTTAGAAGCATTTAATATGACAAGAATGGATGACAGAAATGAATATAAAGGTTTTCTCACAGTAAATCATAAGATTATCATAATATTCCAACCTGAGACCACCCATCTTTTCCGACATCCAGCCAGCTGCATTTAGTTTTGCATCCATCCTTGCAGCTGCAATTCCATGACCACTGCCTCTAAGCCGATTCTGACAAAAGACAAATGCACAAAATAGATAATAAGTATGGAGGTTCTGCACAATGACTGTCTATCACTTTTCTCATTCACGGAAAACATTTTGATAATTACCTCCATTCTTGCTCTACTCTGGGAAACAAATTGTTTAAAACGTTGTTGATCTGTAAATTGGACGTCTTGAATAACAGAATTAATCTGGAGTTCAGTAGCAGAATGAAATTACGATTAACATGATGAAAATAGATATTTTAGGCTAATAATGCAGAGCATTGAATGTTGAACTTGAAACAGGAAATGTTCAAAGTTTGGACAAAAAAATATACCAAGTCATAAAGGTCTTCAGCACGTCCACCCATGGCTTTTCCTCGAACAATCATGTGACTACATGGGTCTTCCTTGCCCCGCACAGATGATGTGAATGGATAAACTGATATTCCTCCAGTTTTTCTCCCAATTAATTGGTTTAGCTGGACAAAAGTCAAGTCCTTTGTACCCATCTCCAGCAATGATTGGCTGTCAAAAAGTAACATAGGAAGAGGTACAGAGCATGTAAATACTAGATTTGTCATATATCTATCAAGAAGCTGCTTCTGATATACACAGAATGAGGAATAGAAGAATAAAAGCATCAAAGGAAAATAAATAGATCTATTGCCATCAGTAGTACTAAGAAACATGTTGAGAACCAAAACAATCCAGTAGTGAATTTGGATAGGAGCGCATGACAGAATCTAATGTTTTGTTTCATAGAATCACATCACAATAGCACGGAACCTAAGAAGAACAAGCATCTTCAGAATTGAAGTTAAATAAAAATAATGAAACTCCATACCAAGGAAGGTCAATAACAACGTAACAACCAATTGCTATTCGAAAAATACACTAAGTATGTAATATTAGGAACCATAGATGGACGGGAACAAAATGTAAACATCCGTAAGAGGTTGCATAATTACCAAAATAGTGGCACCAAAGGAAGAAGTTCTTGCTTCAATGAACTCATGTCAAATACTATTTCAGTGTAAAGGACATCATTTGTGAAGAGATCATGCTGCAAAACTTTTACTCCATTGATATCCCCAACCTATATTTAACATGCAAGTCGTTGTGAGCCTCTACAGGCTATTTCAAGACACACTAAAACTCTCACTTAAGGGAAAGCAATGATAACCTCAATAGGAACATGAATAGGTTCTTTAGGAATATCTTGAAGAGTAAGACTAGGAACAGTTTTCAAAGCTTCTGGTGGGTCAGGTGTTTCCTGCTTAAGCTTAAGCTCGTGAGTAGCACGAGTCAATTCTGCCAGATCTTCTGTTGTCATACTAGCTTTAACTTCCTGCAATATCTTTTTTTCCGCCTCTTCATCACGAGCAGCTTTTTCAGGGTCAGGCTGACAAGAATTTTTTTTCCATCAATCAATAACATATTGTGAGCAAAATGACTTCTCACATAAACACAAGCTTTCAAGGCTAATATAAGTAAATAAATACCTGCATTTGCACAGTAACTTTATGAGGGTTGTTCAAGATGAATTTTTCTATTAGTGGAGAGAAAACAGCTTTAGAGCCCTCCTTTGCTATTTTAGATTTCAGGTCTTGGAGAGGTTTCTCATACTTCAGTGGTTCAAGGGGATTCAAATCATAAATCCACTTACCCTAAATATGCAAACCAAAACAATTATAAATCTCAGTCAACAGAGGACGCATATTTTCCACACACACAAAAACTTGAGCTTATCTTACAATGGACTGGAGCATGAGGGACAAGCCACGGGGAAATGACCCAGTGTTGTTCTCTCTGAGAGAAAACTCAATTGTATTCATAGAAGCCTCAATGGCATCTGTATCAAAACCTTCTTCAGCCAACTTTTTAAGTGAACTCACGATCAGTTCTTCTACCTTATGAATATTATCTTCTGACACACCCTTCATTCCGATGCTAAATTGAGGCTGCAGTAGTTCATCTTCTAACCCACCACCAACAATGGCATCACCAAGCCCGCTTTCTAGCAAAAATTTTCTCAATGGTGAAGCAGGAGTGCCCAGTAGAAGATGATTCAGAAAACCAAATGCCAGCTCAGTTTCCAAGTCCAAGGGCTTTTCGGAGAGCAACCAGTTAAGACAGACCATTTGCTTCTTCAAATCACTCTCCTCCCCAGCAGGATAAGTCTCAACAACCCGGATTGGCTTTGAAAACAGTTTCTGTTGTTCAATCTTCGATTCGTTTGGGGATGAACTTGCATCAAACAAGTCTAAATACTCTGGATAACAGATAAGACACTTAAGTTAGTGGCTATATGCTACAGGTAAGAACTCTAAACTTATCTTTCATAACTGATCTGAAATATTGAGCATAGACAGAAAACAGAGCAACCATGCCATGATGCTAATAATATTCTCAGTTATCAATCAGTAAACATAACAGTGAACAAATCAAGTGTGGCAGAGAAATATACGAAGTACAACATATAAATCCAAAGGGAAATAAATCCAAGAAATAAAAGGAAGCTGTAGGACAATTTACAGTCTTCAACGCTGAAATCAACACAGGTTCGTGTTGGTTTTAATTTCTAAAGTGAGTGTATTTATATAATTTCAAACTTATAATTTCAAACTTATAATTTCAGAGAGAATGTGAAGTACAATTGGAAATAGGATAAGATATTCCACTAAAAAAAATACTAAACAACAAATCAGGAGTTCAAACTTATCCATAGGTTATCTTTGTTATTTATATTTGACATAGAATGTGTGAGGGAGCTAGGCTTGGCATATAAACTGTGAAGACCCAACTTGCTGTTGGTTAAAAAGTATGTACAGGGTAGCCCAACAATATCCTGATCAATGTCAGAGAATGGGCTTGCACAACAAGTCAGGCCCCATGCTTTAAGTCATTCATTTTTCTCAGGAGTCTGGGTTGGATCTACAAGAGCATTACAAATGACTCTCCCCGACTCTCAGCCTCAACATTTAAAGAGCAAGTTAAACCAATTCTTATTACCACTTAGGATGCGGAGGCGTTCATTTGGATCATCATCTCCATAAAACCATATTCGTGAATTGCTGGGATGATAATACTTGCGATGAAATTCCTGTCATCAAGTATAAAATGAAAATTTGTTAAATAAAACAATTAAGTCTTTGAAATAACTGGAATTAAATATTGAGATCTATAGTTGACTATATGGAAGTAAAAAGGCCAGAAAGTACAGGTTCCATCAAGATGTACCATTTTATTCATCATACTTCATAAATCAGTGGTAGTGGACACAAACAACTAAAAATCAAACAGAAGTAATTGACTCCTTGTTCAAATTAGTTATCTCTATATACCATAATAATATGTTTTCTACTTTATTCTTAAAACAAACCTTAAATTCCTCAAATGTCAACCTTGGAATAACCTGAGGGTCACCTCCACTGTCAACGCCATATGTGTTATCTGGGAAAAGAGCCTGAATCAAAGTAACATATAACCATAATAAATAATTAACGCAGACGGCTTAAGTTACAAAAAAAATGCCACAATTGGTACTAGAAACATAAAATTGAAATTGACAGAATATTATTGTATATTTAACATGAATTTGGTGAATGAAATGCTTCCTGGTTTCAAAAATGGGGGGGAGCTTACAAATTGCATAACAAATACCAACACAAATTTAAATACAAATCCTACATCAAGGAATGAAATATTTGTATGACTGTATTTTTAAACACTATTATAGGGACGGACACCAAAAATGAAGTGAATGTTTAAAGTATAACCACCGAAAATTGAAGTGGATAACATGTAAAAAATGCAAGGCTCCCAAAAAAATGAGAGAGCTCAATACAAAACTACAAAAAATTAAACTGGCCTGTTGAGAAGCTCGTCCAAGTATATTATCTGGTTGAGAGTAAACACCTTTCATCTCATTAAACACAACACCTGAAACAGTAAGAACAAATGAGTAAAAACCACTCAATTGGAAAACTAAAATAACCATATATGACCGAGAAATGCATTCATTAGCAAAAACCTTTGTAAGTGATATCTTCCGACGGATGATTGAGCTCATAGTGCCAACCCTCCTGTTGAAAAGTCTGAACATCCTCAACACACTTAGGAAAGAAAACTGCATCTAGATAGACATCAACAAGATTATAAAAATCTTTAGTATTAGTGGAAGCGACGGGGTAACACGTCCTATCCGGATATGTAAACGCATTGAGGAAAGTGTGCAAGCTTCCTTTGAGTAACTCAACAAACGGTTCTTTGAGAGGATATTTTCTGGATCCACACAATACACTATGCTCTAAAATGTGAGGGATACCAGTGGAATCGTTCCTGTAATTGAAGTTGATTATTAGCGACTGTGACTGTGAGTATAAATAGATAGTTAGTTATAGATGATTGAAGATAGATAATACTAACGGAGGAGTTCGAAAAACAATGCCGAAGACTTTATTCTCGTCTTGATTGGAAACGGACATGACTTGAGCTCCGGTTTTGACGTGGCGGAAGAGCACGGCTTTGGATTTGCATTCCGGAATGAATTCGTCTGAGATTTTCTCGAAACCGAGTTGACGAGCAACTTCATCGTTCACGACTTGGCCACCACCGATATCTAGAATAAATAAATAAATAAATAAATAAACAGTTAAAAATTATGATGAATTGTTATTGATTAAGATGGAAATGAATAGAGAGAAGAAGATATGAACCTGGAGAAGAAACAAGGGATGCTCTCGTGGAGAAATGGTTCCGATTGCGGTTAGGGAAGTAAGAGGAGGTGAGACGCAATCTGGTGGAAGTTGAGTGGCGGCGGAGGAGAGGATGCGGAGAAAACCTAGATGGGGTGGAAGTGGATGGGAATGGGAAGAGAACGGAGCAGCGGCATAAGTATCTTGTGCTGGTGAGGGAAAGAGAACGAACAAGTGCCGCTCTTTCCATTGAACTGAATGAAGTTAACTCTAACCTTCGAACCTATTATCTCTCTCTTTCGGTTTTCCTATCTAGTATATATTCAGTCGACTCATTTACATTCGTTCCTTCGTGTATTCATTACAGCTACAATAATTTTCGTCAATTAAAACCCGCAAATAATTTACACACTTTCAACGTAGCATTTTTTTTTTTAATTAAGAAAATTGACATACCACTAATACTCCGTCCATTTTTTAATATAATAATCTATATATATATATATATATATATATATATATATATATATATATATATATATATATATATATATATATATATATATATATATATATATATATATATATATATTAATATATTTATTAATAAAAATTATAGGTTAATATTAATATAAGGAAAATTGTTAAAAAGTTTGCAGCTATTTTTTTTAAGGACAAAACAATCCTTTTTAAATATCATGTTTATTGTATTTTCGATAGTTTCAAGTGTTGGAAGTCAAAATTGTCAAATATAAATTGTATGAAAGTATGTTAACTATTGGAACATGTTTTCTCATATTTTGACTATTTCATCCCCCAGTAAAAATTTTAATCCTCACTTCTATAGTCGGGAAACCTCTGTCAAATTTAGACGAGGATGTTTTCTTCTTACTCATTTGTACACCAAAACATATGTTAGTCTTAATATTAAATGTTAGGACAAGCATCGCCATCACGAGATGTCTCGTCATGCCTCTTTCTACTAGCAGCCATCAAATCTTTAGGGTAATCAGGAGAGATGATCGTGATGTATTGTTCATTGTGCATTCGAGCCAAGCGCTCTCTCCTCTCAACAAGTGAGATTCTAGACATGTCCTCTACAAAACGAAATCGTCAAAATGTATAAAAAAAGAAGGTTACACTTACATCCATACCATAAAGTTTATCAAGGTACTTCTTTATCATGTCTACATCTTCTCACCCACGGTGATTAAAGTACAAGAGCTCATAAGCAGGAAGCAACACACCACCTATATTACCTCTCGCTCAAAGGGAGAAAGGCCGATGGAGTCTATTCCCTTGATGAGTAAAGAGGATTTGTTGTCCACGACAAATGAAAGCGATAAGCACCTGTCACCTCTGTTATCACCATAGAAGTGTCATCTTGTCCTCTAACCCACACAAACACCTATCAAGCAAAAAGTGTAGAGTTAACCAACCATATACGAGGATGATCTCTACATTATAAAAAGAAATGAATTGACGGTGGGGAGGATACCCACATGACAATAGATGTTCTCAAAGGCTCTAATGATGTTCCAAATATTAGGCATGATTTGGGAGGGTGACATAAGCAGTCTTCAGAAAGTCATCTTCAAAAGGCATAAAAGGTATTAAAACCCCGAATTCATGAATGATAGGGAGATGCATGTAAAAATAAGGGGAAGATAAACCACCAAAATTTATCATGTTAGCACTTTCCGTTTATGAATAGAGCTCAAAGGTTGCATCATATTTGTGCCTTGTACTTGAGAACCCAATATTCTAACAGAACCTCGTGATCCTGTCTGAGTTAGAATATAAGGATACAATGTCTCGAACATGGACATGATAAGCATTCTTCTTGGCCATCAATTTTTTATTAAAGGGAAGAGGTTAAAAGTTGTAGTACTTTGATGCTTTAGAACTTAATAAAACCCATAATCCTACCCTCGTTAGAATATAAGGACATGATATCTCAAACATGGACATGAGTAACATTCTTCTTGGCCATCAATTTTTGTTGAAAGGGAAGAGGTTAAAAAGTTGTAGTACTTTGATCCTTGAGAGCTAAACGAAACTCGTAATCATCCCCTCTCATATCTTGGCTTAAAGGTCAGAGAAACATTGTCGCACCTATGAAACTTCCCTGATTAAACAAGTAGAAATTATATAAGGGAAAGGAAAATGTCTTTTTGAAAAGTAAAATAGAGCCCTTTATAAGTAAAAACCAATAGCACAAGCAATATACTTGTCTAGTAGCTAGGGGTGAAAATAGGTCAGATCGGCCTACAGGGGCCTATGGCCTAGCCTATATAAGGCCAGGCCAAACTTATTTAACAAAAAGGTCAGGCTTAGACTTCTTTAAAAGCCTATTTAATAAAATAGGCCAGGCTTAGGCTATTAAAAAAACCTATGAAGCCTTATAGGTCGGCCTATATTTTCATGTATATTAAAAATAGGCTAAATAGATCAGCCTATATTTGCATATATATTAGAAAAAAAAGGCTAAATAGGCAAGCCTATATATGCATGCATATTAGAACAAAGGCTAAATAGGCCGGCCTATATATGCATATATAGACCGACATATAAGATTTCTTTAATAATATGGATTAATTGAAAACCATAATGAAAAATAGGCTTTTAAATAGGCTTTCAAGCCAGGCCAGGCTTTTAAAAAGGTCAGGCCAGGCTAAAAAAGAGAGCCTATTATAGGCCACGGGCCAGACTCAGGTCTTTCAAGTTTATCATAGGCCAGGCTCAGGTCTTATAAAGTCTAGCCTAGCCTATTTCCACCCCTACTAGTAGCACAATTGCTGTAAGAAGTGGAAGGGGTTTCACGCGTCGAGGATACATGTAAGGAAAGAAACTAGATTGTTTTTTCCCAAAAAAAATCATCATGAGCAGCATTAAATGCCACACATGCTTCTTTCCCACTAAACAATCGAGTTTCCATAATTGACTGGCGTTTAAATGTCTATAAAAATCATTTAACTGATGTTTGATATCCCTCGGCTGACACACTAGCTAGACAAGAGACACTTGACAAGGGCGTTGATGACTCGCCTTTTATTGAGGGACTCTTTCCTTACTGAAGGACTTGCCCTTTATTGAGGAACTTATCCCTTACTAACAACATCGCCCCTAATCGAGGGACTCACCCTGAGCCGGGGGACTCACCCCTAACTGAGGGACTAATCCCTAACCATAGGAATCAACCGAAAGGAATAAATGTATTAAAGCTATGTGGAGGATGAGCTTAATCATTTCACCTTTTGCAAGCCCTTGTGCTTAAGGGATTGTGTAGTAATATATTTATAAAGATCCAGAATATGGCGATACGAGATCAACGCTCATCGGGAACCAACCCTATAATATGTTGCCTAGGAATAATCCATGCTCAATAGGTGGCTTGCCCAGAGGGGAAACATGGATGGTTACAGTAGACAGTCTATAACCCCGCATAAAATAAGTCATGACCATGATTCCCTAAGAAGTGGACAGTCAACAGGTTCTCTAGTCAAGGTGAAGTGGTTACTACTTCTTAGCATCCCTCAAATCCAAACCCATAGACATCTATAAATATTTCAACTTTACGGTTGAGAGGGACAATCCATTATTCACAGAAAATATCTCAAATACAGAGCTTCTCACCCTCGTGAAATACATATATGCTCCTAATGCTTAGTTTATAATGACAACTAAGCATTGAGTTAGTTACAGCTTAATAACTAGAGTGTAGCTAACTGACTCATCAAGTGATACATGTAAATTAATTTCTAATATACTCTAATCTCACCCTTAAAATTGAGAGGTCTTCTCAGTGAAGCCAATCCTTTTTAATGCAGAGTAGATTATATACTACTCTGAGTTGATCCCTAAGGGCTAAAAACCTTAATGCAAACAAAGGTTTAGTCAGGAGATCGGCATTTTGCAGATTTGCTGGAATGTGCTTGACATAAAAAGTCTTGTTGATGACTTTTTCCCTTAGAAATAAAATATCCTACTCCATGTACTTAGTTTTTGCATGAAGTACGGGATTGTGAGAGAGAGCAATTTTGCTTAAATTATCACAATAGAGAATTGGTGTTAGAGATTGAACCCAAAGAACCTCTACTATTCTATTGGCTAGGCTTATGTATTCAACTTATGTACTTGACTTAGCAACCAAAGTTTGCTTCTTGGGACACCAAGACACTAAATTATACCAAGATAGATGCATGATCTTGATGTTGACTTCCTATCATCTAGGTCATACCCTCAGTCATCATCAGAAAAGGCAATGATATACATAAAGGTAGCAGTACTTGCTAGAAAAAGATGCAGACCACGATGCAAGGTCCCTCTTAGATCTCTAAAAAATCTTTTCACATCAACCCAATGGCTCTGGATAGATTGAGGCAGAATTTTGCAAGCATTGTTTATTAAGTAGATAATTTTTGGTCAGGTAATTATGGCCTATTATAATGCCTCTACCACATAGGGCTTGAAAGATAATCAGAGCCTGGTCTTGTTAACTTGAGATTATACACCATGGTTGTAGGAAATTTTTTTTCATCACTCAAGTTATCTTTAGCTAAGAGGTCTCTAATATATTTGGCTTGAGAGAGAAAAAGAGCTCCATTTGAGAGATGTGGTATCTCAATACCTAACAAGTAGACAAGAGTACCTAGTTTCTTAAGGGAGAATTGATCATGAAGTTAAGAGATCAAATTTTGAATATGACTTTGAGAATTTCCTGTAACAATGATGTCATCAACATGCACAAGCTTGAATGTAGTGTGAGTGGGCTTGTTGGGTGTGAAAAGTGATGGATCATTTCTTGTGTGAAATCAAAAGTTGTGAAATGTATAAGTTGACCTTTCAAAACAGCCCCTGGGTGCCTGCCCCAGACCATAAATGGCCTTGTTGAGTTTTCACAATAGTGATGAGTCAGTGTTAAGAAAGTCTGGTGGTTGCTGCATATACACTTATTATACTAATATGCCATCTAGGAAGGCATTATTCATATCTAATTTAGTGATATGCCACTATCTGTAGTTGGCTAGAGTTGAAATAATCTTGATTGTAACAGGTTTCACAATAGGAGAAAAAGTTTATTGAAAATCAAAACCTTGCACTTGGTGAAACCCTTTAGCCGCAAGCATGGCTTTGTATTTCAGAATAGATCCATCAGGATTCTACTTAATCTTTAAAATCCACTTGCACTGCCTCAAGCCACTTAGGATCTTTGAGTGTATTTTTGTATGAGGTAGGTTCGAGTTCTGTGAGAAGAAGTGTAAGATGGAGTTTATGTTGGACTATCCCATCTTTAGCCTTAGTGATCATAAAGTTAAGATGAAGTTTATGTTGGACTATCCCATCCTTAGCCTTAGTGATCATAAAGTTAAGATGGAGTTTATGTTGGATTATCCCATCCTTAGCCTTAGTGATCATAAAGTGGGTGTATCAGAGGAATACAAGGTGTTACTGGTGTGCTATGCAGAGGCTGGAGACATGGGAGAAGGCAAGCTAGCAAATTAGCTAGGTATAGATTTAGATCTGTCAGGTACTGAAATAGAATTAGGAGTTAAGGCATTAGACCCGTCATGTATTGAAATAGGGTAAGGCAAGGAATTTAAAGACTAGTTTTTACCTTGAAAGGAACTCGAGTGAATTCTAAGAGGAGTGTTAACCTATGTATAACTATTTGTGGCTGATGAGGAAGTAATCAGGGAGGTATTAAAGGTTGAGAAGGATAATGGAATAGGAATTGTCACATGAGTTATGGGTGTAGGTGCCATTGAAGTTAAAGGAAACATGGTGATCTATGGAAATTTGATATCATTGAAGATTACATCTTTAGAGATATAGATATTGCCATTAGAAGCTAAACACTAATACCATTTGTGATGAGATGAGTATCCCAATAATAAACATTCTTTGGAGTGATACACAAATTTATATGGATTATAAGGTCTAATATTGGGATAACAAGCACAACCAAATACTTTTAGAAACTTGTAATCTGGATCAATATGATATAGAGTTAGATAAGGTGAGTTCATGTCTAAAATATACTTGGCATTCTATGAATAAGATAGGTTGTTGCTAGGAATTCTTGATCCCGAAACTTCAAAGGGAGATAAGCTTAAGCTAAAAGGGTGAGACCAGTTTCAACCACATGTATATGTTTTATATATAGTGAACCATTGTGATGGTGAGTGTTGGGCAAGTCAATTTGTGAATACTACCTTGCTTTGTAATTTTGATTTGGCATTTAAAATGAGTGTTAACATATGCAATAAAGTTAGTGAATACTGAAAATACTTCTGACTTGAGCTTAAGTAGGAATGTCCATGTGTATTTAGTAGATGCATCAACACATGTTACTAGATATTTGTATCCAGATGAGGACACCATGTGTGCAGGTCCCCATACATCAACAAACACCAAATCAAAAGGAGCATGGTAAATTGTAGTAGAATGAGAGGGTGGCAATCTGTGAACATTGTCAAGGCAGCAAGCATTACAAAGATCAAGCTTTAATTAAGTGGGAATAGGGATGTAACATCTTGATAAAATAGATTTGAGTACCTCATGATGAGGATGATCCAATATATTATGACATTGAGCATACAAAGATGGCCCTAAGGTATTGGCAAGTTTATTTACACAAGAATTCAAATCAGCTGATTGTGATGTATTACTAGTGAACGTATGAACAATAGGTGTAGAATGCTTAATAGTGTGAGGAGAAGATGCTTGTAGAGAACCAAAGGAATAAAGCTCATCCTTTCCAAGTGCTCCTTGCAATAGAACATTATATGTAGCTTGTGATTTTACAAGGTAAATACCAGGGTAAAACTCAAAGTAGAATCGATTGTCTCTTGTAAAGTGGCTTACTGGAAGGAGATGCAACTTGGGAATTCTAATGATACATTCAACCTGTTGTTTCCAGGAGAGGTGATTCGTGTTGTCAAGTTTGATGTTGATTTGTTGAGCGAACATTTTGAACGCGTTATTCAAGGAGAAACATCAATTGTTTGCGAAGGATTTCCACCTTGCGATGGAAGCCATGGGTATGGTGGATCATAAGCTCATTATACCATATTAGAAAAAGAGAAAGAGTGCATAATTGAGAGAAAAGAATGAATATGTTGTATTGAATGTAATTGAATTAGTAAAGTTAGTTACATAATTAGAATTTATAGAAATTCTAATATGCTCTTAATGCTAAATTTACAATGACAACTAAGCATTGTGTTAGTTACAGATTAATAACTAGAGACTAGAGCATAGCTAACTAACTCATTTAATGATACATGTTATTAATTCCTAATGTACTCCAATAACTAATCCCATATAAAACACTCCCGAAATACAGTTTTTCCTCACTGTAAATTTTCCCCAACACCCCTGAAATACAATTTTTCCTCACCGTAAATTTTCCCTAACCACCATAAACTCTATAGCCTCTAGCAACCTCTATCAGCGCAAGGTTACTACGCATATGTACTATTTTTTTAGCAATTATAGATTGTTTGATTGACTTTTGTGTTTAAGTGGACAATGATAGGTGAAATCATTTAATTAGGTCCAATGAGAGACTCGTGCCCCCTATCATTTAGCTATTTGAATCTTGTAGCATCAGACAATTGAGATACTCTCCAAAACCTAGACGACAATAAGGTTAGTCATCCTCTTATACTTTCTCTCTAAAGACTCTCAAATTCAAAAAAAAAAAAATGTCATTCATGATTTAATCTATTATTAACATATACTATAATATATATTTATCAATTTATCAAATCCTTCAAGAAACACACAAAAAAAAAAAAAAATAGAATGAAAAAATATAAGCAAAATAGAATCACAACAATTGAATAGAAACTCACTCGAGGAAGATTGGTAGTCATCATTGATGAAAGTACATAGTTATTACAAGAAAAATGCTAGGATAACAGTGATTGTATCCAAAGGAGGAGCAATTTCTACAACGGCAATGAGGAGGCTAGATTTTGCTTTCTATTTATGCGATGGAAAAAAGGAATTGTTTCTACTCTTAATGCACAGAGTTACGGTTTTATATGCATAGGGGAACAAGAGGATGGGAAAATAAGAGAAAAGAGATATAACATACAGATTTTCTTAACCATGCTTAGCCTGTATTAATTAGGATTTCTTTGAGTTAAGCACCTTAACAGCCTTCGCAAAAAGATCCACTAGGTGCACCTTGGACATGAAAGTTCAGTGACTGTAAAACTAAGTATTGTTCAAAACATAAGCGGGAAGAGAAACGTGATTTAAATAAATATCTTGGTAATGTCCATCTTGTGTACTCGAGAAGCTTTAATGCTTTTGTATTTTAAGTTGCAAACAATTATCATATGTGAATTTAGAAATGGAATATTACTACAGAAATTACATTGTACATCCAGTGCTAGGTTAACATGCTTGCATGATTAATCCACAAATATTTACAGACACATGCAAGATTCATTTGCTGACAAGTAACCAGTTAATTTAATAGGCACGTGGTCTTTTATCGGTCCTATATCGCTATCAATCTGTTATCAATTAACTCTTTCTTTGGTCAAAGATATGAAACATATACAGACGCCGATCACTCCAGAACCTGAAACTTGCTCCTCCTGTTTTCAAGATTATTCCATAAGCTTCTGTAAAACCCTCCAATATCGCATGCAAGAAGGGTTCATGTGTATTGCTCGAATAACCCATCTGTGAGGACTTTGAGAGGACTCCGTGCTTGATTTAGAGTTCAGACCAACTTTCAACTGTCTTGCAAGCAAATGCATTTGAAAGTAGAGCTCTGCAGGCCTCATTTCTACACAAAAGAAGCAGACATTCATACAGAGGTTAGCAATTATTGAATACTAAAAAACCAAATATCAATTATTGCATGATATTCTGCTCATCTGTCGGAAGTCCGCTGATAAATAAATAAAAATTCCAACTCAACCTTACAACCAAGTTAACAGTTTGATTAATTGAATTGGTTGATACGAATAACCCCACATCGCAGCCCCAATATGCAATTATAATGACACTCTTTTATAGTTCTGTTCTTCACAACTTCAAAATTATAATTTTCAGAAAGAAAAAAAAGCATAGAAATCGAACCTGGTGACCAATTATACCATTCAAGACGGAGGGTTCTGTCCCATCTCTCCTTAGAACCAAGGCTTCCTTCTGCTTGCGCTAATAATATTGAGGCAAAAGGCACGGGAATCAGGGAAAGCTCATGAACTTGGGTAAGGCTCTTAACGGCCCGTGATAAGAAGTGAGGACTATTATGCTGCCTGACAAGCTCCATACAGATGGCACCTGATTTAAAATAAAACAATATAATCCAATGGATATTAATAAAAAAAATTGCAAAAATGAGAGCAAAAAGGATCAAGAGAAGAACTGCCAATTGATTCACACACAAAAAAAAACGATCAACGAGTTTTCTTCTAATAAAATAATAAAACTATTTTTGGGATTTGAGGGCAATAAATTAGCTAATGACAAAAATACTTGTCAATAAATACTTGTAAGACAGGACATAAGAATAATTATCATACTGTATGCTCATGAAATATCAGATAAATTTTTCCATAATATAAATATTAACATACCCTTAACATCTCTTATTATCCTCTAAAAAACCTTATTGTTAACTTCGGTGCCAATTTCTTGGTCTACAATTCAAATTGAAGTAATTCACCGCATATTTCAAATTTCAAGTGGTAACGTGATACTACGTAGAATTCAAGCGAGAGCTTTTTGAAGCGCTCACCCTAAGAGAATTGAGTATCACTTAGTTGAAACTGATTTATATCAGTTAGTTAGTCTGCCAGAGTTTCAGATTATAAAATACCAGTAGCTTGCATGACAAGTTACAGTGTTTAGAAGTTAGTTACGCCAGCACGGCAGTTAGTTACTGTCAGCTCAGCATTTAGTGCAGGATAACTCAGGTTGTGCTGGTTAAGGTCACCTATATATAGCTGACCAACCTCTTTATAACTAACTAAGAAATTCAGAATATTCTATACATAAACACCTTTTAGAAATGACTGTCAGCTTTCTCGCAAATACGTACCATGACATAGAAAAAGGCAGCTTTCAAAACCCGCCAATGAACAAGCCTGTGCCACAAACTCTTCGGCTGAGACTAAATCCCTTTTTTGCAACAAATTCACTCCTCTCACTAAGTTATATACAGCCATCCACATATTCCATGAATTTCCATCCCTTTTAATGCATTCTTCGAAGCTCAAGTCTATGGCATTTGAATCGATCTCCAGTTTGTATTGGCATTCCATAAGTTTGAGACAGATCCAACCAATATGACAATCTGTCTTGAGCTCCAAACACCTTGCATACTCTTTCCGAAAATTTAGATGATCATCTTTCATGGCATACAAACGGCACAATAGTAGATGTGCAAAGAATAAATAATTATCAGGAAGCGCAAGTTGAGAAGCCTTTTTAGCATCAGCAATACAGCTCGTGTGATTCCCACATTGTAAACTGATCTCAGAAGCACAAAGTAGAAGTTGGAAGTGCCTATATTGATAATCCATTTCTGTTTTGCTATACAATTCATTTGAAAGGGCAGCTTGAATTAGACGATTTAGTGTACGACAGAGATGTTGAGGAAATCTTTGTTCACGTGCCTTCTGAAGATAGTTAAGAACAAGCAAGTAGCGGGCATCATGATTCCATGGTTTCTGATGAATGTATCTGCAATTTTGAGGCGAGAAATATAAAATGATTATCCTTGTCAAGGGAATAATAGTGCTTCGATATCTTTAAATAGAAAGCTCTACAATCATAGAAAAAGAATGTTTATTTTTCTGATTTAACTAAAAGACAATCTGACCTAGCAGTGATATATTCATAGCCTAGCATGAAGGAATTTTAAACAATAACAAAATGGGATCAAATTTCTGGGCAGTTACAAGGGAAATAAAAGTAGTACTTCTGCAGGGATTTGATAGCTCGTGGATGACTGGAACACTTCTTTGAACAAGTTGGAAAAGTAAACTTTGGATTGTTGTTGCCGGTGGCATAGCAAGCAACTGCTCCAGCGCCGTGAATATAATAGGCTGATTTTAAACCTTCTTGATCAGACATATCAGGATTGTCCATATTACAACACCTAGTTGCCATATGATCATTGTTTAGCTCTTCACTAAATAGCAAGAGATAGCCCAGAAGATTCCTGTCCCGGAGAAATGTGCAACA
Organism: Vicia villosa; assembly: GCF_029867415.1. Taxonomy (NCBI): domain Eukaryota; kingdom Viridiplantae; phylum Streptophyta; class Magnoliopsida; order Fabales; family Fabaceae; genus Vicia; species Vicia villosa. The sequence continues at coordinate 157,341,057 of NC_081181.1, forward strand.
GATAGGATGTTAGCAAACTCCACAAAGCTGGCAACATCGAAAAATGCACAAGTAAAAATTTGGGGCAGAGGTTACCGACCAAAAAAACTTTCCTAACACTTGGAAGGTAAGGTATTATTATCAAGTATGAAAATAAAAGATAAAACTTCTTAATACACTTCAGTAAGTACAGAGAGATGGCCTAAACATATGTTTTTAAGTGGGGGTATCCAAGCCGGTTTTGTAGAGTCGAGATAGGCCCAACCTAATTTCTAAGAAAGATGAACACAATTTACAAGAGAAACTAAAGGAAGTATTATTTCCCAAGATACAACAAATCTATCTGAAACAGTACACCATACCACTCTTAGGATTAGGAACGAGTCTAAACACAAGCCATTAGAATTAATCAAGCTTCTCCTTTTAAATTATTCGCCCATAACATTTTTTTAGTGTCACAACTTACGGTAACTTTATCACCTCTGATACTCCCCTAGCCCCAAATTATAGCCCTATCTTGATCAGGCCCCAATAAACCTCCTTTCATCAAATGTTGGAATCATTTTCAAGACCAATCCCCAGAGCTCCAAGATAAGAGTTTTGATACTAATTGATACAGTTATAAACTGAAATATATTTGACAGAAATAGGGTGAACAAAAAACACTGTTATAGTGTGAGTTGCGAACCTTCACCTCCCTGGTCAAAGGCCTTAACTCTTTCAAATAACAAGATGCCCTATTTAATGTTCTTCCTTTTATTTACACATACAATACAGCCTAATCGTACATCAAACTAACTAACCGAAGAGTTCACCTATCATTAAACTAGTACTTGACCTAATGAAGTACTATATATAGGAGTACAAGGTTATTCAATTACATCATATTTAGATCCTATCAATGATTTTTCACTTTATTACTTTAGGATCTATCATTAGTGCAGAATAAGGACAACTGTTTTGTTAGTTACTCAATTACTAGATTAGTTAGAACTTAGAAGGGACTGGAAGGGAATTGGTTAGATATAAATAATGTGAAATCGTATTAGGGGAGACACTTTGATAAACTTAAAATCGGTTAAATCAAATTACTATTATTGTGTACGAATCTTCTCATAAAAATCTACCTCATCAAATTACAGTTAGGAAACATGTGCAGTGCTTTCCTGAGGTAGGCAATTCCACTTCTAATGTCAAGGCAATCAGATCCATTTTTCACCTGTCAAAATCATACCATTATATTTTTACATCTCGTCTACATTTTAAAACATTTTTTATGGGGAAATTGAGGAGACAGGAGGAATCAAAATCAAGAGGCTGAAAAAAATACCAATTTCCCAAGTGCTATTAAAAATTGCATCCTAGAAATTTCTTCTTGATATTTGAGAAAATGCCGGGTACTTGAGACAACCAATCCAAGACGGTTTTGTCCATCAAGAGCATTGATAGCTGACAGAACAAAACTAACTTTTGAACTCTGAAATAGCTCTTTTGGCATCTTGATAATGCTAGTGATGACTGCATCAAGTCCACATATGAAGTACACTAATCTACTGATAAAACAAATGGATGACGCCACAGATGCTTTTTTCATAGAAGAAAGATTTGAAGCAAGACTCCCAGCTACAGAGAGAGCCAAATCATATTCACCGTATTGCCATAACGAGAAAGCATACACTTGCCAACCTTCTTCATCAAGCAGCCCTTGAACCACATACCATAGAAAGGTGTTAAGAGGATGACAAAAATTAAAATGATTTTTTACACAATCCTCAGTACAAAATGTTTATGCAAATAACACAGGCCATAACACAAGTATAGCATGCTCAACTCACGTGCTTTACATGCGGAATTAATACACAGCTTTAATTTACTTCATGATGCATTCATTCTCAGGAATTATGAGCAAAAATCAGTTAGAAAACTTGGACTGAACGGGGATAATTTTAGTAACATTCAACCAGCAATAAGCTTTACAATTTTGAAACAAAAAAATTAAATAAAGTGACTCTAAACAATGAAATTATAAACTTTGAACCCAAACCTTCTTTGTTCAAATTTTCACATTCCTTCAAAGCATCAGCGGCATTCCCTGCCTAAATAAAAAAAAAATGTATCGAGTTAACGATCATAATCACAGGATTTTTTAAAATAAATAGGACTAAGATGCCTAGTATATCTACCTTGGAAAGTGATCTAGCCAAATTGATAGAAATATCCCTGATATGTGAGTTTTGATTACTCTCTGAGCCAATGCTAACTGCATGGCGTGCTAACCTATAAAATGTAGCAGCAGACTTGTAATCTTTTCGAGCCTCACATACCAGTCCATGTAAGTTATGGGATTCAGGATAGTGAGGGGAATGCTGCACAGCCTGCTGAATAGCTCCAAAAACCTGTGACAGTTAGATGCGGCATCAGCATGATATTCAAGGTAGTCAGTTGTTACTTAAGAGGTGTAATAAGGAAGCATCATTTAGTGCAGATTATACATCTTAAACTCATTATAGTTTGGTCTCTAGGATTCAATTTATTGAGAAACAGGGAGTACAGTACACACTAATGCAGGTTCTATGAGCCCTTTTTGAGAGGATTTTCTAAGATTAAGGAAGAGGTTCTACAAGATCTAGAATTAGTTCTGTTGTGATACAGTTTGCAAAATGCTCCTGTGGAATATACAAGTTTGGCTCAAGCAGAAACAGAAACTCGGGGCTACAGACTCCTTTCAAAGCTTTCAGTATCCTTTCCAACCTACTGCCTTCTACTGTGACATTAGAACACCATAACTCTTGGTCACGGTCCAATTCAACATGTATGCCTGAAATAAACAGATGGAATTGGACATAGCGATGGAATTGGACATAGCAAAAGAAAACAGCTGACTGTTATTAATGTGCCACGTTAAGATCAATGGCCATTGGCCACTAGAAAGACATCCACATCAAATCTATGACACCCACCCAAGTTCCAAGAGCAGAGTGTGTCCCCTTTCCCAGTAATTATGTAATGCAGGATGTATAGCTCAAACTCACTAAGTTTGTATCTGAACATTAGTTTGACTACAATCTTGTAGAGGTCATAGCTGCTGACTACAATTATCATTCTATCATTAGTCAGTTTAGTTATAACTGTAGTGTTGGATATTCCACTATAACCAGAGGTTAAATCAGAAAATACAGAACAAAATTCAGAGCAAACTTTCCCACAATTTCTCAGTTTCTTCTCAGTCATCGCAAACTAATAAGAGGCAAAAGAAAATGTGTGATCAGCACCAAAAATCATTAATCAACCATATAATCTAACCTGTGAAGATGCAAGATGGCCACTCAGCAAAGCAAGCTTAGTTAGCCCAATTTGGAATTCAGCTAACTGCACAGTAACCAACAAATAATTCAAATCAGGAAATATTCTACGCCAGAGAAAATTATTGCCTAAAATAATGTGTGCCATATAAAGCTATAAAACAGGTATTGAGAGGAAAATTCTTGATATATTGATATTTGGCTAAAATTAAGGGTGATGATAAATAAATAGCAAACATCGACAGTAGGGGAAAATAGTATACAAACACGTTTCCAGCTTATTGCATGTTAATTCATAGAAATTAGTAAATTACAGGCATTATCTGCACAGCTCGGGAACAGCTTTCAAATGCCTCGTCTGGTGCAGACTCCTTACTACATAAAGATAGCATGTAGTTAGAAAACTAGTAAACTAATAGACTAAATTAACATGTACATGCTACATGAGTATGTCAAGATAAATGACACTAGAATACTACCTCACATAAGACTCAGCTGACATGCTTGCCCATGGCAATGCAAGGCTGGGATCGATACTTCGCGCACGATCAAATACTTGCCTTGCCAATTGCTTTTCATCCGCTTTAAGATACAACTGAAATTTAGACAAAACCAAGCTGAAATCTCCACATAAAGAAATTCCAATGTCTTTCGTAAGATGATGAACATCACAACATTAATTCAGAGGTGCAAATTTGTCATGTTACCGAGCTAAATTATGGTAGACAACCACTTGTATCTATGGTGTACATTGGAAGAAATGGATGGTGTTACAGTGAATCACTTGAAAAGAATAGAGAACAATTGTATTTCACTTATTAAATTTATAGATGGAGTGCTAATATATAGGCACAAAGGACTCTATCCTAATAAAGGAAATGTATGAGAATAGAATACTAAATATTATTCAACGAGTGAAAGGTCAAGCTAGTCAGACTAATCCTAATAAATGACGATCACAAATAAGTAAGAAAATGCTGAGTTACAAATATTATTCTTTTAAAAGCTATAAATACAATATTGTAAAAAATAAGTCTGATATATTTCAAAGATGTAAATAAACTGCATGCAATAATCCATTTTAATAGACTATTCTAAACCTAATGGGCCTGATTACTGGCCGAACACAAGTATTACCAATAGTTACAAATATACATTATTTACAACACTCCCCCTCAAGTTGGTGAATAGATATCTATCATTGACAGCTTGGAAGCAAGTTGGTTTAAACGTTCTTTCAGTAATCTCTTTGTTAATACATCTGGAAGCCAATGCCTTGAAGAAATGTAGGTTGTAGTTATCAATCCACTATCTAGCTTCTCTTTAATGAAATGTCAGTCTATTGCAATATGTTTTGTTTTGTCATGTTGAATAGGATTATGAGCAATATTATTGGTTGATAAACTGTCACAACAACTTCATAGGACCTTCACACTTTATCTTCAAATCTTGTAGTACAATTTTCATCCACAGTAGCTCACAAATTCCTTGTACCGAAGCTCTACATCACGCATCAGCGGTTGAACGAGCTGCTACACTTTGCTTCTCACTCCTCCAAACAAGAAAATTCCCATACATGAGAGCACAATAGCCTGAAGTAGATCTATCATTCGCTAAACCTGCATAATTTGCACCTGTATATTATTATGCTTTTATAGTTGCCTAGGCTTCCACCTTTTTTAAAAATCTCCCTGATGTGGCTTTAAGATATTGTAGAACACGGTCTAAAGCTCGCAAATGTCTCACCCTCGAGTCATGCATGAATTGGTTTGTCCATACTAACTGCATAAGTCAAATATGGCCTAGTTTGTGCCAAGTAAATCAACTTTTCCACTAATTTCGAATATAGGATCTTGTCAGCTTTGACACCTTCATCTTCAAACATATTTTGAGATTTTGCTCAGGGAGAACACCTGCAGATTTGCATTCAAGCTTGCTTGTTCCCTACAAAATATCAAGCACATACTTTCTCTAAGAGATAAAGATTTCTTGCTTTGAGGAGGCCACCTCAATTCCAAAAAAATACTATAGTTGCCCAAAGTCCTTCCTTTCAAACTTTGCTAATAACTTCTCCTTGAGCAGCTCTTATGTAACAATAATGACTTCAATATAAACAAGTACAATCAACTTTCCTCCTTGTGGAGAAAGTTTTGATCTCTTTGGCTTTGCATATAGCCCAAACACACCTAAAGGGAAGGGAGGCATGACTGAGTAAGGTGAGGCCAAGGTCAACAACGTGTTTATGTTTGCATTCTAGCACACCATTTTGATGGTCAGTATGTGGACACCATTTTGATGGTCAGTATGTGGACAGCTGAGTCTATGGGTGAAGCCTAAATTTGTGAGAAATTTGGTGAATGGCATAAATTCTCCTCCTCTAACGCAAGTGTTGCTTGCGTTGGGTCCTCCAACACCACCACTACGGCTCCTTCCTTCCTCCTGCGCTTTTGGTTGGAGAGTGTCTTGTACCACCAATAGGATGGTTGTCAGTCATAGAGGATTTATACATAGGATAAACTAGTGAGAGTCTTCTACAAACTAATTGTGCGGCTTATGAGCGTTGAAAATATTATGGTCAACTAAGTTTATTTCACTAGAGAAATACATAATGTCAGCTCCTTAAATTAGGGCGCGATATAAGCGACAATAAATAAAACAAAACAAATCTTAAATAAAACAAAACAAATCTTAATAATAAATAGAGAATATTCTAATATCTTCTACAAGAACCCCGCTAATTCTCCCCTCTTAACTGCCATACGGATACCCCACTCCCTCCCCACCTTGGGATCTAAGTTTTCTACCAATTTTATTGAATCTAAATTTCTAGTATTACTTTCAAAGAATTGCACAGGTAATACAAGAGAAACAATATCATTGTCAAGTGTTAAGAGTCCCACATCGGACAACATATGGCCTGAACATTTCCTTATAAGTGGGAGCAACCCTCACCCTACAAGCCGGTTTTGTAGGGTTGAGTTAGGCCCAACCACACTTCTTAACATGGTATCAGAGCCTATCGATCGGACCATGGGCCGCTCACCGTTAATATCCACGCACCAAGCCCATGGGCTGCTCACCGTTAATATCCACGCACCAAGCCCAAAAGAGTGCCGGACGTGAGGGGGTGTATTAGGAAGATCCTAAAGTCCCACATTGGTTGGAGATAGAGCATTGAAAGAATATATATAGAGGGACACTCCTCACCTTACCAACCGGTTTTGTAAGGATGAGTTAGGTCAAACTCTAATATGGTATCAGAGCCTCGTTTAAGATCCGGTGGGCCACCTTCTATGGTTTCCGCTATCGGGCCACCCACCATTTATTTCCACGCTCCAGTTGTCTAGTCCTGGGCGTGAGGGGGTGTGTTAAGAGTCCCACATCGGACAATATATGGCCTGAACATTTCCTTATAAGTGGGAGCAATCCTCACCCTACAAGCCGGTTTTGTAGGGTTGAGTTAGGCCCAACCACACTTCTTAACATCAAGATCCCTTAATTTTAGGAACAAATTAACCAACCAAGGTTATTGATGGTAACTATTCGTCAAATTGTGGTCGGATCTAACTCAACCTTACAAAATCGACTTGTAAGGTGAGGATTGCCTCCACTTATAAACATATGATTAGGTGAATTCCATGTGGGACTATTTAACACATCCCATCATGTCTAAGACTGGACATCTGGAGCATGGACATACAAGATTGATGAAGGACACCTTTACAACCATAAGCTATGCCTATTAGTGCCTGAAATGAAGATAAGAAATTTCAACGACCAGATATGGACCATTTTGGTATAAACAGCAGCACCTAAGGTGGCACATGGCAGCAGATGGATACTGCAGTTTTCGGTAACAGTACTTCTGAGGTTGGCCAGTCAAAGGGTTATGCTGGGTTCTGCATGTATTGTCTTTGCCGAAAAACACAGGAAAAAGTAGGGTTATGGGGGAAAACACAGAAAAACAGGTCATGCGATAAAATCTAGATTTGCAAGATGGGTCAGCAATGAATTCTATGACAGCGGAACAGAGACTCTCAAAACAGGAGCTCTAATATCAATATGAAAGAGATGAAAGAATAATAGTCTAAAACTCCAAATATTATTCACACAATTCTTTGGCAAGATTTTTATTCTAATTCTTTACCAATCAGAAATAATAGTTCGAATAATAGGTGATTTACAGGCTTATGCAAATTTCTAAATCAGTCCTAATAAAGAAAAATAATAATATTGTAGGAATATACAAGCTATTATGTGAAAAGAGTTCTATATACATTACTTTACAACAAATGGCTACCCAGTTGGATTTTTACTGTTTACTGATGACATGAGACAGTACCTTCCCAAGATATCCCCAAGCAACAGCTAGAGAAACATTTAACTGCAGTCCTCGGATCAAAGCATGCTGATTTAGTTCATTATGATTAGACAAACACCCCAATGCCACCCAGAACTCATAATTGTGACCCTCAAGTAGCAAGGCTCCAATAGACATTTTTTCTGCTAGCTGCCTGCTGAAACAACTAAGTTGAAGGAGCACAATGGTCGAAAAGATCATTAAAAATAATCAAATTACATAGATCATACCGTGCACTTGAGTCTTGTGTGTAATTTTTGCTTAATGAGGTAATAAGATCTGAAGTTACTGCAATGTCACTGTAGATGTTTGCTTGCCATGGAGACAAGTGTAAAGCTCGTTGGTATGAAAATTTAGCACATCCTGCAGCCAAAAAGCAGGTCTTCCTCCATGAATTGATAGAAGCACTGAAGGCTTCCTCATTAGATTCCAATTGTTGGACCTCCTCAATCCAAGGATTACATCTTGCATATGCAAGCTACCATAGATCAAAATAAAATAGCATATAATAATACATGAGCAACAAATAATACCTAAAAATAGCAGTGAAGAAAACTCCAAGTTGTAATACCAACTTATTGACATATTTAAGCACTACTTCAGCCAATAATACCGAAAATAAATCATTTTCTTAAACAATGGAAACCTTTGAAAACTGAAAAAGAAAATGATACCTGAATATCTGCATGTAGTTTCCAAATACATGAGATATTCGTGAAAGAACGAGCACTCTCTCTGGCAACCTCGGATGCTTCCTGCAATCAGTTCAACGGGGTTTAACTAAATGTTGCCAAAATGGAGTTCAACTAAATAACAAATGTTGTACAATTATTAAAAAGAACAAAAGAGAAAAAAAACCTTTAACAATGAAGCTCCCCACTGATATGCTCCTATGTTAATGCAATCTTTTGCCAAACTAAGCAGCCCCAAAGCAAGTCCAAATTGCGCAGGCACGCAATCTGGCAAAATCTCCAAAGCTTGTTGAAATTGTTCAACCCCCTTCAAGAAGAAAGGCAAGGAAGCAATTTTACATATTTCTTTAATGTACAGAAACAGATAGACACTAATCAAACAACATCATACAAAGGAGGTGTGTATAGTTGGTTCATGTGTAATTTGAAATTGAGTACTGAAAAAACTGAGACGAATTGCATGTGACAATAATATAATATGAACTACAAAAAAAGTAGATAAACAATGTGAGCATAATTAGTTAAATGAAAAGCGAAAGATCGCGCCAATTTGATTTAAACCCTAGAACCAGCAGAATAGCCTTCAGCTTAGCCTCTTAAACCAAACTCTTGATGCCTGTTTTAAGCCATATATGGATCTCTGGATAGTAAAGATTGTTGTATCCTGAACCACGGTCACTTTCAATGAAGAATTAAGGAATTAGAAGATTAACAAGGAAATTATGCAATTGTATCTCGAGGACTGGGTCAACTTGCTATTTCTAGAGAAGGAAAATGTTTATTATCGAGTTTTTCAGTGATTGTTTGCAAAGAGATAGGAGAAGCTGAGGCTACAGCAATACACAATGACAGCAGCGAAACTGGATTACTGCACAGGATATGGTGGTTACATGTGTGATTCTGAGACAAAAAAACTTACCAAACTATCTTGTCAAAACATCTAATATTTAGAATCTGCTTTGACTTAGTTTTGAACCAAACATAGTCTAATTTTGAAGTAGTTTTCTTTTATACTCAAGAAAAGTGGCCAATGGATGGAACACATGAATGTTGGACTAGATAATAATGAAGGGATAAAAAATAAACCATCTGTCGTCTACGAATTTGGATCCATGAGTTTTTTAAAAATCAACTCTTCATTATCCCTTTTAATGGACATCTATAAGTCCATTTTAATGGACATTTATTAGTTCATTTAATGGATTGGATGGACCTAACTTATCCAATAGAAATCACTTTTTATTCATAAAAACCTAACTCTCTTATAAATTAACTAATGTTTCCCAAATAAATGCTCTCTTCAATCAATGTTTTAAGCTCCTTAAAATATGATCATATCAAGTACTTTCAATCATCATACTACCATCACTGCAACACACTAAAAGAAAATAAATGTAAGGAATAAAGAGAAGCGCTGAGAACAAGAATTGTGTACAAGAAAGATATCAAGATAACAACTAATAATTAGCAGAATGTACCTTTTTAAATTGACCAAGTGTCAACGAGATATTTCCACTTTCAACCAAAGCAAAGACCATCTTATTATCCAACTCGATTGCACGGCCATAAGACTAATGGATAATCCAAAGTAAAACAGTAGTCGAGGGATCAATCATCTAATCATCAATTCTTAAATATAAAAGAAATCCAAGCAGAGTGGTACCTTTACAGCTGCAGTAAACCTGCCCAGCCGCTGATAAGCAAGTCCCAGAGCCTAACAATTTTTTAAAATATTTATTAAAAAATCTATGAGAATGGAAACATAATGAAGGAAGGAGTGGTGATATTACTTCCCACAAATCAGCACAAGTAGGATAGCCTCGTATAGCATGTTGGAGGCTCTGAACAGCTTCAGACCATTTCTTTTGATGAACCTATTAAGTTATATAAGAAATTAATGGCAGGTATTAACCGAATGTAATAACAATAGAGAGATTAAATCCGGATATAATCAGATTGTCAGCAAAATTTCTATAAATTCAAAAATGAAAGTATTTGATCTGGTCTCATATTAAAAGTACTTGCTGCAGAATGCATTTGTTAACTACGACCATAAATTAGCAAATGTTTTTTAAGAAAGTGTTTGATTGGACAATATTTACTATTATATTTTGTTTTAAAGTTGGGTCGGACTAACTCAACCCTATGAAACTAGCTTGCACAGTGAGGATTGAGGAATAACTCCAATTAATATAATCGTAGAACTTGAGTTGCGTCTAACTTAACCTCACAAAAAGTACTTGAGCCCTTGGATGTTGGATGTGTAAAACAAATGCCGTTTGGGATACAGAATACAACTCCGGCCAACTCCAATAATAATAATGTTATCCACATAAACAACAAGATATATGCGTAAGTTAGTAGAGGAATGTTTCTCAAACACCAAATGTTATTGAAGGGGGTGTCTAATTTGATGAAATATTTACTATTAATTTTTGTTTTAGAGTAGGGTAGGGCCTAACTTAACCCTATAAGACTAACTCGCAAAGTGAGGAATAACTCACTAATATAATCTAAGTCCTTGGTTTTTAGAAGTGTAGTAGAAACAAATGTAGCTTGAAATCCTGAATATCACTCCGGACAACTTCAATAATAACAATGTAAATTATGTCATCCACATAAACAACAAGATAAATGCATAGGTTAGTGTAGAGGAATGTCTGTCAAAACACCAAATGGTTGAATTTATTGTGAATTTGCAAACCATGCTAAAATCCTCAAGAACTGAACTGAATCTATTCAATCATGCTCTAGGACTCTACTTTAGTCTTTAGGCTAGATAAGGAATTTTTTGCAGCCTAGGAACAAAGTCATGAGACTCTCCTAGAAAAAACTTAAGAGAGACATATGGTGGAAACCGTGTATTTCAACTGCAACTACACAACAGGGTCTCTTTAAATAGACTTAATAAATGCAAAATAATGACAAGAATAATTACAGAATATTCTAAGCATAATTTTGAATATTGATAAACGAAATTTGAAGCAATTCACTTCAAATCAATTATCTTAAATGTCCTCTCCTCTTATTCTCATTTTTGTTAATTGTGTTTCTTATATGGTATCACAACAATAAAATCAAGTGAGTCAATTATCCTTAAAAGACAAAACAAGGATCCGAAACACTCGCTATCATTGATGACTAGCCAGCGAATCTGACGCCACTGTAGCAGTCTCAAAGTCACGCACTAGTCGCATTCACTTGACCAATCTTCCTAGCTCAAAAATGAGTCTAACCATTATGCCTGGACCTACTATCGTCACAGCTCTTGTTGCTCTTCTTCGTTCCTCCAAAAACTTTGCCTCCCAAGACTCCACCATGTTCCCTCGCAAATTAGGTTCTCTGGTGTTTCCCAATCTCCCTACCCCCCCGTACTTTTTGTTATAGAAAAATAATTTGCGGTTCAGGAAAACCTATGTTTTAAAGGTGGAATTAGTGTGATTTCAATTTATCATCATGATATCGTATGGATAGCGTGCATACCCACTATGTGTACCCTCGAGTACCACTACTCAAAAAAGGAAATGTAACGTGTACGGTACCCATACCACCTACCACAGAGTATTGCAAACATGGTAACTATTTTGCGGGTGTTTGACAAAATCCTCTGTCTTCCTACCTTCAAGAATATGGAATGGAATATTCCATTTGTTGATATGCTGAAACTGAAATGTTCTAGCTTTGATCCTTAGTCTAAAATACTAAATGAACTCTTGTAATCAATTAATGAAATATAAGGCAGTACAGGGCAAACCATTCTCTCCATTTTTACTCCGAACATTCTCTTAATTTTTCTCGCAATCCCATTTTTTTAATTGTTTCTTGCAATATACATACAGAAAAAGAAAGTGCATTCTGCGATTCCACCTTAAGAAATGGAAGAGAAGCAAAAGAAATTGAAAGAACTAACCAGCAAGAAACCCAATCTGCGGAAAGCCCAAAAAGCCCTTGGTGACATTTCAGAAGCTTCAAGGCATACTGCAACCTCCAAACTATCCTTTCCTTCTTGGTCAAGCAAATCACACAGAGCTTCCTGGTAGGAAAGCATTCATGACAGTGAGAAAGCATTAAAATGGAGCAGAAGAGAAGATAAATAACTGGACCCCTTTACTTACCCCGGACTCGAAATCATCAGGATCGATAGAAACTGCTCGCTGGTAACACTTGAGAGCTCTCTGAGCATCAAGAGAAACACATCGATAATAATGGCCGAGATATTTGAAAGATTCACCGTTTTTAGGGTTTAATTTGGCCGATAGAATAAAATGCTGAGCAGCTTTTTCCTTAGCATCTTCTTCTTGTTTATTCCATAACAGTAAACCCTAAATCATCATCCATCATGTATGTTAATATAATTGATTAGAAGTGAATTAATGAGAGAAAAGTAAAGAAGGAATGAAACGCAGACAATGTCGAAATGCAGAGAGGCGTCGTCTGGGGAATCTTGTAAGCGTCGGAAGAGATCTTCTTCGTCCTGCAAGAAGAACGATTGGTGAGAGAGGTAGAGACATTGCACCGGAAAAAGAGGAAGAAGTGTAGTAATAGAAGAAGTAGGAACGTACTGTGGGGTTTTGAGAGGCCATGATAAGAGGGCTTAGGTCTTGACTGGAGAACACTGAGCTTTAAACATACAAGTAATATCAAGATCACCTTTTCACATCTTAATAGTATTTTATTTATAGCATTGTGATTGTAGATGTAATAGTTCAAGTTACTATGCTAAGTCGACAATTTTGTAGATAAGAGGAGTGCTAGCAACACTCTCTTTTGAACACTCTCTCAAGCACTCACTTTTTTATTGGTTGATATATGTGTGGGTCTCTCACTTTGAAAATAGGTCCCACATAAAGTAGTAGGACCCACACGTGTTTCAACCAATAAGAGAGAAAGTATTTGAGAGAGTGTTCAAAAGAGAGTGTCGCTAGCATTTCTCTTGTAGATAAAAGATATTCACTATTCACGATATATTTCAAAATAGTAATAATAATTGCTTATTATTATAACATTCTTCCTTTTGAAATACTTGCCATGGTGCTTCGTTGAAGTCTTGTTGAGAAGAATCCTATGGGAACATAATTGTCTCGTTCAAAATCTTATTTGGAAAAATTCATTGGGATAAAAACCTTAATAAGGGAAAAAAGAGTACAACATTATGCCCTCCCTCAACAAAACACATATAACTCTTCTTTAAAGATTTTGAAGGTGACGCATTCCAATATTTTATCCATGTTTCTTGAAAACTGGTGTAGGAAGTGCCTTTGTAAATAGATCTGCCACATTATCACTTGAACGAATATACTGAATATCAACCTCTTTGTTCCTTTCAAGTTCTTTTGTGAATGAGAAAAACTTCGGAGGAATATGCTTGGTTCTGTCACTTTTGATGTAACCTTCGTTCATCTGGGTAACACATGCAGCATTGTCTTCATACAAAATTGTTGGATTATTATCAATTGGTAAACCATGCGCTCCTTGGAAATGTCGAGTTACCGATCGTAACCATCTACATTATTTGCTTGCTTCATGAAGGGTAATTACTTCAACATGATTTGAAGAAATTGCTACAAGTGTTTGCTTTTGCAATCTCCATGATATTGCAATATTACCATATATATAATTAAGCAAAAACTATATTGGGTCTTGTATAGTTAGCAAGGTACATGAGTGCCTCGATGGCACTAAGTATGGCACATCTGAGCCAAGATCCTCTTCATCATTTTCCTTGGTTCTAAAAGGATCTTTTTCAATATTAAGTGTCCTAAACATCATTGGACTACTCAAAGGATTTGCCTTGTTCATGTTGAACATTTTCAATACTCTTTCTGTATAATTTTATTGATGTACTAATATACCATTTTTAGTATACTCAATTGTAAACCAAGGCAGAATCTGGTTTTTTCCAAATCTTTCATTTCAAATTCTTTCCTTAAATAATTTTCCGCTTCTTTGATTTCTTTATTAGTCCCAGTGATATTTAAATCATCAACATAAACAGCAATTATTGCAAATCTGGATATTGTTTTTCTTATAAAAACACAAGGACAAATAGGATTATTCTCATAGCCTTCTTTAAGTAAATATTCACTTAGTCTATTGTACCACATGCGCCCAAGTTTTTTTTGTAACACCCCCATATTTTGATTTAATTATTTAAATTATTATTTGATGTTTTGATGTGATTATATGAGTCAGGGTGATTTATTAATGATATTCACGTTGATGTGTGTGGGGTAGTTGGATTAAGGTGTTAATTAGAATAATAATATAAAATAGTCTAATTAGTATTGTTATTATTTAGTTAAATAAAATAAGATATATTGTGAGATAAGTTAGTAAGGGGCAAATGAGGAAGTTCATAATGAGGGTCCTAATGCTGACTAGGTAAAAAAGGAGAAAAATAGGAGAATTATCCCTTCGACGTAGAATTGGAGAAAACGTGAAAGAAGAGAGAGTCAGGGCAAGAAAAGAAGAAGGAGAGAGAAGGTCAACCGTAGGAATTCGAAAAGGGAATCAATTCGGCTAATAATCTAAGGTGAGGGGGTTATTATGGTTGGTTTAAGGGATTGATAATTGCATGTTGGCTTTGCGTTAGAATTTTATGATGAATTTGATGATGTTGATGAACTACCATGATGAATTACTTGGTTTACCTGATTTATGTGATGTATGATGTTGTTGTTTGTTGTATTGGTGTATGATAACATGTTTAAGAATCAAATCCACCATTGTTGAGGATTTGAAGGTTTAAGGTTGATAATGAATTTTGGGATATAAATGGATAATTGTGCTTTTAAGCTGGCAATGATTAATACAAGTTAAAACTAGGATTTTAGACCTTAAATCGCAGAAAATTTTCGATTAAAACATGTTTTTGGCCAAAATTTTGGGTCTGGTCTGATGTAGGTCGCGCATGAATTTTTTGCAAAATTGCAGAACTCGCTTAGCTTGCTCTTGGAAATAAAATGGGTTTGATTACAGTAGGTATCGCGCTTAGCATGGTACAGGGTGAGCTTAGCGTGGGTGCCTGAATTGAAAGTTAATATTTTTGAAAAATGATTTTAGAACATGGAAGCTTATATTTTATTACAATTTCAGAGAATTTTCCGGAATTTATTGTGCATGTTTAGGTAGGTTTACGAGGCATTTTGTATGTAACTCTGTTTGGTAAATCTTTGTGTTTCTATACTTAACTTTAGTGAATGTTATTGTGAAGTTGAGTTGAGCAAGATGTTGTGAAGTTATATGTTTGAATAGTGACTTTATGATGATTCCATTTTGACTAGTCCGGGTCGTTGATTTTGTGACGTTAAGCGTCATGCATTCATAGCATAATTGTAGGACGAAAGTCTAGTGATGTTATAGGACCTTGGTCCAATGACGGCCCTTAATCCCATTGTGCGAATTGAGTGTAACCTTGTGATGTGCTACGGTTCCAAATAGAAATCAATCTTATGGTGGGGATATTTGAAGAATGATGACGGAGTCATCAGTGATGAATTGGTAACACGTGCATGAGTGCGTTGCTGCTGCGTTGCATTATTGTGATGATGTATGATTTGATGATATTTATTTGTGATGTGAAATACCAAAGTGATAATTATGATTGAACCGTAAGGTGATGTTGTAAATAGGTGATGATGTGCAGGTGTGGGTAAGTATGCATACATGATGGATACGTTGTATCAGTATATGTATGGTTGGTTAATTGTTTACGACTACTATATCTATTCCTTATGTCTTACATAATGATTATGAAATACTCACCCTTTCTGTTTGAATGTTGCCTCCACGTGGGTAACGTGCAGGTATTCAGGAGTAGTCTGTTGAGGTTTGAGGATAGCTTCATGATGTCCTTTTACCGCTGTTTAGACTGAAGGGAGTCTTGCTCTGATACGTAACATCAGGGATGGGGTTGTTATGTTTTGGAACTATTATGTTCTCTTTGACTATTTGAGTTGAATTACATTTTGATGTTGATGCTTTGAGTTGTAACTCATGAATCGCTGTGAGATAACATGCTTTGATTTATGATGATGAATGAGATATAGTTTTGAAATTAATTTTTTGAGAACTCGTGTTACGGAGTAGTACTATTGTTTGTGAAGCTTTTATGACGATATGACACCCTTGTTGGTGGTTTTATTTGATGTTAATATGTATTATATTGCGAATATTCTTTGTGGGTTAGAAGGGTGTTACATTAGTGGTATCAGAGCCGGTCGTTTGGTCCGACCAGATCATCGAGTATGTAGTGTGACATTTGGATTACTGTCGTTAGACTATTTATAACCTTTATGCTAATTTTAGTGTGAATAGAGTATGTCTGGAAGAAATAATGTTGCGATTGCTGCTACTTTGGAGGATGTTGCTCAGGCCATGCAAAATTAGCATAATGATGGAGGGATTGATGAGTCATGTAGCTTGAGTATGTTCCAGAGGGAGAATCCGCCTACCTTCAAGGGTAAGTATGATCCTGATGGGGCGCAAGAGTGGCTTAAGGAGATCAAGAGGATCTTCAAGGCGATGGACTATTATGCGACGCAGAAGGTACGTTATGGTACTCATATGTTGGCTGGAGAAGCTGATGACTGGTGGGTTGGCACACGTCAGAGATTGTAAGCTATTGGTGAAGTGACTATTTGGGTTGTGTTCACGAGAGAGTTCTTGAGGAAGTATTTTCCCAAAGATGTCGGAGGAAAGAAAGAGATGGAGTTCCTTGCGTTGAAACAAGGGAATTAAACAGTCATTGAGTATGTTGCTAAGTTTGTGGAGCTTGTGAAGTTTTATTCGCACTATAGTACGGAGACGGGTGCGTTTTCGAAGTGTATCAAGTTTGAGAATGGGTTGCGTCCAGAGATCAAACGGACGATTGGATATGAGCAGATCCGTAGGTTTACGAAATTGGTGAACAATTGTCAAATTTATGAAGAAGAGAATATTGCCAATTCGGCTCACTACAAGAGTTTGAAGGAGAATAGAGGAAAACCCCATCATGATCGTAAGAAGCCTTATGATGCTCCTGCTGAGAAAGGGAAACAGAAGGTTTCCGATGGGAAGAAGACAAGTGAGGGAGGAGCTCCTGCTTCTGTCCAATGCTATAGGTATGTTGGGCAAGGTCACCATTTCAATGAGTGTGAGAACAAGGTTCTCAGATGATATATATGTAGTAAGACCGATCATCGTGTTACTGACTTCAAGGACGATGGTCTGACTTGTTTTAATTGTGACGAACAGGGTCATATCACCACCCAGTGTCAAAAGCCAAAGAAGGATGTTGAGGCTGTCAAGACTAATGGTAAAGTGTTTGCTTTGAGTGGGACTGAAGATTCCAAGAAGGACTACTTGATTCGAGGTACTAGTTTTATTAACAATATTGAATTGGTTGCTATTAGGGGTGTTCGCGGTGCGGTTTGTGCGTTTTGACTTAAAAAATCATCTGAACCGCAAGAGAAAAAAGTGTACGGTTGAGTTGGCTTATGGAAATAAAACCAAACCAAACCAAACCAATGCGGTTTGAATTGGTTCGGTTTTTTACAAAAAAAAAATATTGAACCATACATACACATATAGATGACAATATAGTTTTGTCTTTAGTCATTTATGCTTATTAAATAACAACAAAATGCATCGTATTTGGACAATTGGACAAAAACTTTTCATTTAATATATAAAAGTAATATTAGAGAAAAGTGGAATAAAACATAATATAGTAACATAAAACAATATTGAAAATATTAAAATTAAACAGAAAAACAGAGGAGATAAATATTTGAGAAGATGAAAAAGAAAGAACAGGAGAGAGGAGAGATCAGAGAAGAAAATATGCATTAAAAACGTAATTGGAAGAGAGAACGGTAGAATAAAAATAAGATGATGAAAAAGAAAGAACATAAGATATGAGATACTAAAGAAGAATATGCGGGATGTACATGGAAAAGAAGATGAGCAAAAGGCGCGATACCGATAAGAGAGATTTGATAAGACTTAAATTGAAACGTCAAGTGCGAGGAAGAAAAATCATTTGTAATTCAAAGGCTAAGGTATAATAGATTTGAGTTTGGATTAGATGTAGGATAAGTGAAGTTTTAGTTGTTACATAATGCAGTTTATTCAGTTTGATTCGGTTTATAAAATACAAACCGAAAACCGAACCGAACCGTGCAGTTTTGTTATAAAATGGCCCAAACAAATCCGAACTAAATGCGTTTTTTGTGGTTTCGGTTTAGTTTGGTTTGCAGTTTTCTATTGGGCCGGTTTGGTTTTGAACATCCGTAGTTGCTATTATTGATACTGGTGCTACTCATTCGTTTATTTCGCTCGATTGTGCTACTATGTTGGGATTGCAACTGTCTTCTATGAATGGTAGTATGGTAATAGATACTCCGGTTAGTGGTTATGTTACTACTACTTTTGTTTGTAAGGGATGTCCTTTGAATATATTTGATAAGAGTTTTGTGATGGATTTGGTGTGTCTACCCTTGCCCCAAATCGACGTGATTCTTAGTATGAATTCGTTGGAGTTCAACTATGTTCATATTAATTGTTTTAATAAGACGTCAAGGTTCCCCAAGTTTGGTGATAATGGAGAACTGATGTTGTTTACATGTAATGGAGAATGAAAATATGTCATCTATATTCATACCTTTTCGGTTCCACAAAATTCCTGTATCATCATAATTAATTGAAATCTCGAGATCATTCTTATTTTCAGTTTCATTATCAATGATCTCATTTTCATCATCTTGTGCTTCTTTGAGAGCACGCTTTTCAATTGTGGATTTATCATTATCTAGTGTCTTTTCAAGATCACTTTCAATCAAATTCACCTTTTCTATTCCCTTTATTTTTTCGGGGATTTTTTACTTTTGATCTCATAGGTCGGTCATGCTTCAATTGTGCCTTAGATGTACTTGCTACATTATTTTGATTTGAAATCTCAATCCTAGCTGAGAAATTTATAGTTGGTGCATGTGACTTTATTACTCTTTTCAAATCAATAAATGAATCCGGCAATTGATTTGCTAAATCTTGTAAGTGGACTATTTTCTTTACATTTTCTTCCCACGATATATTATATGGGTCCAAATGTAATAAATGAGGTACATACCATGTTATGTCATTTTCTAGTTTTTTATTCTCTTCTCCTTAGAGTTGGAAATATTGTTTCGTCAAAATGACAATCAACAAATCTTGCCTGAAAAACATCACTTGTTAAATGTTCAAGATATCTAATAATAGACGGTGATTCATACCCCACATATATACCTAACCTACTTTGAGGTCTCATCTTTGTTATTTGTGGTGGTGATATTGAGACATATACTGCATAACCAAATATCTTTAAATGAGAAATATTTGGTTCCTTACCAATTGCAAGTTGATAAGGGGTGTGTTTATGATCAGCACTTGGCCTTAGACGGATAAGTGTTGCAACATGTAAAATTTCATGACCCCAAGCAATAACTGGTAATTTGGTTCTCATTATTAATGGTCTAGAAATATATTGAAGATGTTTGATTAATGACTCAGCTAAACCATTTTGTGTATGTAAATGAGGAACAAGATGTTCAATAGTAATACCAATTGATATGCAATAATTATTAAATGATTCAGATTTAAATTCACTGGCATCGTCAAGTCTAATTTTCTTTAGAGTATAATCGAGAAATTGAGCTCTAAGTTTAATTATTTGTGCAAAAAAATTTGCAAATGCCATATCACGACTTGACAGTAAGCATACATATGACCATCTACTAGATGTATCAATCAATACCATAAAATACCCGATTGGTCCTGACGGTGGATGGATAGGTCCACATATGTCTCCATGAATTCCTTCAACAAATGCAGGTGATTTTGTCTTAATCCTGCCTGGTGAATGCTTTGTTATTAGTTTGCCAAAAGAGCAAGTTTCACGTGGTCTATCTTCTTTTGTAAGTTTTTAACTTTTCAATGGATGACCATGTGTACTTTCAACTATTTTACGCATCATCGTTGAACCAGGGTGACCTAAACGGTCATGTCATAAAGTCACAATTTTGGGATCTTCTTTTACTACAAAGTTGCATTCAATTTCACATATATATGTGTGTAATGTAATCTAGAAGGCAATTTTGGTAGTTTTTCTAAAATTTTCTTTTTTCTCAAAACATTAGAAGTAATATTAATGTATTTCATATTACCTTCAATTGCAGTTTCAGTATCATATCCTTGACAATATATGTCATTAAAACTCAACATATTCCTCTTTGATTTTGGAGAGTTTAAAACATTATTAATGATAAATTTTGTCTTATTTGGTAATATGAACATAACATTACTTGTTCCTTCAATCAAATCTGCAGGACCTGAGATTGTATTTATTATACCTTTAGTGGGATTTATTTCAGTAAAATATTTCTTACTTTTGCGGATTGTGTGTAGTTCCACTGTCTGGAATGCAAATGTCTTTGACATTTTTCATGTCTAACCTTCTTAAAATAGAAGTAAGATTAAACAAAGTAAATTAACAACACATTTAACATTATTATTTCATACAGACATAAGATACACCTTAATAACATACAAATGCTTAAGTTGATACATATTTCAAATATAAAACAAGCACACCAAACATTATTCAAATACATATTTTTAAATAGTTACTTGATCTATTTCACCTCCAACAAAATCAACAGTCTCAAAATATGTATTATCATTTTTGGGTTCAATATCATTAAAATTAACTTCCTTTCCCTTTTCTTAAACATATGTCATTTGTCTTTTACACAAATGTTCTGGTGTTCTACACACCTTAGACCAGTGACCTTTCTTTCTGCATTTTTTGAGGGACCTTCTCAGATATACTTACCCTTTCCTTTGCGATTCCAGTTATTTTGGTCATATATGGGGGATATATAATTATTCATATGACCTCGTCCACGTCCTCTACCACGAAAATGGTTTCGACCATGAAAAAGGTTTCGACCGTGATATCCTCCTTGATTGTGACCATCAAAATGAGCATGACCATTATTACCATCAAAACGAATATGACCACCACGTCTCTTAAGACGATTAAAGCCACCTCGCCCACAATTAAAGGTCGTGGCATTAGTTTCAGGATATGATTGTTCTTGTGGGTCGTGCCTGGTGGTTTTTTATAAGGAGCTCGTTATTTTGTTCTACCACTAGAAAGGCTGCAACTAAATCAGAATACTCAGTGTATTCCTTCATTATATATTGTTGTTGCAGTAGTACATGGTTGATGCATTTTAAAGCATCAGAATACTGCAAAAAAACACATCATCGTTAGAAAGTTCAAATATTAAATATTACAACACATGTGTTTCAAAGAATAAATATAAATAAATTTCACCTCTCTGTCCCACATGTGCCTAGCAACATGGTTTACCTACTAAGGCAGTAATGACGTGTCATAAGGGCCTCATACAAAAACCTTAGGAACGACAACATCAACAACAGGTGCATCAACATGGAGTGGTAGGGCTTCAGGGGAAGTAACATGTGACATTTGCCTATGAAAAGATGAAGTGGAAGACACGTGAACTCTAGAAGTGGATGTTCCCACATCAAATGAGCTGGCACCAACTGGTGGTCACGAGGGCCGAGCTCTCTTCTTATGAACAAATGCATGTTCAGACACTCTATCGTGCCTTAATCGTTCTTGGTTGTCATCCATTTTACATATAATTAAACCAAACAAAGCAAACAAAACATAATAAATCAAACTCATATGAAAGACAGTCAAAATCAAATAATGCAAGCATCATACACAAATGCACTTCCATATTTCTAGAAAATCAAATTCAGACAAAATACAAAATTTCACTTCCGTATTTTACTGAAACATGAAAAAGCAAAAATGGCAGAAAACACACAAAACACAAAATGACAAATAACACATGCCTAAATAAACCTTATAACTATGAGAGCAACTACTTATTCAATAATGTACCTTAAACAACCTAGTCTACCTATTTAATAATGCATGCATCACAAATAGAAAAGAGCGACATGAAAAAAATTTATCAAATGGGAGTACTGGAAACAATTAGATTGAAGGGACTTGAAAAGTGATTGATAAATTAGGCGCAATGTAGTATAAAATTTGAGCAAAGTTGAAAAATGGTGGATTTGGGATTCTCACACACATCTTTCGCTTTTGACTTGAGAAGTGACTTAGAAAGTTTTGCTGGAAACGAGGAAGGGGGAAGACCTCTCGCGTATTAGACTACAAATTTGCTTGAATGTATATTTCTGTATTTTTTATGGACATGTATCTCCGTACTAATTTTTTGCAAAATGAGGGTGTGACTCACTTACGAATGGACGAGTGTGGATAAGATGCGTCTGAAAATGCATATCCGTATAATAAGAGCATTTTTGGTTTTTCACAAGGGTGCATGAACACCACTAGAGTGCAGTAAGCAATGAGTATTGCTAATCCCATCCTAAGTGGTGGAAAAGTACCATATGGAAATCCAAAAATGCTCTTTAGATTCTGGATGTACATTTTTGGACGCACCATTCTCACACGAAAACACGTCATAAAGTGAGTCTCACCCCATTTCCTCCAAAATTTAGTCTGGAGACACATTTTTTGATCTATCCTATACGCACCCCGGGCATTTCAAACTAAGCCACATTCATTTTGAGATAAATGGATCTGAAGATGCATCTCCGAATCCATCCAACGTAGAATACGAACATGTATTTTCATATTCACACCTGACAGTAAGTTTTGACTTTGTTTTAGAGATACACTGATGTAATTGATGATGTATTATAACTATACTATCATATTAAATTTTATATAAATTAAACCATACATTTATCAAATAATATGAAAATGACATATATAAATGAATAAATCCATAATCTATCATGAAGTCTAAATAAAATACAAATGATAATAATGCTCCTAATACAAATACTATATACTATTAGGTACGTTGTACCTGGGGCCCCTATTCCTATGCTGTCTCGTATACCATAGTGTCAATGGTGCCTCGTCAAGGATATCATTTACAACGTCCCTCCCTTTATAGCCTTCCGGAAAGACTCATATGTCTATAACCGCCTGCGTAATATCCATGATATGTTGACATCTAGACAACACATTAACAACATGGTATGCCCTAACCAATTCCTTATCGAGTATTTCCATATGAGATGGCCTAAGTGGATATTCTAGAGCATCCATGTGACACCCATAAATACCATTAGATATAGTCGTATGCAACACTCCAATCCTTAGAAGCCAGGGTATCTCGTGTCTCATTCGGTACCAAATGATTAAGAAAAACATCATACATGGCATTTATATCTCTGTGTGCCATATAGCGAGGAGCATAATCAAATGGGTCTTTGGGAGCAAACTGCATGTAGCCAAATTGTTGCATTACGCGCTCAAGAAGATGTAGACACATCAAACATGACTCATAAGTCAACCATTTAGAGCAGGAGGTTGTGTCGTCCAAGGGACGCGTCTAATGGCGATCGATGTACGTCTGAAAGTATATATCCTGTACTGCTAAGCGGTCTATACACACTATGGATGGCTTTGTCGCTTGATTCCCTCTGAGCGGTGCGAATGCATGAGCATTTGGCATATTTTTAGTGTAGGTCATAACATATGACTAGCCGAATATGCGTGGAAAGTGTTGAAGGATCCAAGCCTAAAAATGGTACATGTAATACGGTGGGAGAACTGACTTTTATTTTTATAAGCAACAATGTTGCGGTGAGCAAGAGTCGCCACCGACTTTTATTTTATCCAATTAGGAAAGGTATAAAAGAACAAGCAAGACCTTCTTTAAAAAGAGATTGAGTTCGGGGGGTAGGTTATGAAAAGGGAAGGTGTAAGCACCCTTTTCATCCGTAGTTATCTACGGGCTCTTAGTTGCTTGGCTCACTTTTGTTTGAAATGTTTGATTTGTTTGAAAGAGTAGTGTGTGTTTAGAAAAACACATTTGTTTTGAAAATGTCTAAAAAGACAACGTTAGAAAACAGGGCGCGAAAAGCATTTGTTGTGAGCAAGCACTTAAGAGTTCCTACCCTAAGTTCGTAAGGTCTTTCCTATTCATAAGACTTTCCTTGAGCGATAGTACTATCCATACCATATGAGGGTAGGTAGTCCTATACATTGGATGTGCGGGTCGTCGAATCATCATAAGGACTATCCATACCATAAAGAGGGTAGGAAGTCCTATGAGATGTGAATAGTCATAAAGGCAACCAGTAAGGATACCTTAGCCATCGAAGGGACAATCACCATTTAATCGAGGGACTAGATCATTTATACCGAAGGCGACATCGAAGGGACTATGATCTTTAAATCGGAGGGACATAGTGATTTTGAATCGAAGGCAAGCATAGGCTAAGGCATCCCTACGCTCGAGGGACTTGACTATTATTTTCCGAAAGGCAACGTAAGAGGGGAAA
The DNA here is from genome assembly GCF_029867415.1 of Vicia villosa. Taxonomy (NCBI): domain Eukaryota; kingdom Viridiplantae; phylum Streptophyta; class Magnoliopsida; order Fabales; family Fabaceae; genus Vicia; species Vicia villosa. Next base: position 157,365,836 of record NC_081181.1, read on the forward strand.
CCCTAAAGGTGAGTGTGTGCACAAGTAAAAGAAGTGTGTTAGTTTCAAATATTTAATCCTGAGTTTGTGAGCTAACGTTCAATTGTTATCTTTTCATACAATCCTATTAACATACATCTAACAATTATATAACAGTTATAAAGAGCGGAAAGTAAAGTGCGGGAATGTAAATCTACGCTATTACAAAAATAACCTTGCGACCTATACATCAATTTCTAATATTTAAATATAAATGAAATAATTTAAACAAAATCATGCGACAATCATTGAGAGTTTGAGAGGGAGAAGAAGAATCGATAATAAATTAGTAAAAACGTTTGAGTTTGAAGTTGGAATAAATTAGAGTTAAGGAGATCTAAGTGAAACCCTAAATTAATTAAACTAATCCTAAATTATTTAATCGATTAAAACCTAATTACTAAATCAACTAAAAAACTAATTGGCTTAAAAAAAACTAATAAATATTATGGCTAAAAAACCTAACTTTACTAATTAATTAGAAAATAAATCAAAACCTTTTTTTTTTGTGTTTTTATGATTTAAACTAACGTGATCAAATTAAACCCTAATTAATTAAATTTAAATTGACTAATAAAATTAAATTAAAAAAAACTAATCCTAAAAGTTATTTAATTTATGGGTGATTATTGTTAACTAATTAGTGGGTTAAGAATTAGTTATTGGTTATTTAGAAAACAAAATAATAATTAAAGTAAAACAAACCAAAAAAAAATGTTGAAGGGCGCTATGATCCAGTGTGGTTGGTTCCTGAGGGTCCACCATGAGGAGCACCTTCTGAATCCTTAGATCTGGGTCCATGAAAGATCAATGGCAGATATGTGAGGATGCACCATGGGCGAGCGCTGATCATACGCGTTGGATCTGGGAATAAGAAACATCACACAATTACCAACTTGAGACCATCACCAACACACTGAATCAATTAAGTCGTTAATAAAACCCAACGAAAATTAAAAAAATAGAAAATAATTTAAGTGGCTGAAAGTCAAACAGAATTCTCAGACTGGCCCACGCGTGCACGCTCCACCAATTAACATCGGAGAGAGAATGCGAGTTTGTTGACCGTCCAATGAAACTCTTGCGTGTGTAATGAAGACCTTTCCTCCATCCAAGTCATCGTCTTCCCCACTTCACACGCAGGTTTGCTACGGTTTGGCCATGGTACAGCTTCCAATTTGCTGCAAAATATTTGTAGTAAAAACCTGCAAAAACTGAAACTTAAAACATGCGTTAAAAGAAAACCAATCACACCCAGATCTACTAAACACGATGCTAGAAATCCAATGGTGGTCATGGTTTCGGCTGAAACATCCTGTAGATACGATAACTGTAACACCCAATTTTCTACCCGGTAATTATAATAAAATCAGAGTGCCAAAATTTCAAACAATAAAACAGGATGTCACATTTCAACATAAAACAACAAACGTCATGTATTTCATTTATCTTTGATACATAGCATTCGACATCTACAACTTTAAAATTATAATTCATTCACAACTTTATTCGTCAACTTTTATTAAACTTAAAAACAACTTAAAATAACAGTAGTTAATTCTTATTATTCAACTTGGATTTTCAACAGCTATAATAATAATACAACAACAAGAGAACAACAAATACAATCATAATCCCATCCCGAGTGCTACGTATCAGAGCAAGACACCAACTCGACTAACAGCAACTAAAAGATTCATAGAATCACTTCAAACTTCCACCGCTCTCTTGAGTACCTGTCCATTTCCCATGGTAGGGAAACATCATTCAGAAGGGGTGAGATATCAAAAAATATAAACAAAAGTATGATAATTAATATATTAGATTAGATCATACAATTATCACCACTTCCAACAACAGTTATAATAACAACTAGCAACAGCAGTTATAACAACAACTTTAGCAACAATTTGTAACAACAATTATAACAACCATCAGCAACAACAATTATCACAGTAATTATTTTAACTATTTCACAACTCAGACCAATACACTTATATCAACAGCAATTCATAACAACAACAACTTCACAACGAATAAAAAAAATGTGACACAAACTATGCAAATGCATGTGGTACCATTTGGAGCAGAACTCCCAACTTAAACAGATGCCAGGTTATCGAGGCATTTCAACAAGGCATAAGCCTTCAACGTGGTGCCATTAAGGCCAAGGCATAAGCCTTCAACTTTTCAACATGGTTCCATCAAGGCCAACTTAATCATGCAATGTATGCGACAACAATGAATGCGACCACAAAAACCCAACAACAACATTAGCATTGGCCATAAGCCTACAACATACAACGACAACAACAACAACAACACAACAACGAATCAACTTTGGCATAAGCCTACAACTCGATTTCTTTGCCAATTAATAGAGGCAAAACAACAGCATCAGCCACTTATCAACAACCACAACATAACCAAGATAGCAACAATCATCAACGGCAACGCAACAATAATAACAATGATTCAGCGTTGGCAATAAATCTACAATATTTTTATAAATTTGAAACAACTCTACAAAGTATTCTTATTAATTATTCTATATAAAAATTATAAAAATATTTATAATTATAACCTAACAGAGTTTCCGTGGAACTCTATGGAACTCTAAACAATTCTACGACAGTCCATACTAATCTAAAGTGCTCAAAACACCTTACTGACAACCCTTACATATAAAGATAACCCTTAAGAATTTAATTGGCTAATGGTCTGACTCAAGTAATAATGAAACAACTCTAAAAGGTCAACTACCTTTAATTTTAACTCTACGACTCATTAGATTTGACTCTAAATAACTTTAAAGCAACCCTGACAACCTTATTGGCAACTCTAACATCCCTATTGATAACTCTAAGAGAATGAAAATAATTAAGTTGATCAAATAATTCAAATATTCATCTCTAACTCAAAACTCCTAAAATATTATATTAAATTATTATCATTATTAGGAATTATTATTATTATTATTATTATTATTTATATTTAGTTAAACTAATAAAATAATATTAGTTAGTAAATTTGAAACATGTTCAGACCTACCTATATATTAGTAACATGACTATATCAAAAAAAATGGTTAAAGTTCTACTTGTTTCTCAACGTACACAGTCCTGTGCTTATTAAAAATATATGCAATACTGTGTATATCTATATATACATGTCTCTAATATATATATCAGGGAATGAAACCAAACCGCTACAGTATATCGAGTGCCATCCCTTCTTTATATTTATACTGACAACATTGTGAAGTTACAGCTACAGTATAAGTTAATATATCCATCCATCGTTATATACTCAATGAATTTTGCTATTGTAGATAGGTGTATATATAAAGTTGAATAAAGAATCAATTATATAAATAAATTACGAAGCAATATATGTTCATATAACTGAATGAAACACGATGTGCATATCCCATACGAATATCGGTAGAGAATTATACGTATTAAGTCACACAAAACTAACACCAATAAAATCAATAAAATTTAATAATCACAAAATCATGGAAATTTAGGGATTTCAACCTAAACCCACATACCAACTATCATAATCCCGGTTATAAGATTCGAACCCCACCCTTACCTTATGGTTTGGAGATTGCCTCTAAAAATCTGATGGAGTGCAAGCCTTTGCCACCGTTCAATCTTCTTCCCGTCAAACTCTCATTCCTCTTGGTCTGCAACTTTTGTTCCACGATCTGTTTTCCCAAAACTTCCAAAACCCTTGTTCCTCTTTTTCGAAAATTGTTTTCACGATCTAAATTCCAACCAACTTACAAACCCTTAATTCCATTATTTATTCTTTTAATTCAATAAATCAAATAATAATAATAATTACTATTATTCCAATAATACTCTTGGGCTTAATATTACACCTCCACATTTCTTCATACCACCCACCACTAAACCAACTTAAATAAATCATAGTCCTCTATAGTAATATTATTTCTAATATTATTCTCCGATTAAACCGACTAATTTCTCGACCATCAATTTAACCGCTCAAAACAACATATAATTCCAATTACGGCTCTTATAAAAATGCTAAAAATTCTAACTTCGACTAATTCCAACAATTAATTCATTATACAATTTAATTTAAATAAATAATTAAATTCCGGGTGTTACAACTCTCCCCCACTTAGAATATTTTCGTCCTCGAAAATTCTATCCACCAACTCCAACCTCAACTTCATCCCATATCTAGTCTTTGATCTTCAGTCGTGTTTGGCAACACCTCGACTACTACTCTTGTGTAGTAACAACAACTCAACAATATTCAAATCCAATACATGCATGCTAGTACTTCGCGGCCTAACCGTTAGTAACTCATCAGACGTATCAACTTTTTAAGTAGAAATCAACCATATCATACTTATACTCGGTTACACAATCCCACATCATCATCCTGTCAGGTCACTCACATAATAACGTCAAGGTAACCAACTTAATCAACTTCATGATATCTCCGAGTATTACTCATCACTTACGGTAACCAACAATAACATTACTGCAACAACGGCTAAATTATTATAATTCCAACTGAATAGCATAACTCGGATAATAGCCACACCACTCATCATCAACTAACACTTACAAGGTCATCCTATTACAATCGGCACCATTCAAAAGAAAACACAACACTCTGGCACATCACGCTTTAGCCGCGCGACTCTGATCCTCCATCTTAATTCACCGTCCTATTAGAGTTTCTATCAACTTATATGATTCACAAGCTTCAACCAAGCTTCATACTTTCCTCAACATTCACCACTTTATGCACCATCGAGATAGCAAGATAAGTCTATAACATCCAAATACAATTTCCGTCTACTATTAACAAGAGATTAAGGGTGATCAAGTCCTTAATTTGTCAATAAATATCCGACAATCGTAATGGAGTATAACCATTATTACCAACTACAAAATGTTCCTTCAGAAATTGCACTTACACCACCAAAAGCATCATAGTTCAACATCTGCAAAACAATCTGAATCCGCTAACACCGACGTCTTACGACTTCATACTACCACACGCCTTGTGATACTATCAGAACAAAATTCCCTTGTGCTATCATCATCAGCACTCCTCATTCTTGAAGTTATGCTCTTCGTACTTCTAACAACTACAACAACTCTTATAATTACTTACTAACAATCCATAACAAGATCTACAATAATCCTACACTCAATCATTGTCCCTTCGTTAACAGTTGACACGATATCTACTCAAACGGGCAATTGCATTTCTTTCCAACATAATCCTGCCACCAGCAAATTTTTTTACAGATGCTGCCACTATTTTTATAAGAAAATTCATCTCGTTAGCTTTCCAACGCTTCAAACGGGACTCAAATCGGACGTCCAGAACTCCAGTTATGAATTTTCAAAGTTTCACAATGATTCAGAAATTTTCCTACGTTTTGCTTACGGAAATTTCACTCAAAAACTCATTCTCTTCAACTTAATCACTTTCCAAACAGTCCTTAACATAACTCCTCACTCCCAAACTTTTTATAACTCGAGAGCCAATTCTTTCGGTGAATTTCAGTTTCCGAAACACCAAGATAACAATCTTCTCTGCAACTTCCAACTAAAATACATCTGAGAAGCAACTCTTCTCCTCCAGTTCGCTCAAACTAATACCTGCAACAACCAGAAAACAACAAGTACTGACAGTGTTTCACACACTTGTCGCGTACAGAGGAATAAACAACATTAGACGACTCTGGCCGGACGGACCGACCTGCTCTGATACCACTATTGTAACACCCCATTTTCTACCCGGTAATTATAATAAAATCAGAGTGCCAAAATTTCAAACAATAAAACAGGATGTCACATTTCAACATAAAACAGCAAACGTCATGTATTTCATTTATCTTTGATACATAGCATTCGGCATCTACAACTTTAAAATTATAATTCATTCACAACTTTATTCGTCAACTTTTATTCAACTTAAAAACAACTTAAAATAACAGTAGTTAATTCTTATTATTCAACTTGGATTTTCAACAGCTATAATAATAATACAACAACAAGAGAACAACAAATACAATCATAATCCCATCCCGAGTGCTACGTATCAGAGCAAGACACCAACTCGACTAACAGCAACTAAAAGATTCATAGAATCACTTCAAACTTCCACCGCTCTCTTGAGTACCTGTCCATTTCCCATGGTAGGGAAACATCATTCAGAAGGGGTGAGATATCGAAAAATATAAACAAAAGTATGATAATTAATATATTAGATTAGATCATACAATTATCACCACTTCCAACAACAGTTATAATAACAACTAGCAACAGCAATTATAACAACAACTTTAGCAACAATTTGTAACAACAATTATAACAACCATCAGCAACAACAATTATCACAGTAATTATTTTAACTATTTCACAACTCAGACCAATACACTTATATCAACAGCAACTCATAACAACAACAACTTCACAACGAATAAAAAAAATGTGACACATACTATGCAAATGCATGTGGTACCATTTGGAGCAGAACTCCCAACTTAAACAGATGCCAGGTTATCGAGGCATTTCAACAAGGCATAAGCCTTCAACGTGGTGCCATTAAGGCCAAGGCATAAGCCTTCAACTTTTCAACATGGTTCCATCAAGGCCAACTTAATCATGCAATGTATGCGACAACAATGAATGCGACCACAAAAACCCAACAACAACATTAGCATTGGCCATAAGCCTACAACATACAACGACAACAACAACAACACAACAACGAATCAACTTTGGCATAAGCCTACAACTCGATTTCTTTGCCAATTAATAGAGGCAAAACAACAGCATCAGCCACTTATCAACAACCACAACATAACCAAGATAGCAACAATCATCAACGGCAACGCAACAATAATAACAATGATTCAGCGTTGGCAATAAATCTACAATATTTTTATAAATTTGAAACAACTCTACAAAGTATTCTTATTAATTATTCTATATAAAAATTATAAAAATATTTATAATTATAACCTAACAGAGTTTCCGTGGAACTCTATGGAACTCTAAACAATTCTACGACAGTCCATACTAATCTAAAGTGCTCAAAACACCTTACTGACAACCCTTACATATAAAGATAACCCTTAAGAATTTAATTGGCTAATGGTCTGACTCAAGTAATAATGAAACAACTCTAAAAGGTCAACTACCTTTAATTTTAACTCTACGACTCATTAGATTTGACTCTAAATAACTTTAAAGCAACCCTGACAACCTTATTGGCAACTCTAACATCCCTATTGATAACTCTAAGAGAATGAAAATAATTAAGTTGATCAAATAATTCAAATATTCATCTCTAACTCAAAACTCCTAAAATATTATATTAAATTATTATCATTATTAGGAATTATTATTATTATTATTATTATTATTATTATTATTATTATTATTTATATTTAGTTAAACTAATAAAATAATATTAGTTAGTAAATTTGAAACATGTTCAGACCTACCTATATATTAGTAACATGACTATATCAAAAAAAAATGGTTAAAGTTCTACTTGTTTCTCAACGTACACAGTCCTGTGCTTATTAAAAATATATGCAATATTGTGTATATCTATATATACATGTCTCTAATATATATATCAGGGAATGAAACCAAACCGCTACAGTATATCGAGTGCCATCCCTTCTTTATATTTATACTGACAACATTGTGAAGTTACAGCTACAGTATAAGTTAATATATCCATCCATCGTTATATACTCAATGAATTTTGCTATTGTAGATAGGTGTATATATAAAGTTGAATAAAGAATCAATTATATAAATAAATTACGAAGCAATATATGTTCATATAACTGAATGAAACACGATGTGCATATCCCATACGAATATCGGTAGAGAATTATACGTATTAAGTCACACAAAACTAACACCAATAAAATCAATAAAATTTAATAATCACAAAATCATGGAAATTTAGGGATTTCAACCTAAACCCACATACCAACTATCATAATCCCGGTTATAAGATTCGAACCCCACCCTTACCTTATGGTTTGGAGATTGCCTCTAAAAATCTGATGGAGTGCAAGCCTTTGCCACCGTTCAATCTTCTTCCCGTCAAACTCTCATTCCTCTTGGTCTGCAACTTTTGTTCCACGATCTGTTTTCCCAAAACTTCCAAAACCCTTGTTCCTCTTTTTCGAAAATTGTTTTCACGATCTAAATTCCAACCAACTTACAAACCCTTAATTCCATTATTTATTCTTTTAATTCAATAAATCAAATAATAATAATAATTACTATTATTCCAATAATACTCTTGGGCTTAATATTACACCTCCACATTTCTTCACACCACCCACCACTAAACCAACTTAAATAAATCATAGTCCTCTATAGTAATATTATTTCTAATATTATTCTCCGATTAAACCGACTAATTTCTCGACCATCAATTTAACCGCTCAAAACAACATATAATTCCAATTACGGCTCTTATAAAAATGCTAAAAATTCTAACTTCGACTAATTCCAACAATTAATTCATTATACAATTTAATTTAAATAAATAATTAAATTCCGGGTGTTACAACTCTCCCCCACTTAGAATATTTTCGTCCTCGAAAATTCTATCCACCAACTCCAACCTCAACTTCATCCCATATCTAGTCTTTGATCTTCAGTCGTGTTTGGCAACACCTCGACTACTACTCTTGTGTAGTAACAACAACTCAACAATATTCAAATCCAATACATGCATGCTAGTACTTCGCGGCCTAACCGTTAGTAACTCATCAGACGTATCAACTTTTTAAGTAGCAATCAACCATATCATACTTATACTCGGTTACACAATCCCACATCATCATCCTGTCAGGTCACTCACATAATAACGTCAAGGTAACCAACTTAATCAACTTCATGATATCTCCGAGTATTACTCATCACTTACGGTAACCAACAATAACATTACTGCAACAACGGCTAAATTATTATAATTCCAACTGAATAGCATAACTCGGATAATAGCCACACCACTCATCATCAACTAACACTTACAAGGTCATCCTATTACAATCGGCACCATTCAAAAGAAAACACAACACTCTGGCACATCACGCTTTAGCCGCGCGACTCTGATCCTCCATCTTAATTCACCGTCCTATTAGAGTTTCTATCAACTTATATGATTCACAAGCTTCAACCAAGCTTCATACTTTCCTCAACATTCACCACTTTATGCACCATCGAGATAGCAAGATAAGTCTATAACATCCAAATACAATTTCCGTCTACTATTAACAAGAGATTAAGGGTGATCAAGTCCTTAATTTGTCAATAAATATCCGACAATCGTAATGGAGTATAACCATTATTACCAACTACAAAATGTTCCTTCAGAAATTGCACTTACACCACCAAAAGCATCATAGTTCAACATCTGCAAAACAATCTGAATCCGCTAACACCGACGTCTTACGACTTCATACTACCACACGCCTTGTGATACTATCAGAACAAAATTCCCTTGTGCTATCATCATCAGCACTCCTCATTCTTGAAGTTATGCTCTTCGTACTTCTAACAACTACAACAACTCTTATAATTACTTACTAACAATCCATAACAAGATCTACAATAATCCTACACTCAATCATTGTCCCTTCGTTAACAGTTGACACGATATCTACTCAAACGGGCAATTGCATTTCTTTCCAACATAATCCTGCCACCAGCAAATTTTTTTACAGATGCTGCCACTATTTTTATAAGAAAATTCATCTCGTTAGCTTTCCAACGCTTCAAACGGGACTCAAATCGGACGTCCAGAACTCCAGTTATGAATTTTCAAAGTTTCACAATGATTCAGAAATTTTCCTACGTTTTGCTTACGGAAATTTCACTCAAAAACTCATTCTCTTCAACTTAATCACTTTCCAAACAGTCCTTAACATAACTCCTCACTCCCAAACTTTTTATAACTCGAGAGCCAATTCTTTCGGTGAATTTCAGTTTCCGAAACACCAAGATAACAATCTTCTCTGCAACTTCCAACTAAAATACATCTGAGAAGCAACTCTTCTCCTCCAGTTCGCTCAAACTAATACCTGCAACAACCAGAAAACAACAAGTACTGACAGTGTTTCACACACTTGTCGCGTACAGAGGAATAAACAACATTAGACGACTCTGGCCGGACGGACCGACCTGCTCTGATACCACTATTGTAACACCCCATTTTCTACCCGGTAATTATAATAAAATCAGAGTGCCAAAATTTCAAACAATAAAACAGGATGTCACATTTCAACATAAAACAGCAAACGTCATGTATTTCATTTATCTTTGATACATAGCATTCGGCATCTACAACTTTAAAATTATAATTCATTCACAACTTTATTCGTCAACTTTTATTCAACTTAAAAACAACTTAAAATAACAGTAGTTAATTCTTATTATTCAACTTGGATTTTCAACAGCTATAATAATAATACAACAACAAGAGAACAACAAATACAATCATAATCCCATCCCGAGTGCTACGTATCAGAGCAAGACACCAACTCGACTAACAGCAACTAAAAGATTCATAGAATCACTTCAAACTTCCACCGCTCTCTTGAGTACCTGTCCATTTCCCATGGTAGGGAAACATCATTCAGAAGGGGTGAGATATCGAAAAATATAAACAAAAGTATGATAATTAATATATTAGATTAGATCATACAATTATCACCACTTCCAACAACAGTTATAATAACAACTAGCAACAGCAGTTATAACAACAACTTTAGCAACAATTTGTAACAACAATTATAACAACCATCAGCAACAACAATTATCACAGTAATTATTTTAACTATTTCACAACTCAGACCAATACACTTATATCAACAGCAACTCATAACAACAACAACTTCACAACGAATAAAAAAAATGTGACACAAACTATGCAAATGCATGTGGTACCATTTGGAGCAGAACTCCCAACTTAAACAGATGCCAGGTTATCGAGGCATTTCAACAAGGCATAAGCCTTCAACGTGGTGCCATTAAGGCCAAGGCATAAGCCTTCAACTTTTCAACATGGTTCCATCAAGGCCAACTTAATCATGCAATGTATGCGACAACAATGAATGCGACCACAAAAACCCAACAACAACATTAGCATTGGCCATAAGCCTACAACATACAACGACAACAACAACAACAACACAACAACGAATCAACTTTGGCATAAGCCTACAACTCGATTTCTTTGCCAATTAATAGAGGCAAAACAACAGCATCAGCCACTTATCAACAACCACAACATAACCAAGATAGCAACAATCATCAACGGCAACGCAACAATAATAACAATGATTCAGCGTTGGCAATAAATCTACAATATTTTTATAAATTTGAAACAACTCTACAAAGTATTCTTATTAATTATTCTATATAAAAATTATAAAAATATTTATAATTATAACCTAACAAAGTTTCCGTGGAACTCTATGGAACTCTAAACAATTCTACGACAGTCCATACTAATCTAAAGTGCTCAAAACACCTTACTGACAACCCTTACATATAAAGATAACCCTTAAGAATTTAATTGGCTAATGGTCTGACTCAAGTAATAATGAAACAACTCTAAAAGGTCAACTACCTTTAATTTTAACTCTACGACTCATCAGATTTGACTAAATAACTCTAAAGCAACCCTGACAACCTTATTGGCAACTCTAACATCCCTATTGATAACTCTAAGAGAATGAAAATAATTAAGTTGATCAAATAATTCAAATATTCATCTCTAACTCAAAACTCCTAAAATATTATATTAAATTATTATCATTATTAGGAATTATTATTATTATTATTATTATTATTATTATTATTATTTATATTTAGTTAAACTAATAAAATAATATTAGTTAGTAAATTTGAAACATGTTCAGACCTACCTATATATTAGTAACATGACTATATCAAAAAAAAATGGTTAAAGTTCTACTTGTTTCTCAACGTACACAGTCCTGTGCTTATTAAAAATATATGCAATACTGTGTATATCTATATATACATGTCTCTAATATATATATCAGGGAATGAAACCAAACCGCTACAGTATATCGAGTGCCATCCCTTCTTTATATTTATACTGACAACATTGTGAAGTTACAGCTACAGTATAAGTTAATATATCCATCCATCGTTATATACTCAATGAATTTTGCTATTGTAGATAGGTGTATATATAAAGTTGAATAAAGAATCAATTATATAAATAAATTACGAAGCAATATATGTTCATATAACTGAATGAAACACGATGTGCATATCCCATACGAATATCGGTAGAGAATTATACGTATTAAGTCACACAAAACTAACACCAATAAAATCAATAAAATTTAATAATCACAAAATCATGGAAATTTAGGGATTTCAACCTAAACCCACATACCAACTATCATAATCCCGGTTATAAGATTCGAACCCCACCCTTACCTTATGGTTTGGAGATTGCCTCTAAAAATCTGATGGAGTGCAAGCCTTTGCCACCGTTCAATCTTCTTCCCGTCAAACTCTCATTCCTCTTGGTCTGCAACTTTTGTTCCACGATCTGTTTTCCCAAAACTTCCAAAACCCTTGTTCCTCTTTTTCGAAAATTGTTTTCACGATCTAAATTCCAACCAACTTACAAACCCTTAATTCCATTATTTATTCTTTTAATTCAATAAATCAAATAATAATAATAATTACTATTATTCCAATAATACTCTTGGGCTTAATATTACACCTCCACATTTCTTCATACCACCCACCACTAAACCAACTTAAATAAATCATAGTCCTCTATAGTAATATTATTTCTAATATTATTCTCCGATTAAACCGACTAATTTCTCGACCATCAATTTAACCGCTCAAAACAACATATAATTCCAATTACGGCTCTTATAAAAATGCTAAAAATTCTAACTTCGACTAATTCCAACAATTAATTCATTATACAATTTAATTTAAATAAATAATTAAATTCCGGGTGTTACAACTCTCCCCCACTTAGAATATTTTCGTCCTCGAAAATTCTATCCACCAACTCCAACCTCAACTTCATCCCATATCTAGTCTTTGATCTTCAGTCGTGTTTGGCAACACCTCGACTACTACTCTTGTGTAGTAACAACAACTCAACAATATTCAAATCCAATACATGCATGCTAGTACTTCGCGGCCTAACCGTTAGTAACTCATCAGACGTATCAACTTTTTAAGTAGCAATCAACCATATCATACTTATACTCGGTTACACAATCCCACATCATCATCCTGTCAGGTCACTCACATAATAACGTCAAGGTAACCAACTTAATCAACTTCATAATATCTCCGAGTATTACTCATCACTTACGGTAACCAACAATAACATTACTGCAACAACGGCTAAATTATTATAATTCCAACTGAATAGCATAACTCGGATAATAGCCACACCACTCATCATCAACTAACACTTACAAGGTCATCCTATTACAATCGGCACCATTCAAAAGAAAACACAACACTCTGGCACATCACGCTTTAGCCGCGCGACTCTGATCCTCCATCTTAATTCACCGTCCTATTAGAGTTTCTATCAACTTATATGATTCACAAGCTTCAACCAAGCTTCATACTTTCCTCAACATTCACCACTTTATGCACCATCGAGATAGCAAGATAAGTCTATAACATCCAAATACAATTTCCGTCTACTATTAACAAGAGATTAAGGGTGATCAAGTCCTTAATTTGTCAATAAATATCCGACAATCGTAATGGAGTATAACCATTATTACCAACTACAAAATGTTCCTTCAGAAATTGCACTTACACCACCAAAAGCATCATAGTTCAACATCTGCAAAACAATCTGAATCCGCTAACACCGACGTCTTACGACTTCATACTACCACACGCCTTGTGATACTATCAGAACAAAATTCCCTTGTGCTATCATCATCAGCACTCCTCATTCTTGAAGTTATGCTCTTCGTACTTCTAACAACTACAACAACTCTTATAATTACTTACTAACAATCCATAACAAGATCTACAATAATCCTACACTCAATCATTGTCCCTTCGTTAACAGTTGACACGATATCTACTCAAACGGGCAATTGCATTTCTTTCCAACATAATCCTGCCACCAGCAAATTTTTTTACAGATGCTGCCACTATTTTTATAAGAAAATTCATCTCGTTAGCTTTCCAACGCTTCAAACGGGACTCAAATCGGACGTCCAGAACTCCAGTTATGAATTTTCAAAGTTTCACAATGATTCAGAAATTTTCCTACGTTTTGCTTACGGAAATTTCACTCAAAAACTCATTCTCTTCAACTTAATCACTTTCCAAACAGTCCTTAACATAACTCCTCACTCCCAAACTTTTTATAACTCGAGAGCCAATTCTTTCGGTGAATTTCAGTTTCCGAAACACCAAGATAACAATCTTCTCTGCAACTTCCAACTAAAATACATCTGAGAAGCAACTCTTCTCCTCCAGTTCGCTCAAACTAATACCTGCAACAACCAGAAAACAACAAGTACTGACAGTGTTTCACACACTTGTCGCGTACAGAGGAATAAACAACATTAGACGACTCTGGCCGGACGGACCGACCTGCTCTGATACCACTATTGTAACACCCCATTTTCTACCCGGTAATTATAATAAAATCAGAGTGCCAAAATTTCAAACAATAAAACAGGATGTCACATTTCAACATAAAACAGCAAACGTCATGTATTTCATTTATCTTTGATACATAGCATTCGGCATCTACAACTTTAAAATTATAATTCATTCACAACTTTATTCGTCAACTTTTATTCAACTTAAAAACAACTTAAAATAACAATAGTTAATTCTTATTATTCAACTTGGATTTTCAACAGCTATAATAATAATACAACAACAAGAGAACAACAAATACAATCATAATCCCATCCCGAGTGCTACGTATCAGAGCAAGACACCAACTCGACTAACAGCAACTAAAAGATTCATAGAATCACTTCAAACTTCCACCGCTCTCTTGAGTACCTGTCCATTTCCCATGGTAGGGAAACATCATTCAGAAGGGGTGAGATATCGAAAAATATAAATAAAAGTATGATAATTAATATATTAGATTAGATCATACAATTATCACCACTTCCAACAACAGTTATAATAACAACTAGCAACAGCAGTTATAACAACAACTTTAGCAACAATTTGTAACAACAATTATAACAACCATCAGCAACAACAATTATCACAGTAATTATTTTAACTATTTCACAACTCAGACCAATACACTTATATCAACAGCAACTCATAACAACAACAACTTCACAACGAATAAAAAAAATGTGACACAAACTATGCAAATGCATGTGGTACCATTTGGAGCAGAACTCCCAACTTAAACAGATGCCAGGTTATCGAGGCATTTCAACAAGGCATAAGCCTTCAACGTGGTGCCATTAAGGCCAAGGCATAAGCCTTCAACTTTTCAACATGGTTCCATCAAGGCCAACTTAATCATGCAATGTATGCGACAATAATGAATGCGACCACAAAAACCCAACAACAACATTAGCATTGGCCATAAGCCTACAACATACAACGACAACAACAACAACAACACAACAACGAATCAACTTTGGCATAAGCCTACAACTCGATTTCTTTGCCAATTAATAGAGGCAAAACAACAACATCAGCCACTTATCAACAACCACAACATAACCAAGATAGCAACAATCATCAACGGCAACGCAACAATAATAACAATGATTCAGCGTTGGCAATAAATCTACAATATTTTTATAAATTTGAAACAACTCTACAAAGTATTCTTATTAATTATTCTATATAAAAATTATAAAAATATTTATAATTATAACCTAACAAAGTTTCCGTGGAACTCTATGGAACTCTAAACAATTCTACGACAGTCCATACTAATCTAAAGTGCTCAAAACACCTTACTGACAACCCTTACATATAAAGATAACCCTTAAGAATTTAATTGGCTAATGGTCTGACTCAAGTAATAATGAAACAACTCTAAAAGGTCAACTACCTTTAATTTTAACTCTACGACTCATCAGATTTGACTAAATAACTCTAAAGCAACCCTGACAACCTTATTGAATGAAAATAATTAAGTTGATCAAATAATTCAAATATTCATCTCTAACTCAAAACTCCTAAAATATTATATTAAATTATTATCATTATTAGGAATTATTATTATTATTATTATTATTATTATTATTATTATTTATATTTAGTTAAACTAATAAAATAATATTAGTTAGTAAATTTGAAACATGTTCAGACCTACCTATATATTAGTAACATGACTATATCAAAAAAAAAATGGTTAAAGTTCTACTTGTTTCTCAACGTACACAGTCCTGTGCTTATTAAAAATATATGCAGTACTGTGTATATCTATATATACATGTCTCTAATATATATATCAGGGAATGAAACCAAACCGCTACAGTATATCGAGTGCCATCCGTTCTTTATATTTATACTGACAACATTGTGAAGTTACAGCTACAGTATAAGTTAATATATCCATCCATCGTTATATACTCAATGAATTTTGCTATTGTAGATAGGTGTATATATAAAGTTGAATAAAGAATCAATTATATAAATAAATTACGAAGCAATATATGTTCATATAACTGAATGAAACACGATGTGCATATCCCATACGAATATCGGTAGAGAATTATACGTATTAAGTCACACAGAACTAACACCAATAAAATCAATAAAATTTAATAATCACAAAATCATGGAAATTTAGGGATTTCAACCTAAACCCACATACCAACTATCATAATCCCGGTTATAAGATTCGAACCCCACCCTTACCTTATGGTTTGGAGATTGCCTCTAAAAATCTGATGGAGTGCAAGCCTTTGCCACCGTTCAATCTTCTTCCCGTCAAATTCTCATTCCTCTTGGTCTGCAACTTTTGTTCCACGATCTGTTTTCCCAAAACTTCCAAAACCCTTGTTCCTCTTTTTCGAAAATTGTTTTCACGATCTAAATTCCAACCAACTTACAAACCCTTAATTCCATTATTTATTCTTTTAATTCAATAAATCAAATAATAATAATAATTACTATTATTCCAATAATACTCTTGGGCTTAATATTACACCTCCACATTTCTTCATACCACCCACCACTAAACCAACTTAAATAAATCATAGTCCTCTATAGTAATATTATTTCTAATATTATTCTCCAATTAAACCGACTAATTTCTCGACCATCAATTTAACCGCTCAAAACAACATATAATTCCAATTACGGCTCTTATAAAAATGCTAAAAATTCTAACTTCGACTAATTCCAACAATTAATTCATTATACAATTTAATTTAAATAAATAATTAAATTCCGGGTGTTACAATAACGAATGTGTTTCCGTCACTATGCCCTAACAATGGTGAATTACGTCCTACGCATTATGGCTTCGTTCTAATGGTTCACACCTGTCCTAAACATCACCATAAACTTATAAAAGGCATTAGAAATAATTGAAACACGTTGAAATATGGTAAACAAAAATTAAAGAATGCATGAAAAATTATGAACATGATGTAATCAAGATATGTGTCATGGGGCTTCAACCAAGGTCCAATCTTACCCTATGTTGCATGGAAAGATGATTGTAAGGGTCGTTTGCCTTTGAATAGAGCTGCCAAAGTGAGCACGATTTTCTTTTCTTTTTAATATTTTTTTGCGAGTTTTGAGATGCACTTGGAGGCTAGGGTTTTTTTTCCCTGAGTGTCTGAACGTGTTTGGTATAAATATGGGAATGAATTAGGTCAAGCAAATGGGGAAATATCTTGCACTTGAATGCCAAAATATTTGATTGAAGTTTTTGCATCAAATCTTTCCAAATATGATCTTTTCTCGTCCTTCAAGCTTGTGCACGAAATTGGGAGTATTTATGGGCTTCCTTGGTCCTCAAGACAAATGAAAACAAAGCCCATATGCAATTGTTCCTTGTTTTTGCATTTAATTTAATTTTATTTAATTTGGATTTTAATGGAAATAATTCCAAAATAAATCAAATAAATGGCAAGAAGGCGTGCTCTTGGCCTTAGGGATCATGGATGGGCTTAGGAACAAATTTGGGTCAAAAGAACTTAGGCCCATTTGGAAGAAAATCAAATTTGACCAGTATTTTTCTTCATGCACCTCTTCAAAAAGGCTCAACTTGTGCAATTTGTATCTTGCTCCATTTTTAAACATTTTTAGGTGTTCTTGGACTTTTTGGAAAGTTCAAAGAGTCCTCTAAATAACCCTTTTGGTTTCATCTTCATTGAAGTTTCCATGTTCATGTACACTTCTTTGCAAAAAGATGACTTTTTAGAAGGACCTATAATGTTTTGGCTTATATCTTTCAAATGGTGCATTTCTTGACTTTGGACCCAACATCAAATTTGTAGATAATTGAATTTCCTTGAGAATGAGCTTTGGTTGGGGAATTTTTGAGAAAGTATTAGAGAGATATGGCTGGTCAAAGTTGGGTTGACTTTCTCCTTAAAAACCCTAATTTAGAAACTTAGGGTTTTGATAACTTTGGAGTTTTTCTTGATGAATCATGATCAAACTTTGATCAAATGATGAATCTAACATTAAAATGTTGATGTTGACCAAAAATCAGGAATTTTGACTGTACTTTGACCATAGTTGACTTTTGACCTAGCGTGGGCGACTATTCTCTTTCTGAGCAATTAATCGAACAATCTCGTGAATCGAGCCCTGACACTTAGTATGAGTATGGCTTAAATCATATGAGATGCTATGAAGTCCATTTGAAGTCTCAGAAATCCCACTTCCCTTGATTAAATCCAAACCCTAATTTGGCCTTTATTGCTTAGGAGGAGAGTGAACATGCTTGCAATTGGATATTATGTGAGCCTGAAGAGACTGCTTGAGCCAAGCTATATTAAAATATAGTGGGCAAACTTTGGGGTATGACAGTATATATGAATCATTATTAATGGTCAAGTGTTATGAAAGTGCGCAAATGCCTCTCATCTATCTGGTATTCCAAATACAACCTTTAATTAACTTAAAGTATAAGTAGACCAAAAAGCGACCCCATTTGTACTCATGGATTTTCTCCAAGTCAGCGAAGTATCTCAGGTAAACCACATCTACATAAACGACAATCTGTCCAAAAAAATGGACGTGCCAACCAAGTACAACAAGTATGTGTGTACTTCCGTATACAGCGGGGCGACTGGAACACAAGTGATTCGCCCTTCCACGCCTCGCGCTTGGGGGCTATGTACTTTCATAAGCCGAGAGGCAGCTTGAACTCAAGCGCTCCGCCCTTCTACGCCCCGCGCTTGGGGGCCATGTACTTCTAGAAGACTAGGGGCGACTTGAACTCAAGCATAGGGTGAAAATATTAGGAATGGAATAAACATGGACCCGCCGCGGGCCTTGCCTGAAGGGGAACCTCCCCAAGGGCGTCTAGTCAGGGCACTCAAAGGTTCCCCTTAGAGGTCGCCCCATAGGGTGACTACTAGACCGCACCCCCGATCGCCACCTGTGGTCACCGCCCTTCATCAAATCAATTATGACCCCATTAAACGACATTGAATGCCAACAATCACCAATGAAACATGACATTCATGGTCATAAAGGACGAAAATTATACCATAATTGGAAGACAACATAAGTAGAGCCATCCTCTCCCAGAGAGAGGCAAGCAATCTAAAAACGAGAAACACATTACTTATCTGCAACCTCTCCCAACCCGCATCGGGGTGGTTATCAATATTGTTCTACAAGAACAATGCTCTTAATGCGTATGCTCTATGGTGCATAACATGCTCATCATCATCAGCGACCTGCTTTGTTGCATGCACCTTATGTGCATACAACCTCTCCAAGAATCGAAACCTAGCATAACACCCTCGAGTGGATTCTAAATCCTGTAAGGAGTCCATTGTGTCAGCTCCCAAATAATCCACCATTATCTCCACTGCATCATCTTTGTTAATCCTGGCGTGGTATAACATTCTTTCCATGATTGGAAGATGCATCAGGCATGAGACATCGTCTAGTGTGAAGGACATCTTACCACGTGGAAGATAAAAACACGTGGTCACCGAGTGCCATCTTTATGCAAACGAAAACAAGATACCATGATTAATCGTAACATAACTGGTCCTACACAAGTCTCGGAGCCCAGATAGTTGCATAGCATACTGAAACTACTACTTAGTAAATTGCAACACACCAACAATCTTCCAACCATTGTTGATGCATTTTAAAGTATCATAGTCCTGCAGGAAAATAAATCATCTTTAAAAACTTGAAATATTATAAAAAAATGTGTTTCAAATAATTTCAAATAATGAATACAGTTGAATTTTACCTACCATTCCCTCACATGTTTGACAACATGGCCCAGATATAGAGGCAACAACGATAAGTCGAACATTCCTTCTCCAAACACCTCGGGTGTCTAGAGTGCTGCCTTGGGTGGCTTGGGTACCTCAGGTGTATCAATATGTATTGCTAGGGCTTTTGGAGCATTACTAGGTGACACGTTCCTCGTACGGGAAGACGAAGAAGGAGATGCATAAGCTCTAGAAGTTAACGACTATGCATCAACTGAACTAGAGCACACATATGTCTATAATGATCAAGCACTTTCCCTCTGAACCGAGACATGATGCGCAACTCTGTCGTGCCAAAATCTATCTTGGTTATCAGCCATAATACTTATAATTAGACCACACACGCATTATACAAACAAAACTGATTGAAATGAAGCCAAACAATACAAATAGAAAAATTCGAAAATGCAACTTAAGATTTTGGAAATCAAATCATTGAACAAATATGGAGATGCATTTCCGTAATTTTCTACAACTCATTGATGACAAAAATGGCAAAAATACAATCCAATCGAACATAAAAAATGAATTGATCGTTAATACTACCTACCAAACACATTGCTCATTTAAATAATATATTTAAACTCCATATCACATAACCTAATGCTCAATTTTTACAAATGTATATAGAGATAAAATAGATTAGAGAAATCATAAACTTACTAAATGTTAGTTTGATATTGAGATCTTTGATCGATTGAATATTAATGGTAGAAACTTGGAAGTATGTTGAATGAGTTTGATAGTTTGTGAGTCGAGAGAGTTTGAAAGCTGTGAGGTTTTGAGAGTTTTAAAAGTCTGGAATTTTGAGAGTGTTTTAGAAGTGAGGAAGGAGAAGAAACTCTGGCGCGTATTTGATTAAAATAGCATCTAGAGATTCATCTTCGTATGTTATACGAAGAAGCATTTGTTAAGTATGCTTGGATCTCAACCCCAAAAGCTAGTTCAAAGGGTGAGGTTGCCCTCACATATTTATACAATCAATAGCCCAGAAACCTAAGCAATGCGAGAGTTCTAACAAACTCGAACAACACAAATACCAACTTCAACACCCACCCTCACACCTAGCCTAACATAAGACTGAGTCAAATGCCCATATTGCAGTCCTTAACTGGGCTTTGATACCATGTTAAATATGCCTGAATCTCAATCCAAAAGTTATCTCAAAGGGTAAGGTTGTCCTCACATATTTATACAGTCAACAACCCAGAAACCTAAGCAATGTGAGACTTCTAACAAACTCCAACAACATAAATACCAACTTCAACAACATTTTTGTAATTTTTTTTGACATAGCCTTAGAGCCTGACTAAAAAACAAATGTGAATGAGGTGCGTCTGAAAATGCATCTTCAAATTTTAAAAATAATTTTGATTTTTCATCAGGGTAGAGAAACAATATTTAAGGTGTATAAAGCAACCCCTAAAGCTTTGGTTAGCATTAGGGATAGGCCCAATTTAAGAGCCCAATAAAATGATTTTCTAAAAAAAATAGAAGATTTCCCAAGTTGACGACAGCCAGAAATAAATTAAGAAGCAACATTTCAAACCCTCAACAAAAACACAACACAAACATTGAAACACAAACACAAGACAAGACGCATCTAGAGAGATCGAAGAAGGAAAAAAAACAAACAGGAGCAAGACAAGAGCCTTACTTTACATACATTACACACCTTTCCCTTCACATCTCAGGTTACCTTTCGATTTCATTCGACCACTGTTTTTTCTCTCTTCAATATCAGTTGCATCTTCTAAGACTATTATTGTTTATTATTATTATTAGGTTAGATACAATGGAAAGTGGAGGTAACTCCCTTCCATCAGGTCCAGATGGTGTCAAGAGAAAGATTTCATATTTCTACGACCCAGAAGTTGGTAACTATTACTACGGACAGGGTCATCCTATGAAACCACATCGTATTAGAATGACACATGCTCTTTTAGCCCATTATGGCTTGCTTCAACATATGCAAGTCATTAAACCCACCGCCGCGAAAGACCGGGATCTCTGCAAGTTTCACGCCGATGATTATGTCGCTTTTTTGAGGGGTATCACCCCGGAGACTCAGCAGGATCAGCTCAGACAGTTGAAGAGGTTTAATGTTGGTGAAGACTGTCCTGTCTTTGATGGTCTTTACTCTTTTTGTCAGACGTATGCTGGTGGTTCTGTTGGTGGTGCTCTTAGATTGAACCAAGGTGTTTCTGATATTGCTATTAATTGGGCTGGTGGTTTGCATCATGCGAAGAAATGCGAGGCTTCGGGGTTTTGTTATGTGAATGATATTGTGCTCGCTATTTTAGAACTTCTCAAGATACACGAGGTTCATTATCGTGTTCATTGTCGCTATCTCGTGTTCATTTATTGATATTTTATTCTTTCTTTTACTAACATTTGCATAAATTCTATGCTTGAAATATTGTCTTAATTGATTTTCCTTTGTGATTGGGCAGCGTGTTTTATATGTGGACATCGATATCCACCATGGTGATGGGGTTGAGGAGGCCTTTTATGCTACGGATAGGGTTATGACTGTTTCGTTTCATAAGTTTGGGGATTACTTTCCGGGAACAGGAGATGTTCGTGATATTGGATATGGTACTGGGAAATATTATTCCCTCAATGTTCCGTTAGATGATGGAATTGATGATGAGACCTACCATTCGTTGTTTAAGCCGATAATGGGAAAGGTGATGGAGATTTTTAAACCAGGTGCTGTGGTATTGCAATGTGGTGCCGACTCTTTATCTGGAGACAGGTTAGGTTGTTTCAATCTTTCAATCAAAGGTCATGCGGAGTGTGTCAAATATATGAGATCCTTTAATGTTCCTCTTCTGTTGCTTGGTGGAGGGGGATATACGATAAGAAATGTCGCACGATGTTGGTGTTATGAGGTATTTTGCAGTCCTGCACTTCTCCTACGTTATTGTTGGTAAATTTCACTTTTCCTAGTTTATTTATGATCTCTAATAGTGGTCATCAAAGTGCTATTTGACCACTATTGCCGCGACTCTGTAAGGCGGGTAGCAGATAAGTAGAGCGACAGTGATGGGCTGCTCCGCCACGCTAAGCCGCTATAGCGGCACTATCACACACTATTGACAACATAGTTTGCATTTATTCAGCAAGTAATAGGAATCACCGTAAAGACAAAATCACGGCGATAATTAGGAATGATATAATCGGAGAATCCTTTATTGACAAAAACATCAAAGTAGCATAGCAAAAAATCACAAATGGACTAATGCCCTTATGTGTTTTCAAACTTTTAGCAGTCCTTTTGAAATCTTATAGATTAGAATCAATTTTCCGCACTGTTGAGTGTTGGTTTGCTTTATGTTTGATATGCGTGCAAAGTGCAGTATTCTTTTTATGCAGACAACTGTTTTATATTAACACTATCGAATGTTGATCAGACAGGTGTTGCTCTTGGGATTGAACTAGATGATAAGATGCCCCAACATGAGTATTATGAATATTTTGGTCCTGACTACGCTCTTCACGTTGCTCCCAGTAACATGGAAAACAAAAACTCTCGACCTTTATTGGATGATATAAGATCAAAACTTCTGGAGAATTTATCTCGGCTTCAACATGCACCAAGTGTCCCATTCCAGGAGCGACCACCAAACACTGAACTTCAAGAGGTTGATTTTGCATATATATTATTATTTTTACACTTTTAATACTCCATTGCTCTTGAGTAGATTCCATCCATATAAGGTCTCACACTGAAGTGTGTCTTGAGAATTATACATTGTATTTCTAAAAGTGAAAACTCTTGTTCATCTACAATTAGGTTTGATTTTTAGCATTTACAATTATTGAATTGAAAAAATAGGATTGTGTTAATAATGGAGAACTTGTTACGTTTTTTCTTAGAGAGATGAAGACGATGAAGATAGAGATGAAAGATGGGATCCTGATTTTGACATGGATGTTGATAGGTATATTCTCTTGTGTTTCTGGAGTCCCATCTTAGTAGTTTGTCAATCAAGGTTCTTAACAGTTTTCTCTTTGCAGCAATTCTCTTACCGGAAGAGTGAAAAGTGAATACGCTGAAGCTGAGCATAAAGACGCGGTATGTCCCAACCTGAATCATCTTATCATGATGGCATCAAATCTAATACATAACGAGTACAATATAGTGAATATAATGAGAGAAATATTTCATTTTAATGCTTTTCCTGATGAATTTGTTGCCAAAGTTTAGAATTTTCAGCCATGAAAGATTCTTCCATACACTATGGATTTTTGATCAAAGACTACTTTCTATAACGTGTTATCAAAGTTACATGTGCATATTTTTCAATCAAATCTAGTATTATTTGGTTGTTATTGCTGTGTTGCTTGTCTCCGTATTTTATAGAGTACTACTAATAATTTGCTAAATATTCTGTATGTACAATGATATGTCTATTCGCACTACGTCAGGGAGAATTAATCCTTTTTGGCTGACAAAGTTGTAACTTGTTTTGTTTTCAGGAAAGCTATCATAATCATCTAGACAGTAGAAGAGACACCGTTACATCTTTCAAGGATATTGCATGCTCCAAGGTTGATGTTTTGTCTTTTATTGAACAAAATTTGTATCTATTGGACCAGTCCAGTGTTGTTAAAACTGCATGTTTTCAGGTGACAGGGTCTCGCGTAGATTCAATGGCAGTGGATGAACCGTTCATAAAAGAAGAGCAAGATAAATTAGCCGAGCATTCCGATTACAAGCCAAGATGAAGCATGAGAACTAGTGTCTGTCGGCGTGTAAATTATAAATTATAGTTCCCTCTTACAAGCTGTATGGCGGCATTCATTGATGTTATTGGGTTTCAAAATTTTGCTTCATCTGGAAACTGATATTGGTCAAACTTGGTATAGCTTTTGATGTCATTATAACTGTAAGATTAAACTGAGATATCATCTCTAATGGTGATGCTTGGTTTTCTTCCTTTTCTTGAGCTTTGTTAGCTGTAAGACATTATTAAATTATCCTGTAAAAGTGAGTAGCTCTTTGTTGGATATCTTTAGGATGAAGAATGTATAATCGGCTGTTGTGTTTCTTGTGAAAATGATGAAACATTGTTACTACAGGGTGCAACTATTTTGATACAACACATGTTTGCAATACGTTTTTTTTAATGTAAACTTGTCTACACTTTTAATTTTATTATTATTACTTAACAAATATTTATATTCTGTAATAATAATAGTCAACGTAGAGATTGTTTTTTCTTTTAAACAAAACAATTGTAGTCTACTAAATGCTTCTGTTGCTCTTCTTCACAATAAAACATACCTCATTGATCACGTGGAGAGTTTCAAAGCCTTCAAATATGTCTCTTTCAACAATTCTATGATATGTTGTCATTATTGAATGAAGAAGAAAAAGAGAGAAGAGAAAAGTATTTTTGAGAAGAGGGAAAATCTTATTATATAGTTGTATATATTTACATCATAGTATATAGGCAACCAAAATATATAAAGCATAAAATCCAGGATTCGACTCAAGATCATGGAACTTCATTTTTATAGATTTCATGATCTTGAGCACTTCTAGCAGCATTTCTATCCATACTGCATACGATGTAGCAACGTACTCAGCTTCACAAGATGACAAACTATCCATACTGCATACGATGTAGCAACGTACTCAGCTTCACAAGATGACAAAGCATAACGTACTCAGCTTCACAAGATGACAAAGCTACAAATGCTTTGCTTTCTTAAGCTCCAAGGATCACCTCCAATCATGAATATGAAAAATACAGGCTTCTTCTCGTATTGATCTCTTCTGAAATATGAATCAATATCGTCATGTACCTCTGCATCTCTGCTGATTTTCTTCTTCCTTGGCATCAACACACCATGATCGATATTACCTTTTATGCATCGTAATTTATAAAGACAAGTGATTTTGATGCTTGCATGACAAGTTCCCATGCCAAACATTTCAAATTCTTGCACCAGTTCAGTTTTGATCCTTTTTATTTCTGCTTCGTCCTGTAATCAACAAGTCATCCACATACAAACATAGAATGATTCAAGTAGCCTTATCTGCATCATTGACACACACTACATGTTCTGAGACACACTTTGTGAAACCTGCCTTGATCAAAAAGCTATATATTCTCTTGTCCCAAGCCCTTGGGGCTTGCTTCAAATCATAAAGAGCCTTCCTCAACCTGTACACCTTCGACTCCTGCCCTTTGCTTTTGAATCCTGATTGTTGTGTGACATAAACATCTTCTTTCAAAAGTCTATTATGGGATGCTCACTTTACATCTAGTTGATGTATCTTCCATCCTTTGTAAGTTGCAGTTGATACAACAACCTTGATGGTTTCTAACCTCGGAACACATGCACAGACTTCATTGAAGTCGATGTCAGGCTTTTGTAGAAAACCTCTTACCACCATTATTGTCTTATACTTGGCAATTTCACCACTTGACCTTAGTTTTAACTTATTGATCCACTTTAAATCAATTAGCTTCTTGATAAACTTTTCGAAAAGCACATTTGTCTTGTTCTTCTCGATCGTTCTGAGTTCTTATTGCATGGTTGTTAATCAATATGTGTCATTCATGACTTGATCCAAATAAATTGGTTTTGATTCAACCATCATCATTACTTCTTCTATGAAGTCACCATCTGCATCGATTGTTTGATCTGAAAATGGTTGGACTTTAGACTTCACACACAAGAGGGGGGGGGGGGGGGGGAGGTGAATTTTGTGGTTTTGATTTTTTTGGCAAATTAACTTATCAGAGTTTTAAAATTATTTTCAAATATTAAGCAGCGGGAAATAAATAGCATAAAATAAAAGATAAGGGAAGAAGGCGGACACAGAGAACTATAGAGGTTTGGTCAAAACTAAAGGTCCCACATCTCTTCCCAAAATATGATCTTGCGAGTTTCCAATAATACTTGAGAGCTTTTAGTAGGAAAGACTCAAGAACCCCCTTATAAAAGGAAACTGTGGTTGATCTTCAACTAAATATTACAAGACGATGGATATGGGCATTTGCGGCTTTTCTCCAAAAAATTGCTGAGAGTGAAGTGACCATTCTCCCTTCCCAATTGCGGATTGAAGCGGTTAATATCCTTTTCACAAACACATATCTTGTGGCGGTTAGTTTTCAAGTTCCAAATATCCGAGCTCAATTTTGGTTTAACAGGATAACCAAATAACCTCTGAGATTTTAATCGGGCTAATATGAAACCTAGGAAGATTTTTAATATCAGATAACCTTCAACCAATCATGGTTTTATCGGCTAACTAAGAACCAAAGGAATATTATCAAAGCTAGATAATCTTCAACCTATATAGGAATTTGTCACACAATCCCCAACCAAAGCTTTTATCGAGTTTAGCTTCGAACCACATATTTTATCCCTAAATAAACTGTATTCAACCAAGGGATATAAACAACATTTCCTTTGTGTGTGTGTGTGAGAGAGAGAGAGGGAGAGAGAGAGAGATAAATAGATAGATAGATAGAAAGTGAGAGAGTGAAGTGTCAAAACACATTTCTAGATGATTTGAAATGAGAAATGAGACATCCATTTATAGGCAAGAGGAATGCCCAAAAACGTAATTCTCATTAAATCATTTTGACTGTTGTCTAATGGATTAGCTCTGTGGCCTAATCGATTAGATCATAAAAAAAATTTTTGTTGGTCATTCAAAAATGAAATAAGATCCTGCTAGCCGTTGCACATCATTGAGGCGCTATCTAAATAACTTAGGGCTTAAGTTTGAATTGATATAATCAATTAGCATAAAGGCCTAATCGATTAGATTGATAAAATATTTTCCTTTATTTATTTCCACTGCTCCTAAGTTATCAGGCGCAACTTAAAGAAATTTTTGAAAATGTTTTCTCTTGGTTAAGGTATTTGATTAAAAGTTTGAGTATGTGTGTGTATGTGTGCGCGCGTGCGTGCGCTCATAGCCATATACGTTTACAGAAAACTATTTGATTTTACAGAAAGTCACTCACTTACTAACTTAGAAGATTAACTCCTACTACAAGCCCTTTGCTAGATGTTATCTTCTGTGTTGACACTACTTGAGATCTCTTGAGGATTTAGATAAAGCACTTTATTTGCCATCTTAAATTCATCACAATCATATACCTTGAGTTTGTACCCTTAACCATTTAAGTGTTATGCTTGACTTACATCAGTTATTTTTATGGTTGACTTTTATGATTGACATTTATATATGCTTTTACAGTTGTCATTATCAAAAGACAATGCCTTGGTTAAAGATATATTACCTGCAAAATAAGGTTCTACATTCTCCCCCTTTTTGATGCTGACAATGCATCTCTCAGGGAAGTTGGTAAAAGAAAACAAAACAATATATATTTTGGATTTATAACACTCCCCCGAGTTAGTTAGAAAATATATCCTACCCCTGAGAATATACTTCTCCCCCTTTGTCAAAATAAAAAAGGCGGGGAAAAATGCCATTTGCGAGAAAGTAAATATGCAAGCATGAGTAGTTTAATATTTTTAAAGATATGCAAAACAAGAACAGTTTAAGCATTTTAGGAAAGGAAAAATATCACATTTATATTATTGAATTTTCAAGATGCAAGAAGGAAATTACTGAATTTGAATTACAAAGGGAAATATTACAAAAACAAACACATAGAAAATAAATCTCTTGCTATACGAGTCATGTTTCAATTTTTGGTTTAATCTCTTTTACATCTATAGCTATGTTTTGGCAAATTTTCCAAACTTTCTTTAAGTTTATGTTTTCACTTTCCTCAGTTTCTTCTCCTTCATCTACTCAGTCATCTCTGAGTTCAGAACACTTGATATTGATTTTCATATGTCAGAGGTTGGTGTAGTTTATCATGTTGTTGGATAAAATTGGCTTTTCCCCTATAAGGTCAACTTTGAAGACTCTTAGGATTGTGGTGATCATTGCTCTATATCGTAGATCTATTGATGATTCTTCTTTTGGAAAGGTCATGTGATAAAACATTTCTTCTACCCAATTTGTTGGTATGCTTTGTGCTAAAAGCCAAAGAGGAGGAATGTCACTTTTGATGACATGGTTGTTGTTTGAGTTCCTTGGGAGCAAGATTCTTGTTAGGAGGTAATGAATGATTCTAACTTTTGGTTTTAGGAGAGTCGTTATAAAGGGAATTTTTCTCCCTTCCATGAGATTTGTTACTAGGGAGTTTAAGGCTACACTTCATTTGAAGTTTTTAATTTCGGTGGGTTTCTCTGTTTTGTAAGAAGTTCATAGGAAGGGTAACTCAAAGATTTTTCCGAAACATTCTATGTGAATTACTATTTTCACATTTTTCACTGATGATACATGGGGTTTTCCTACAGTGAGTTGATTTGTGTAGAATTCTCATACTAAATCTGGGTATATTCTATGAGGTGTTTTTGTGAAGAATTCTCTTAAAGAGGCTTGACAAATGTGAGAGTAAGGTTTGAATCCTCCCATGAAGGTTTCTTCCACATACCAAAGTTTTAAGATTTTCTTTTATAGGTTCATTTTCTATCTTCTTCATACTTGTTTCTTATAGAAGCTAGGATATCATCTATCTTTTATTGAGGTATTTTAGGTATCTGGTTTGGGGATTTCATGATGAACTTGATAGCAGAAATATTTACACAAGAAGAGAAATAAGAGTGAGATGAAAAGATAGTAAAAGTATAATACCTATTTATAGCGAGACCTTATGGACTGTTGGAGTGTGTGTATCGAAGGGTTTTGATGTGCAGATTGTGCTGTCCAAAAATCACATAAAAAATCGTCTTTTTTGAACCTGCTAATCGATTATATTCTTCGAAGTTTCTATTTTGGATCTTCATAATTGCTGGGACTTGCTTCGCTTGGCGAGCAAGCTGAGCTTTGATTTGTTCTGAAAATATGTTTTTGGATCTTTACTAATCGGCTAGCAAAAGATGCTAATTGATTAGATCCTTCTTTTTCAGCATATTTGCGATAGTTGGACCTTGTGCTGGGCTCTTTATCTTTATGCACCCCCATTTTTCTTTGTTTTGTACCTTTAACTATGAAACTTACACAAATGCTCTTTTTATGAGTTAGACATGATTTTAATTAAATGAACAAAAATAATTTAAATAAATAAAAAATTGAACTAAAATCAATGCAAACCCTCTATCTACCTCACCTATGGATAACATAAATACATTGATTTTTGAAAAAAAATTGAACTATCGGAAATTGAAATTTCCGTACAAAATGTTGCTCAAGAATTTCCAGTAAGAAATCCTAGAAATTTATTGAAATTTCCGTGATTTTCTACCGTAAAATTTTCAAAATCACCGAAAATTCGTAATATTTTGTGAAGTTTCCGATATCGCCCTTAAAATTTGAAATTTTTGATAATTTACTGAAAATTTTGTGAAATGGTGAAATACTTAGATTAGACTATTTTGGTCTTTTCATACACTTTGAAGGTGGCAGGTATAACTGGTATAACTGTAGGGTGATAGTTAAATTTCTCGCAAACTAAGGAGAAGTGCTACCTACCGTGTTTAGAATATATTTTTATTAATTTTTATTTCTGTTTAAAATATATTTTTAGTTTTCAGTACAGTTTGTTTTCTAGTATTCAATTGTGGCCTAACCTATATGAACACGACCTCAACTAGTAATTATCATTCTAATGGATATTGTACGTAATAATTGAATGAAAAAATATCAATCTTCCTCCACTTGTTCAAGTTATCTTATTCCTTCATTAATGCTGCTCTGTATTTTTTTAAATATATAGATGCATTACACATATCTCAAAAGTTGGTCATTTATGCTGCACTTCAGTAACTTCTAAGAACAGCCGTATCTTGATTACAGTAAATCAACTAAAATCTTGTTTAGATAATCAGCTAAACAGATGAAGTGATAGCTAATTTTTCCAATTGTTTTTGATCAATAATTGATACAAGGTCCATTGAAATCAAATCTTTTGGTAAATTTGAAACGTCTTCTGCTTTGAAATCGTATGTTGATCGAATTCTCTCAGCTTCACGGTCAGCTGCCTCAGCTTCTGCAAGAAGGAGATTAGCTTCTTCTGCATCACCCATTTCTTGGGCAGCCTTTTTTTCAGCTCTAGCAGTAGCAGCTGTCAAAAGTAGCTTTTGATATTTAGCCATTGCTAACTCTTTCTCCTTCAATAAGATCATTCCCTCAGTCTCCTGCAATTTATCAAATGTGCCTTTAATTTCTTCCTCAAGCTTTTCCAGATTTGAAGTCGCCGTATCCATTTCTGTTTGGATATCCTCCTTTTCAACACTCAATGATTTAGCCTCAGTAGCTATTCGGGCAGCCTCCTTGAAATTTCTTGCAGCAGTAGCAACTTTCTTTTCTGCTTCAAGTTCTGGGAGTCTCTTATCTATGAAAGTAATCCTCTGCTTGAAGGATGCTATATCTTGCTGGATGCTCGACTTTCTTGAAGATAGTTCCTAAAAATGATATAATGACATTCATGAACAAACTAGAATCAGCCTGTATTTTTGCATAGAAAGAAAAACACGGGCACAATTAAATTTGATTGTCTACATATTTGATGAAAACTACAAAACTATCATTAAGAGGGTTTTTTTACAATAAAACTAGCTGTGTTGGTCTGAAAGAAATCACAACCGTGTGTAAGAACCCATTGAAGAAACGAAAAAGTGTTGGACATATGTTACCACTTTTTGGTCATTGTTTTATATATAATAAATTACAATGTTTTATATATAGTAATGAATAAAAATAGAAATAGAAGAAATGCCGCCGTGGGCGGTAAAAAAAAATCTCACCCTTTGACATGTGTTCTGAGTTTAGACAGTTCCATTACAACTTAGAGATAACAACCAAAAGAATATTCAGAGAAAAAAGTAACATCAAAAGACATTTGCTTGTTTAAGATAAAAACACAAAAATAAGCGCATTTGATCGTATGTGATGCATTCTCTCAACCTATATTCACCTAACTTAGCTTGGATATAACATGAAACTAAAGGTAGAGAGTCTTATGTGATAATTCATCACATTTTAGCCAATTACACAATTCAAAACACAAAAATAAATGTAAGAGTTAACCTGCAAAGAAGCCAAACACAAAAATAAGTACAAGAATTAACCTGCAAGGAAGCTCTGGCAGCAGAAACCTCCTGTTGAAACAATTTCACTTCTCCAGAAAGCTTTTCCTCATTGTTTGTAAGTCTCAGTTTATCCTCTCCAGACTTCAATATATATGACATCAAACTTCTTCTTAATTTGACTATTTCCATGTATCCTTTAGCTTCCTCCTCAGAAAGCCTAGCAAATTCCCTAAGTTTTGCTCCCATTCCTTCTTCCCGAATGAGAAAGTTATCAATTTCGTCTTTCTTCAGTGACAATGTTTCAGTCTCTAATTTCACTTGAGCAAGGACAGATTGCAATTCATCATTCTTCACATCAATGGTTGACTGAATCTCTTTAAATCCAGAGACAACATTATTTATCTTATACTCTACTGCTTTTAAATCAGAATCATTGTCAGCTATCTCTTTTTCTTTCTGTTTTACTAAAGCAAGAAGATTTTCCAACTCGCCCATTAGCATGCTCTTTCTTTTACAAAGGATCTCTTTTTCTTTTTTATCATCCTCAATTGAATGCTCAATATTGTTATCAAGTTCTGTATGAGCTTCACTAATAAAATGTGATTCAATTTCCAACTCCATCCTTTTAACCTCCAAGGCTTCTGATGATGAAAGCCATTGTTCCATTTCTTTTGAATGCACCGATGTTGCTTTCTTCAAGGAAAAATCTGCACTATTTACAGCATTCTAGAAAAGGGAATAAAAACATGTTAGAAATTCCAACTATAACTTGAATGAGGAGCCTAAAGAAATAAGTCAGCAAATAGAAGCAAAATTATACAAAAAAATGTCATAACACACTTGATTATGGACTAATACACATTAACTTATCATGAACATGATTGTAGGTTTTAGAATAAGGGGAGTTAGCAGTATAATTTAAGCTCCGAACAACAAAACGGAATGTAATTATCTCTGTATTAATTTAATTTTAATTGTTTACATTCAAATGATCATTGGAACATACATGTGTTAAATGTATCTGTTCTGTTACGATATTTCTGATGTCATATAACTTTTACAAAACTGTCACAATTAGTTGTTAGAGAGCAGTCTAGTCTCTGTTTTGTTAAGGTGTTTCAACCTGTACTATAATTATCACAGAACTGCTACAGTCAACTGTTAGAGTTAGTTAGATAACTTTGCAGACTGTTAAGACAGTCCGTTAACATTGTGTAAAAACAGAAAGATTGATATCCAATTCCTCTCCTACTATTTTTCAGCAATTTCCCACATTTTCCCGCTATTATGGTATCAATGGTTTCCTCTTCCAAACCCTTTCATACAACATAGGAAAAACCACCCTCAGTGCCTGCATCAATACCAGCTACCCCTACCTTATCTCATTCCATCATTGTTTGGTTTAAATGACAACAGTTTCCATCGATGAAGAAATTAAGGATCATCATCTGCATTTTGTTCCTTTAATCCAGAGATCCCACATTAGCTTGCATTATAGTTTAGAGAATATCATGAACCTAAGTCAAAGAATCTTTGCTGGGTTTTTCTTAGAAAGTTTAGGCTTGAAAAGTGAGGACTGGTCAAGCCTTATCAGCAATACATTACTAAGCCCACCCACTAAACAGAGCATACTAAGGCTGACAAACTACCAGACTAACAGACTGCAAGGTTGGTTGTAATTAAGGCGAATTTTCCAACACACCCATCACTCCGAGACCCATCGGGTTTGAAGCATGGACAATCCAACAACAAATCTAACATAGACTTTGATGCTCAACCCCTAAAATCTAGCACATGCTACGGTTGAAACCATACCATTATCCAATGTGCGACTCCTAGCACACCCTTGACACACAAGGCTAGAATAGACATAGATAGATTTCTTAAAAGAATAGACGATATGAATGTGTGTGTATGTATGTTTTAGATTATAGCAAACTAGTAGTGGGCGATTAAATAGGAGTAACGAATGTAAAAAGTTTAACTCTACATCCAGTTAGTAACTTTATTGGGAGTTTTTCACTAACCATTGCATAATTTTGGAGTAAAATTGCACATTCTTCCTCGGCAGCTATGTGAGATTCGAGCGCCTGCTGCAATTTCAAATCTAAATCACCGAGAAAGGCATCCGCTTCTTTCAACAAATTAGCAAAGACTTGTTTCTCCTTCTCCGCAACAGAAAGGTCTTCGCTAACCTTTTCAGCCCTTTCAAAATCCTCCGCTTCACAGGCTTCTTCCAATTGATTTTCAAGTTCCATGTATTTGAGAGAAGCAAGATTCGCATTCTTTAGAGCCTTTCTCCTACTCCTGACCGCATCCTTTCGGGCAGAAGACACAGAACTGACCAGTTGACGGGCATGATTAAGCTTCTCATGTATTGTGCCCTTAATTTTCCGAAACCCTTCCTCGGAAAAAGTTTCAACTTCTATTGATTGTCTACTCTCCGATTCATCGGATGGTTGGGTAACAACACTAACACTACTAACAGCAGTAGTAGCAACATCAACATCAGCATTGATCGATTCAGTAGCAACACTAACAGCAGCATCATCGGAATTGATCGATTCACTGGCAACACTAACATCAGCAGCAGCATCAGTGATCGATTCATTAGCAACACTAACATCAGGAGTATCAGCTACAAACATGGAATCATCAAGGGGAGAGGCAGGGAACGCAGGAGGCGGAGGAGAAGGATCCACATCGACAGTGTGTCTACCGTATCCAATTCTCAAGGCGGGTCGTTTTCTTCTTCTGGAGGAAGAGGAAGATGATGAGTGTTGCAGGTGTTGAGAAGGTTGAGATTGAAGATCGTCCTCGTCGGGATCGACGACGAGAGTGAGGTCAGAGAAGATATCTTCGTCAAGGGGTTGGGAACTCGATGATACTGGTGGTTCTTCAGTTGGTTGAGAATTATTACCATCAGCATGATTGTTGTTGTCTTCTGTTTGGGTAGGATTGAATAACACCATCCCTTCAAAGAGTGAATCCATGTCTCCACCTTCCATTGTTGGACTGGCTACTTCCCCCAATTCTCTCTGTCTTCACCTCTCACTGATTTCTATTCCACACTTCTTACAGATGCATTGCATAACTATAAAATAATTAATACATTAAAGTTTATCACAGATAAAGTTTAAACAGGCAATAATATTATTTAATTTTTTTCTTATATAATTCATGAATTATTTTATTATTATTTTCATATTTCTAAAATTTTAATAATAAAAAATAAAAATAATGAAAAAGTAGGGCGAGTGTTAGTTTATTATAATGATCTTCTTCTCCTTTTAAGCTATGTTTGGATACATAAAAAATAACAGAGCAGAAGGGAGAAGGGAGCAGAGAGGGATTGAACGTAGTAGAATGGAATAAAGATGTCATTCTATTGTTTGAATATGTCATGATGGAAAGGAGTAATTTTATCATTCCGTCCAAATAGGAAGATACAAAAAATGATGGAACGTGATGGAATGGGATGAAATGAAATGCATTCCATCCGTTACCGCTCTATTCCATTCATTTTTAATCAATTCAAACTATAGAACATAACTTTATTCCATTCCATTCCGCCTCAATTCCATCGTATTTCATCAATTCAAACATACCCTTAATCTTCTTCCTTGAGTTATTTATTTACTTGAATCAATAATTTTGTTTTATTTAAAATATTTCTCATAATTTAGAGAAAATGTGGAAGTAGAAAAATAGTGACGAGGGGATATCAATTATTATTATTATTATTTTATAGAAGAAAATAAAAAACAGAATTAATTAGTCATGAAAAATAGTGTTGAAAGCACCTTGTGTACTTTCTTTTATGGCATCATAGTACAATTCCGATTCAAAAGAGAATTTGAATGAGAAAAATACCTCCAGACCTTAAATAAATAATATATAGGCCTATCGCTATATACTAGCGCTTAAAGATAGGGTTATGTTCATTATCTATATATATATTGTAGTATGGATCGGTGAAGAATTTAATGATAGGGTTATGTTCAATACTCATACATATTGTAGTATGGATCAGTGAGGAATCTTACTGTTTTATTTTATAATTGTTAAAATTTATTGCTCTGCATTGATTAATGGTCGATTTATCGGACTATTAGGTAATACATTAATCTCACGGCGTTGAGACCGAAAGGACAAACAAATGAGAGCAATAGGTGATAATATTAATAGATGAGTAGAAGAGCATATTACGACCTATAGATACGATAATTTTAAAATTACTCTTGCTTCAAACGCAACACTTCTTACAATGGTTCATATTATTTCCTCACTATAGTTGATGACTACACTCGACGAACACGAGTCTACCTTATGAAACACAAAACTGAAACATTAGACAACATCGTTAGTTTCTGCAACATGATCAAAAGGCAGTTTGATTTGCATGTAAAAAAGAATCGTATTGATAATGAGATAAAATTTACTAAGTCTATTTTTCAAGCCAACATTCGACTAGAAGAAATCATTTATGAGACATCTTGTGTGACTACTCCACATCAAAATAAACGTGTGGAGAGAAAACACAGGCATATATTGAATGTTGCACAATTAAGTTTCCAATCTAATCTTTATTATAATTTTGGGGGAGAATGTGTACTCATTGCAGCACATCTCATTAATAGAACTTCCATCATAGCTAATAAAGAAAAGGCACCGTATGGGATGCTTTTCAAGAAAGAGCCTAGTTATGAACACTTGAAAGTCTTTGGATGTATGTGTTACATGAAAAATCCATCCAAAAAACCTAACAAATTTGGAGAAAGAGTAGAAAATACATGTTTGTTGGTTATCCTCAATGACAAAAAGGATTGAAATTATATAATTAAGATACGTCCAATTTTACCACATAAAGGGATGTTGTGTTTTATGAAGATACATTTCCATATGTCTAGAGACAATATGATACAAATCTACATACATATCTAAATCACGTAGAAGAAAAATCAATTCCTTTAGCTAATCAAGGAGAAATGAAAGATCCTTCAATAGAAGATGTTAATTCGCACTCCTAATCTTCAAGTAGAACATAATGTTGTTTATGATTATGAAATCTCTTCAAATTCCAATAATAAACAGATAAGCATTTATGAAACACAAGAGAATCCATCAAACCATAAACCTAACATAATTGAAGAAGGAAATATGGAAAAAGGAGACTTTGGACAGTGAAGAGAAAGCCATAACTAAGGAGGAGTTACAATTACCTCCTACAAATAAAATTTGTTTTGAGGATCATTACTGCTTTGCTATAAACCCCAAATGCACTTCATCAAAGACCAACTCTTTTTCAAGGATCATTACTACTATGCTATAAACCCCAAATTCACTTCATCAAAGACCAATTCTTCTTCAAGTATGACTTATCCTATTTCAAAAAATTTAAGTTATAATCAATTTTCTCCAAAACATCAAGCATACCTTGGAGCCATCACTTTTATACAAACCGAGCACACCATACAAGCCAATTGCTTAAGACAACTCCCTTTGCCACTTCTCACTTAAATAACTAAATTCACTGACTGAGATATGACTGAGAGTATGCAGCAACTACTCGAGTTTTCGTTTCAAATGTTTCTGTTTTATCATCTTTATGAAAGGCAGCCAAAAACCCAACACTGCTCCATTGCCAATGCTAAGCAGATGTTTGTTCATTCATATCTTCATATAAATAGTGTTCACTTGACAACATGAAAAGACTTTAATTACAAAACATTATTGCTGATATATTCTATAATTGAACTTTTTATCGCTTTCCGTTAGCGTACACATTATACATCCGAATGGCTGTCATCATAATCATAAATCTCTTTGCAGGCCAAATGAATAAACTCAAAACTGTTATAAATCAAACTAGTAACGAATCATTTCTATTAACATGAGCAAAACTAAAAATGGATCTATGAATGCAAGGAGATGCAACTTTTACTACCATTTAGACTAGACAAGACACAAATAAAGTAATATGCACATTATAATTGTCTGCACTCATTTCATCAAATTTCATCATCATATTGTTATTCAATCTTCTTGATGTTCACCCACTTCAACATCTTTCAAAGGAATCTTGTCTATTCCAGCCGTCAATAATCTAATTTCTTCTTCGGTAAGGCTATTTTTCGCGTGATGAGAGGTTTTTTCATTTGACTTTTTTTCAGCCTCCACTGCCCAACTGTAAATTATCATGCCAATTACTGCAATGGCCATTCCCATGATATTCTTGACAGTTAGCTCTGAATCAAATAGCAGCCATCCCAGTGTTAGGACACATACTGTTTTCATGTGCCCTAAAACTTGGAAAGAAACAGCTGAAAAGCGCCCAATGCAAAGGTACTGGCTCACATTGCAAAATACAGCTAGCGAGCATGAAAGAAGAATGCACAACTGCAGCGGTTAAAGAAAATATTAAATGAATACATAATAGAACATATAACCGAGTAGAGTTAACAAAGGGAAAAGGAACTTACAAAGGCACCATAAGACATCTTATAGTTGGTTATCAATTTTCCACTAAGGTAGTAATCAACAACTGGACCAAGAATAAGAAGAAAGAGAGCTTGAATGGGAGCAGTCTTACTCAGCAGTTCAAAAGATCCAACTGAGTATTTCTTTTGAAGAGAACCTATCGACTGCAGCACAAAAGTGAATAAAAAATCAATAATAGAAAAGAATCAATGCCAAAATCATCACGAATACAATCATCTAACAAATGTAACTTTAACAGTAGAGTTTAAGTTCTCATATTCATCATTTAGTAATGAAGATTAAAAGATAAAAAAAAATATAATGCTTTCGTTGTGATTCATAATACTTACAATCTGTTGTAAAGATGTTGATAAAACTGCTATAGCGGCACATGTGAAACCTTTCAGGTTAACTTTTACATCAGTTACAGTACAAACACCAACACCAATAACCACAACCACCACTGAAAATTTCACTTCCCTTGAGTAGTGTTTGTTGTGAAGAATCCATTCCATAACACAAACCACAGGAATCATGCTTAATTTTGATATCTGTGAACACACATGACATTAAACTTAACAAGTGAAAAGCAGAAGCGATGGAAAATGAAGACATGAGTATCTGACTAACATTTATATGTTAGGAAACACATTATAAGTGAGTCACAGGAATGTACATACAAGTCTGAAAACAAAGAAACAAATTGTCATTTATCAAATGGATAGACATGGAAGGAGACAGACAAAGGGACAAGTGATGGCCTATATTCTATGGCTCGTCATCTGAGTAGGAAGGTCCTTACAGACAACATATAAAGGCTCATAAGCACTCCCAACAGTACCGCTCTTACCCTTAACCAAACGAAATCTTATAAATGCTGAAATCCATCTCATTCATTACATAGGAACACTCATTGCCATTATAGTAGGATTGTGGAGCTTATTTCCTATCTCATCTTTCCATAGATACCAAGCATATATAGAACCAAACTGATGTCATCTTGCGCACAACATCTCTACTTCTAAAAGAGCACTTCAATAAAATACTAAAATAGAAACACTAGTTTACAAACAATTCAATGCTTCAATATAGAATCTTTGCATCAGATTATTCAGCTGTGATTCATAAACCTATACCGTAACTGTAACTTTTAACAGTATCTGGGTGTTCACTATTCTTCTCAAAATCCCCTTGATTTCAAGATACAATAAAAAACACATACAATCCACTATGACAACCATCTGACATAACCATAGATTAGGCTACAATATAGTAATTAAAGAATTCAAATATATATGACCTATGAAGCAAGGACACCTCAACCACGACTCTGACACTGTAACACCGATAATAATTTAAATTAATTAATTAAATAAACGTAATCACAAGTATAAGTGCAGGTGTCTGACACGGACACAGACACGTCTTTCTTCAGAGGTGTCAGTGCTACATAGTATATGACAGACGTCAGACGGTACATTGCTTATGCATTAAAAATTACAAAGGTAGAGAGATTAAAAAAATACTTGGTAGAATCCAACGGAGTTGAGCATGAGGCTAAAATTCATGCCAGTGATAGACATATTGGCGACCATTGAAAACCAAAGAAGCTCCCACATAGGAACATGCTTTGATGCAGAGTAACCAGTAGCATTGGACACTATACCAACGAGAGCAGTAACAGCAAAATGGAAGCCAGTTAACGTGCTCGCTGAAAATATAAAAATCAACAATGAATAGTATCAATCTAAAGATACGAGATCTAAGATCTAAATACAGAAAAGATAAAAAGAGAGAAGCAGACCAAAGCTGAAAACGTAGCCATTGTTAGACATGAGTTGTTTATTGGCCATGATAATCCCGACGGAGCTCACAATGTTCATGGCCCATGCTCCGACATTAGATATTGAAGCCGACGGTTTCTTTACGCTTTCCGTCATCTTCTTCTTCTTCTTGATTAATTCTATTTCTATAGATAACCGCTCTATACAAACACTACTATAGATCTAACAAACTAATTGTTGATTCGCGAAGCATAATTGTGTGTGATTAGTATTTCAGAATTAGAAAAAAAAACAATAGCCGAGCGGGGCGGATTGTTTATGCGTCCGCTCTGTTCATGGCGTCTCCGTCTGTCTCCTCCCGCGACTCTTCTCTTCGCGCATTCCCCCGCTTCATTCACCGCTTTACGACACCACCCTCTTCGTATGCGTTTTTTATTTTATTTTATAATAAAATTTTAAAAATTAATTCCTTATTTATTCTTTTACATTCCTAACCTTTTTATAAGGATCAAATTTATTTATTTTTAAGGAATTATTTGAAATTAAGAACATTAATATTTTATGATTCAAATACTATCATTAATAGATCATGGAAATCTTTATAAATTTGGTCTTCTGAGTAGTATTCATCATCCTTTAGAGAAATTTGGTCTAGTATGCATCATCCTTTTAGAGAAATTTGAAATTAAAGAGAAAATATAAAATAGGCTTAAATAGTGATTTCGTCCATGTAAGTTAGTATGTCTTTTATTTTAGTACCTGAATTTTTTTTTCCGATCCAAGTTCCCATATGTCCAATTCGCTTTGGCTTTAGTCCCTCATGTCAAAGGAACGTTAAAAAAAGGATTAGGTGGCAAATGGTGCTGACATGGATAACGGTGTTTCATTTTATTTTATTTTTCATTACACATGTGGACATCTTCTCTTTGCAATATATTAAATAGGGACCAAATGGAAAAAAATAACATTCATTCTTCTTCTCACTCAAGGTCATCAACTCTAAAATCCCTCATCTTCTTTGTTGCATATTTTCATTCCCTTCTGCTATGGCTTCTAATTCGTCTGCTAGCTCTCATCACGTTGAAGCACCGGTTTGTGGTTGCAATCGAAGCATGAAAATGTTTATGTCAAACTCCATTGAAAACCCTAAAAGGAGGTTTTGGAAGTGTTAAAATGCAGGGTTAATGTCTGGTTGTAAGTTATTCCTTTGGAATGATGAGCTTGAACGGAATCCAATTAACGATGTTAAAAGTGCGTGTGTCTGCAACTGCTCTGAAATGTTGAAGGATTTAGGGTCCATTGTTACGGACATTGAGATTGGCAAAAAGGCAAAGATGAAGATTAAGTTGGAGAAGGAGAAGAGGCAGGTGACTCTGTTGAAGTTATTGTTGGTTGGGTCATGGGGGTTCTTCGTTGCTTGTCACAAATGGTGTTGAACCCAGTTGTTTGCTTTTGTTTATTGTTTTTTTAGTTTAGTCCCTATAACATAAATGTATTTTGGAAATGGTCCAAGTACCATATGATGAATGAAAAGATGTTTTGACTTTGGGTATCATATGTATCATATTATATTGGTCATCCTATTTTGAATTATGCATAAACCAAACTTGGTAATGTTCATCAAAGCTAAAACAATTGTAAAAGGTATATCTAGGTCCTTTCTCTTGGTCTGATGCATCAGGATCACTGCTCCCAAGATCATCACTCACATAATTGGTTTCAAGGCCTTCATTACCAATACTAATCCCACTTGATGAACCTACATTGAAATCTCCAATCTTTGAAGGAGTATTCCTATGTTTTCTTGCTACCCTCTTGATCCTTTTAGTTGGTTTATCTACAACCTCAAATCCATCATCCATGCCAAGAGCCCTTTCATCCCCACTGTCCTCAAATAAAAAAGCCTTATAATCACTATCCTCACTATCTTCACTATCATCACCATCATTTGCAGATTCGATATCAACATTATTAGCTTCAGCATACACATTATCATTTTCAATATCAGCTTCAGCATCAACATTATCAACTTCAATAACATCCACATTATCATTCACATTATCAGTTTCAGCATTAACATTAGCATCACCAATATCATCCACCTTGTATTCAACATATAAATCCACACTACAACTAGTTTGAACAGCAACCTCATAGACCTCAGTAGCATCCACATCACTAACCATAATTGCATGCTCACACGATATAATGTTATACCACCATAGACAATAATCAATTGACTCTAAATTGCAAAGATATTTCACAATACCAGTTGCTTCAAAGAAACTCCATCTATCAGGGTCAATCTCTACTGACACTTTATTCCCACCTAAGTAGTATGCCGCACCATCCCTACAAAACTTACCCCCATAATGAATATTCACTGCAAAAATCATACCTGGAAGATGAAATTGAGGTCGCTTAAACAAGATTGTCAGGTCTTAAATGGAGAAATGCATCAGAGAAGTGCTTTATATATCGTCTCCCTCCACTTTCACAGAGTTTTCATTGAGCACCTTTCTAAGTAAGTATAAACCCTAATTGACATGGACTAAATACCAAAAGTGGAGTGACTTTTCATTTACATAATTTGGGAATTAAATGTTATATCCATGTGTGTTACATAAAATAATAAAACAATGTTTAAGGAGTATGTCAAGTCACCAACGCCTGCCACATAAGCTTTTTTTTAACGTCTCACTAACAGCAGGGACTAACGCTAAAGCGAATTGGACATATGGGGACTTGGACAAAAAATATATATAGGGACCAAAATCAGAAACTCGCTAACTTACAGGGACGAAATCACTATTTAAGCCTATAAAATATTAGCAATATTTATGTTAAAAATAAAAAAAATATACTAAACTTAAAATTAACTCGAGAGATAAAGAAATAAAAACTTAAAATAAAGAGAAGTTGGAACAAGCAATAAGAAAAATAATAGGGAGAGACATATTTGTGAGAAACACTCTAATCATGTTGGATCTGAACAACAACATTGAGTTAATGGGTAGCTTACTCTAACCTTCTTCTTAGTAGTTCTTTCAACCAATAATTTATGCATTACTAATCAAAGAAGGGAAAAGAGAATAATGAAAGATATGATGAAAAATCCATCAAGATATATAGAGGGCTACTGAAACTACTACATTGGGGCTCCTGAGGTGTTTCGCGATGGAAGTCCAATACTTCGTTGGCATTTTCTGACATGACAAAAAATATTAGAGACTATGTTTCACATTTCATTGGTGTTTTACGGCAACGAACTAGCTAACAGTGTCCCAAAGCACCATGTTCCCATCCTTATCAAAATGACGATGACATGGTGCACCGTTTGACACATGTTGGTGGAGCAAGGGAGCTAATGTGACATCATGTACGAAGAAATATACACTAACGGGGTTTGGAACATATAATGCAACCCTATTATAGATAAAATCTCCAAGGCTTTAATTGAACCGACGCAAAACCTTAGGAGTTCATTTGAGAGTTGATTTTTTTAGGGTTTTGGAGGAGAAGGATTTGATAGTTGCATATATCTTGAAATGTATTTGATATTTTTAAAAAGTTTAAAAACAATAAACTATATTAGCATATAAAATCAAATTGTTTTT
The DNA here is from genome assembly GCF_029867415.1 of Vicia villosa. Taxonomy (NCBI): domain Eukaryota; kingdom Viridiplantae; phylum Streptophyta; class Magnoliopsida; order Fabales; family Fabaceae; genus Vicia; species Vicia villosa. The sequence goes on from NC_081181.1 coordinate 157,410,325, forward strand.
TTAAGCTTTTTGAAAAATATCAAATACATTTTGATATATAGACGCAACCCTCCAAAGTCTTTCCTCCAAATTCCTCCAAAAGCCAACACTCAAATGGACATTAGGGGTATGTTGAACTCTCGGTGGTATTCAAGATCAAAAGGGAGAGAAAACGTCGAGAGGTAAAAATTCTAAGGGATTGGATGTAAGTTCATTTATAATTTCATTTTGGGAAGACAAACATTTGCATTCTTGGGTGCAGCTTTGTAAACAGTTCACATAAAGATGAAGTTTTATGCCAAGGCGAACTGCTTCATTATGCTAGAATTAGATTTGCCCACATCTTGGATATGCTTCCTAGCTCCTCTAGCAAAGTAACACCCGTCAAAGGAGGGTGGTGACGGGAAATCACGATTTAAAACGAAGCGAAAAACAAAAGTTTATCTTAAGTTATAAAAAAAATTTACCTCTTGTGAATATTTAACGTTGATACAAAATCTAAAGAACAATTGCGAGCGTTGAACAAAAAAGACACCGCTACTCAGTCCACACAATATGATGTCTTTAATCTTTGTGCTAGTTGCTACGAATGAAGATTTTGAGAGTGAGAGTGAGAGGGAGAGAGAGAGAGAGAGAGAGAGAGAGAGAGAGAGAGAGAGAGAGAGAGAGAGAGAGAGAGAGAGAGAGAGAGAGATAGAGTTTCACAAATCGATTTGGTCAAGTAAAAAATACTTTAACACAATGATTTTATTTATAGAACCGCTTGTATAAGTTGCATGTCAAGCAATCCCATTAAACACATTGTACCTTACAGTGTACTGTATTTAACTTAAGTGCATCATATCTTACGATGTTTCATATTTTTCTTAAGTACACCTTATCTTAAGATGTTACATATTTAACTTAGGTACATCTTACCTTACTATGTTCTATATTGCACTGAAGGATATTGTAACTTACAGTGAAGGACATTGTACCTTACAGTGTATCACGTTTTTGTAATTAATGCTAATACATTACAAGACCGCACAATCAAATAAGCTTCACTTATTTATTTGTCTCCCCTCAATTTGTCTTATGTGTGTGACCCTATAGGTTTTTGTAACATTGACAATCATATCAAATCACACTTTTAATATAATAAAAAGTGAGCGGTATCTAGCAACACATTATTGTTACCTAAATCACATAAAATGTCATATGATCTAGAAAAACCTTTATGTGATAATAGTTATGTACATACTTAGGCATTTATCTTGTTACACGTGATAAGAAAATTTCATCTAGGTCACTTATATTCCTTAGCATTATTTGTGGATTACCCATCAATCATCTTTATAGTCATCCTATTATAGACAATATTTGATCGACAATAAAATACCTGACTCCACATGTTGGTTTCAGGTCAAAGGGGGGTATACACAAATATCACAATTAAAATAACTTATGACACTTGCATAATATTTTATTTAATATTTTTATAGTGGGTCAATCTAGTATAAATATTACTGTCATACCCCAAAATTTGCCCATCTCATTTTTACTTTCAAACTCAAACCAAGGTTCAAGACTCAAAGGTCTGACCTAAGGCACACTCTCCTAAGTAGAGACTTCCTGAATTAAGGTTTTGCATTCTCTGAAGGAAATTGATGAATCAAGGTCTCCAAAGGGTTTCATATGACTTATGATGTTTCAAACTATCTCTATGGAAAAAATTCAAGCTTCAATTCACAAGATTGCTCATTCAGTGGCCCAGATCATCAACAATCGACTAGTTTGACCTAAAAGTCAACTGTGGTCAAAGTACAGTCAAAATTCCTGATTTTTGGTCAACATCTTTATTTTGAAGTAACATTTATCATTTTATCAAGGGTTGATCATGATTCATCAAGAAAAGCTAAGAAATCAACAAAGCTCATAGTTTCTAAATTAGGGTTTTATAGGAGAAAAGTCAACTGAACTTTGACCAGCCATAACTTTCACATGGAACATCAGAAATTTTCCATCCAAAGCTTATTTTGATGGAAATTGAATTCTCTACAACTTTGTCTCTCACATGCAAAGGCTAAAAATGCTTTATTTGAGAGATATGGATCAAAAGATTATAGGTCATTTTGAAAGTCAACCAAAAGCAGTTTTTTGTCAAAGCCCATATCATCAAGATAAAATATCCAAATGAAAAAAATGATCCAAAGTGGCTTGTAAAGGACATCTTTAGCTCTCCAAAAAGTCCTAGAACTCCTCCATATCCTAAAAATTGAGAAAGATATGCCTTGTCAAAGTTAGAAAATTTTGAGAGAAAAAATGTGAAACAAAAGGCTTCAAATTGAATTTTCTTGCAAAGGAACCCAATATTTTTTGGCCCAAGCTTGATCCTCGAGTTATCCAAGATTCAAAAATCAATTTCCACGAAATTATGTGATTTATTTGATTTTATTTGAATTTTTATTCATTTAAAAAGTGATTAAAATCAAATAATCAAAGATTTATGAAAGAGATTTGATTTGGTTCTAATTTCCAATCATATCCAATCAAGTACTCTTCATATTTTCCATCAAATTTCGTGCATAACAACCTTGATGAGATTGGATTGAGATTGGCCAAAGATAGAAAGAAATATTGTATTTTTCAATCAAATTTCCATGTGATTCAAACAATCATCCAAGCCCATGAAAACAACCCTAATTCACACTATTATATATTCATAATATTTCCATGCAGGAGGGGACGGAAAAAAGAGGATTGGAGCCGCCCTAGAGAACAAGATAAAACTTCAAAAAAATCAAAGAGAAGAGGATTTTCGTGTTCAGCATTACAAAGAGTTTCCAAGCTTCTGAACGATCCAATCTTCTTCCTCAGGTTTTGAAGATGATGAACTTGCAGCAAAATTCGCAGCAAAAGGCACAGCAATTTCCGTAGGAAATTCTGCAAGAAAAAAGCTTGAAGACGATGCCCATGTGGCTGGTCGTTGACCACGATTGCGCCTCTCCATTTGGTTGGTCAGCTTCCCACTCTCTCTCTCTCCGCTTGCGTGTCTCTTATGCATTGATCCAGTATATATGGAAAATACATACCTACGGTGCACCCTTACGGTCCTGCCCTTGGATCGTTATCAGCACAGATCTAAGGATCCAGTAAAGACGCCCCATGATACACCATCATATTGCGCCCACACAGGATCTAGAGCTAAGTTCTTCTAATTTTTTTTTATATTTAATTATATTTTTCTTCTTTTTTTTTTAAACTATTTTGTTTTATTAATTATTATTTTTTTCTTTTCTAAAAGATCATGTTAATAAACAATAAAGTCATATTTAAAAATTACTATATTTAATCAAAAATCCGACTTTCTGTAAATTAGCCCTTAATTGTTTTTGAACCTCAAAATTAATTGTTTCTTTACATAATTTTCAAAACCAATTATTTTAATTAGGATTTAAGTGATCAATCGAGAATATGATAAATAGATCCTCCACACACTAACTTTTTTCTTTCTTCTTTTCATTCTTGATTTTCAGGATTGATCGAAGGTTCGAGGATGATTCAAGCTATTTAAATATTTTTTGAATTAATTATAGTTTCTTTAATTTCCGTCTTTATTTTCCGCAAACCCCCACAGGTGTTTATTGTAAAATCCCCACCCATAAAACTGTAATAGCGTAGGTTTTACTTTCCGCATGATTATTTATTGCGTGGTGAGTAATTAGGGGGTGCAACCTTTGAATTGGATTAGAATAACTTATACAAGATAAATATGATCAAATTGAACCACATGATTTTGTCACATACACACCTTTAGGGTAACCCTTCTTATGTTGCCTGTTGCCTTTTAATTACGATTCTAAAATAGTCAAGTCCCTCGATTCCGAGGATACCTAAGCAAAACAAATGTTATTCTCAGTTCATCATCATAAGATCATAGTCCCTTCGAAGTTGCCTTAATAGTAAATGATCTTGTCCCTCGAAGTTGCCCCGGTAAATGATGATTGTCCCAATTGCTAAGGTATCCTCGCCTGTTGCCTAAATGACTATTCTATCCTTCCCCAAAGACTACCTATCCTCTATATGGTAGGGACAGTTTTATGGCGAACGATATTTCTCGACGACCCTTCAACATCCAATGAAAGGACTTCTTACCCTCTTATGGTATGGACAGCCCTTTCAAACTGAAAAGCTTAAAGAACAGAAATCTTAAAATTAGGGTAGTTACTACTAATTGCTTGCTCTGATTTAAATTCAAAAATATTTTTCACACTATATTTTCAAATACTTTAAAAAAAGGCTACTCTTATTTACAAGCTAAAGTCCTTGTCTTTTTCCTATTCACACACTGCACATCAAACATTTTGAAAACAAGTGAGCTAAGTAATTAAGAGCCCATGGATAACCATGGATACAAAGGGTGCTTACACCTTCCCTTTTTATAACCTACCCCCCAAACTCAAAGTCTTTTAAAAGGTCTTTTTATGTTCTTTTATCCTTTCTTATTGGATAAAATAAAAGTCGGTGGCAATTCTTGCTATCCGCAACATTTCAAAAAGTCAGTTCTCCCACCGTTTTACAATTACTCTTAATATTCATACATATGTGAAGACTTAATAACTCTTTATTCATGGTTCATGAAATGTGATCATCAGTCTATCTATATATTAATCTCAATGCTTTAATGTTAGCACACTTCATAATAAATCTCGACTATGAATACTTTAAGAATAATATTGTTATGTTTAATGACATCTCATGATTAAGTCACGCTTAATGTTTCATTAAATTGGCTAGCTATTAAGGACTTTATTATTTTGGAAAAATAAATATAAAATAAAATGTTTTATTAATATTAATAGATACTTCGATACAAGTATCAAGTTAAATATAAAACTATTGGCCTATAGGGCTTACAAGAACAATCTCCTACTAGCACTAGAGCCAATCAGACATACACCTAATACCTATAGATCTAGTATGATTGTCATACTTTTGTCGCGCAAGAGGATTTGTCAGTGGGTCAGCGATATTTTCAGGTGTTAGTACTCTGCATATCTTTATATCTCCTATATGTGTTATCTCTTAAATAAGGTAATATCGCCTAAGTATGTGCTTAGATCATTGGTGAGATCTAGGCTCTTTAGCTTGTGCGACGGAACCATTATTATCAAAATAGAGATCAATGGGATCCACAATGCTAGGGACTATACTAAGTTTACTAATGAACTTATTGATCCAAACAACTTCCTTTGTCGCATTGAAGGAACATTATACTCGGGCTCGATTGTAGAATCATCAATTGTATCCTGCTTTGAACTTTTCTAGCTTTCAATGCCACCATTTGAGCAAAACATAACAAATTTACAATCTAAAGTCATCCTTATATGTATGGAAGATATTATCGGTGTATCTAATTACAACGAGCTCTTTCTGACCTCCATATATCAATAATGAGTCCTTAGTCATTCTCAAGAACTTAAGGATCTTCTTAACAACAACCCAATGAGCATCATCGAGCTCAAACTGGTACTTATTCGTTGCATTTAAAGCATACGAGACATCTGATCGAGTACATAACATATGTACATTATAAATACTATTACAGATGCATGTGGAGTCTTATTCATGTGATATATTTCTTCCTTAGTTGAAGGGCATTATGTTTTTAATAGGCATAGGCCATGTTACATAGGTATGAATCCTTTCTTGAAATCATGCATATTAAAGTGTCTCAACACTTTCTCTATGAATGTACTCTGACCTAGGCCAGGCAGTTTTTTTTTGTGATCTATCTCTATAGATCTTGATTCCTAACATATAAGTCACTTCACCCAAGTCCTTCATAGAAAATCATTTCCTTAGTCAATTCTTACTTGCTACAAGGTAGGGACATCATTTCCAATGAGTAATATATCATCTACATGTAATATTAGAAAAACGTGCATGCTCCCATTAACCTTCTTGTAGACACAAAGCTCGTATTTTTTTAATGAATTCATATTGTTTAACAGTTTAATCAAAACAAGACTCCAGCTTATGGAAGCTTGCTTCAATCCATAGATTATTTGTTGTAACTTGCATATCTTTTTGGCTTCTTGTGGTATGTCAAATTCTTCAGGTTATGTCATGTACACATTCTCAAGGAGATTCCCATTAAGGAAAGTAGTCTTAACATCCATACTCCATATTTTATAATCATGATATGCAACGATGACAAGTAAAATCTGAATCAATTTGAGCACTGCAAATAGTGAAAAGGTTTCATCATAGTCAACATCGTGAATTTGCTCATAGTCGTTAGCAATCTGACATGGCTTATAGTATTCCTTTTGGAGATCCACTTGCATCCTATAGGATTAGCTACAACAATAGGTTATACCAAGGTTCAAACTTGATTTTTGTACATCGAGTTCATTTCATATTTCATGTCCTCTAGCCACTTCTCACACTCAAGACCGGTGATGGCCTCTTTGTAGATCACAAGTTCATCTTGATCCATGAGCAATACCCCATATTGATCAGTTGTGAAATATCCATATCCCTTAGGTTAGGGATGTGTCATGTTTGACCTACGCTAGTCATGTTCTACCTGAGCAGGTTACTCTTCCACAACTTCTTGTATTTCTTACTCTAGTTCTTCCATAGGTGTGTCACTACTTTACGATTCTTGAATTTCTTCAAGCTTTACGTTTCTCCTAGTGACTTTATTTCCTTTTCTGGAATACTCTAGTACGGGTGACATACACTTCGTCCTTAGAAAGATTATAGAAGTAATACTCTATTATTTCTTTAGGATATCCCACAAAGAAGCATTTATCATATTTGGGCCCAAGCTTAATTGAAATTTGTTGTTTGACATAAACTTCACAACTCTAAATCTTCATGTAAGACATATGTGGTCTCTTACCACTCCATATCTTACGGTGTCTTCTCAACTGTTTTGGATGGAATATGATTAAGTGTGTAAGTTGTTGTCAATAGAGCATGTCCCCCAAAAGAAGCTTGGAATATCGGTGTGATTCATGATGGATTAGACCGTGTCTAACAAGGTTCAATTTTTTTCTCGGATACGTCGTTCCATTATGGTGTTCCAGGGGGAGTAAGTTGAGAAAGAATTTCACACTCTTTCAGATAGTCATCAAATTCTAAACTTAATCTATTCTGATCTTAAAATTCTTGCATAATTGATTTTGTACTTCATTTTTTAATTACTTGAACTTTTCAAAGAACTACATCCAATAATTTTATAGAGTGTCACATTCATACATGACACAAGATGCAGAAGGAGATCCTTCAAGGACGGCTCATTATGATATCTTAGAGGGGAAATAAGCGAGGGCAAACCGTTGTCATTAATGTGTTACCGATATGTCATTGCATTGTGGCTATTGAGAGAGACCATAGCTATGCGCAAATTTGAGGAAGACACTCCTTAAATGGTCACTCAACAAGTCATCTTAGCGTAGGCACATCATGCATTACAATATTGATAGCGGAGGAGGAACAGGGATGTCACATATACGCAATAGTTGTCTCTTACATTGTATATTTTGACATTTTGTATTATGACTTGTTGTAGGATTGATTATGACATTATGATATTTTGTATTTGACATTTTTGAGATTTTATGTTCTTACTATTGAATGACAAATATGAATGATTTATATTGGAATCGGTTTATAAATGAGTTATAATATAAATTTATTTTTAAATTTTCAAATTTCTTCTACTATCAAAAGGTGTAAAATACTGTTAGAAGGTTAATCCAAAAAATAGAGTCCAAAACTATAAGGAAACATAAAAAAAATATACATACAAGACTAATTCAAAGATTGAAATCCGAATTAATAATTAACAAAAATGAAATGTCTCAATTATAAAGTGATTTTGTTGTAGAATAAGCTCTCCAAATTAAAATCCAAAATAGGGAAAAAGCATTATAGAGCTTCCACAGAATTTTTTATCTTTGCATGAAATCTAATGAACACCCAAAATTTTATTCAATATTGTATTTTCTGTCTTGGCAAAAGACTGTTTGAAAGAGGAATTCAGAGATATTTGATTAGGGGTTAATGATATGCATAATCGGCTGATTGTCATATGAACAGATTTAGATTATCATATTAAACAATAAAATATGATTTTATTTTTTAGTTGTAACAGTAATTATGTTTAAATTAGTATTTGGCCTTATTGGCATGTCACAAAACTTGCACATCACCAATAAACTTGCCGGTGTATTCATGGGAAAACCGAAACTGAGAAATAAAAAATGAGACCAAAATCTTAAAGTAAACACAAATTTCTACTAAAATTCAAATATAACTATCCCTTGAAAAACCAGAACACGAAAAAGGAATAAATGAACCTGCATTCATCAAACACCCTAATAAAATACATAACTTGAGTGACAAGGCAGCCAATCAACACCATCTAGCAACGAAAACGCTACTCCAAAGTCCAAACTATCACCCCTCATCTATGTAAAGAAATATCAAACATGCATAGTAATCACACTGCACAACGCGACGGACCAGATGTGAACCTCAGAACATATTCATAAAAACATATTCGACAAACCACCACGAGATTAATACATAGTAAAAGAATACACGGGGGCATCAAACACCATTATCAATCCTTGCTGGTTGGAGCAGGTCTGTGGGCACCTGGGGGGGCGGTTGGCCTAGGGAAGTTGTAGTCGAATTGCATGCCTGCAAAGTGTGGGGCCTCCACATAGGGGCTCTACACTCATTTGTATCAAAATACATAAATTTGCATTAATTTCATCAATCTAGCAAGAAAGACTTATTTAATATGAAAGAATATAATGACATGAATACAGCTGGGAAAAAATGATAGACGTCGGCAAGAAATGTTGCACCTGCGATGCAAGAGTTGAAACATCAGGACCTGACGATCTGGGTGATGTACTAGGAGAAGAAACGCCATTGCTAGATTCACTTCCATTCAATTTATGTACTTCTTTGTTTGGTAAATCTTCGCTCTCGTTCCCATTAGCTGCCTTAACCCTCTACATTCAAATTGTGTGTCAAACATCATTTCATCATTAGGGTACACTAACAGTATTGTCAACAATTACGATTAGAGTAGGGAAGTAAATACCACCTGGAAGATTTTACCAAGAGTTTTCAACCCTTTTGCTCGTCCCCGTAGTTCTTCTTTCTTGACATTGCTGTCTTGGAGAACCTAAAGAGAAGCACACTAAAGTCTTAAAAAAACTAGCACAAAAATCTACATTGAACTATCTAATGATGTGACAAAGGATTAGCAAAAACAACCATTTGACACACACGAGAAAGAGTGGCCTCAATGTCAGCCACGTTAAGCTTCCACAGAGAATCAATCATTAATTTCTTGTGGGATTGCATGTATTCTTCAAGCTCTTCTTCAGTGTAGTTCCCTTCTGAATTGAGTTGTTTTTTCATATCCTCCTGCAATTGGATCAAAGCAATTGCCCCTTGAACCAAAAAGAAAAACCATTTATCAGCCTACAGTGCAAAAGTTTTACACTACAACAATTCATGTTTGAATTTTCCCATGAACAGGAACCAGAATCCAACTCAATACCAACACTACACTATAAAGATTTACATTTTCTAATTGTACTTAGGAAAGATACCAAAACCTATACAAAAAGGCCATTTTAACCTTTATCCAACTACCAAGTTTTGAACATTCTTCACCTACCCATAGAGCCTTCCTCACAAGCCTAAACACTAACAATATCAACCTCTATATCTGAGGCATCTCACAAAAAATGGAAACAAGCCGTGGACTCGGAGATGGAGGCACTGGATAAGAACAATACTAGAAAATCAGCTTCTCTACCAAATGGAAAGAAACTTGTAAGGTGCAGATAGGTATGACACTGTAAAATACAAAGTTGATGAATCTATTGAAAGGTACAAGACAAGAATGGTTGCCGAAAAATTCACTCAAAAGTATGAAGTAGATTGCTAATAGACAATCCTGATAAAATCATAATTATATGCATGGAAAGAACTAATGTGTACACGGAAGAGTATATCTTAATAATGAAGAATTAAATCAGTGCATATCTCAACAATACCAAAGGTTAATTCGATCCACACAAACCTCAAAAAAATGCAATGTGTAAAATGAAAGAAGTAAGATTTTTTATATGAAAATTAAATAAAGAAGACATAACAGAACTAGGTAAGGCTTTCAAGTTTCCAAGTACAAAGTTGAGTCACCTGTTGCCGCTGTAACTTGGGATTTGATGAAGTGTCCTTTGTTTCTAAACCACTCAGCAACAAAAGGCACACCCAAAAAAATTGCTTTTTTCCCTAGCTCTTTCGCTGCCTGCCTTGCGTAAATGTAGCCAATGGTATTCAACATATCAACCCCATAAGCTGTATAAGGACAACTAATATACTCAGAAAAAGTGCCCTAGTTACAATCATAAGAGTTAACTATTCAAATATGTGAGATCAGGTAAAGGATTTTCCATGTAATGTCAAGGAAATCCTTTAACCATATCAGGATTTTTTAACATGAGAATTATTAATTCAACGAAAAGCATTCAAATGAGCTGTAACCATGCATTCTTGTAATGTAATTTTACGGCAATAAAATTATTCACTATGTATCCTGCATGTCTGGAATTATTCTTAGGGCATCCTACCTGCATTGGATAGTCGGGCTAGTTCAGCTTCTGCGTGATTAACAAAGTCTTCTTTGTTTCCCTGGACATACTGGTTGAGTCTGCCTTTTAGTATTTCTGCAAGCCTTTCTTCTCTCTCTTTCTGAACAACCTGGAAGAAGAATAAAAGAGTTAAAACATCAAAATAAAAATTTGAACCTAAGATGGAATAAATATAAACTACCTTCAAGATGACAATGCCAAACGTTTATATTGAGATATTTCCCTGGTTTTGTTTCCTTTATTCCCATTATACAGATATCTTGTTTACATCTTTTATTATATTAGCGCAGTCAAAATCAGGTATTGTCATCTCTCAGAGGAAGTATGCTCTTGACATTTTGGAGGGACCTGGGATGTTAGATTGCAAACCCATTGATAAACTTAGGATCCAAATACCAAGCCTATGCAAATCAGGGATGTAGATATCGAAATCGAAGACTGGTTGGAAATTGAACGACCTTACAATGACTAGACCTGACATATCCTTAGACGTAAGTGTTGTTAGTCAGTGGAATGCAGTGGTTTGTATCTTGAGATATGTAATGGGGTCACCAGGAAGAGGAATAGTTTATGAGCATGGAGGTCACAATAATGTTGTTGCATAGCCGTGCAACATTAGGTTATTGTGTTCTTATTGTAGAGAATCTTAATTTCTTGGAAAAACAAAGTGTTAATGCAAGATCCAATGCGGAGGTTGAATATCAAGCTATGGCTCTCACCACATGTGGACTGTCTTCGTTGAAACAACTTGATGAGGTAAAGTTGTGCAAGGTTGAGTCAATGAGTCTCATTTGTGATAACCAGACAGTTTTACATATTGCACCTAATCCAACCATTCATGAGAGGACAAAGAACAAAGAGATCGATTGTCACTTTATTTGTGGTTTCATTCTTAGCAAGTGTGATTTTCTCTATTCACACGACCAAATCTACGTATCTGTTGTGATGTTAGCTTATGTGGATGACATAATTGTCACAGGGAATTCAGTAACTCACATTCAAGAGCTTATTGCTTAACTGAATGATCGGTTTTCCCTCAAGCAGCTAGGGAACTTGGAATATTTCCTAGGCATTGAAATCGGTCACCTGAAGAGTGGCAATCTCTTTTTCTCTCAAACAAAGTGAATAAGAGATTTACTTGTCAAAGCCAACAGCCAAAGGCATGCCTACTCCTATGTAGTCCAACATAAAACTCGAAAAACATGGCTCAGATTATCTTGAAGATGTCACATTCTATAGGTCTATTATTGTAGGAAAAATACAATATGCCACAACCACAAGACCGAGATTGGCTACACAGTCAACAACGCTTGCCAATTTCTATCCCAACTTCTTGAGAGTCACTGAACTGCAGTTAAAAGAATTTTGCACTACCTAAAAGACTCCCTGCATTATGGCTTCCTGCATTGAGGTCCCTTGCAGTTACAGCATTCTCTCATGCAGGTTAGGGAGCAGACCCGGATAATAATATAAAGTCTTCCTCAGGCTTTTGCATTGGGTCCTAATCTCATTTCTTGGTGGTCAAGGAAACAGATCCTAGTGGCCAGATAAAGCACTGAGATAGAATACATGAGACTTGCCAACAATGCTGCTAAAGTCCTGTGGATTCAATCCTTATTGACAGAACCGAAAGTTCTATTTACTCCTCATACACTTTGTGACAAATTCATTTGAGTACTGTTTTACTGTCAAATAACCCTGTTTTGAATGCCAGAGCAAAGCCCATGGAATTGGATATCTTCTTTCTTCAAGAGAAAGTCATCAACAAGAGCTTAGTCAAGTTAGTTGGCAGGCACATTCCCCTCTCTGATCCCTCGCCTTATAATACTAAGTACAGTATATTGTTACAAAATCAAGACCAACAAAAGACAACAAGGTCATGTTACAAAATAAGAAAAAGGAGAATTAAGAATGTTTATCAAGGGTAGACATATTGCAAGTTATTGACAAGTCAACACAGTATTCTAATATTTCCACAGGGATTGAAGGGGAGATAATAGAGTAAGTGTAGAAATGGTTTAGCTAGTCAAAAAAGGCTCTGGGATTGTAGCTAACTGTAACCAACTGTGCTAGCAGTCGGCGCAGTTCTGGTTCAGTTCAGATTAAATTTAATTACCTATCTCCACTCATCTTGTAACTAACCGATTAGTTAAGAAATGTGGTTGGGCCTAATTCAACCTACAAACAGGTTTTTAAACCGGCTTGTAGGGTGAGGATTGCCCCCACTTATAAGCACGTGTTCAGGCTATATATTGTCCAATGTGAGACTCTTAACACGATTCATTTCTAACAAACTCAATCAGAATATTCAACGTGAATTCTCTCTCATTCTTTTAGTTTTCCTCTCAACATTCTCTCTGGTTCTAGTTTCTAATTGCGTCGAACCCCAAAAATGCTAAAGCCGATAGAGGAAAAGCGCTATTGTACAGAGCAAGAAGAATTTAAACAGCGAAGAATAAAATAAAAGATCAGAACTTAAAGTACGAAGAAGAACATTACGAAATACAGAGAAAGAACAGAACGAAGGACAGATCAGAGAGACAATGGTAAGCTATTGGAAAAGAGGGGTTTAAATGCCCAGTTTGGTACAATTGGCTTCAAGCACCTCTTGACTGAATTTGATATTTTGTTTGTAATGGGTTGAGTACCTTTTGTATTATATGCATTATTTATATATATATATATATATATATATATATATATATATATATATATATATATATATATATATATATATATATATATATATATATATATATATATATATATATATATATATATATATATATATATATATATATATATATATATATATATATATATATATATATATATATATATATATATAATTTGCTTATAAAAAAAAAAAATAAAACCAAAACGAAGCAAAAACAAAACGAAGCAAGAAAATAACAACATGAACCGTCGCTTCGCACAAGAATACAAGCGCAAAGAACATGCAATGATGAAGAAGCACAACACATAATGAAGCAAGAAGGTGTAACGATGAAGAAGCACAACATATAGTGAAGTAAGAACCGGCAACAAACAAAGAACGGTGAAGAAGAAAGTAGAAGAGCACGGAAAGAAGGAAACAACGAGAAAATGAAAGAAAAAATGTGGGCATTGAAATACTAAAGTATCAGCTCCCTTGAAGAGTTTGAAATGACAACTATACCCTTATAAAATAAATACTTTCTTTTCAATCCTATTTATGGGTTCCTAACAGAATTCCATTAGGTTGAGGAAAATAAGGCAATGGTGTAATTTAGTGAGATTGATGATGACTATTTTGAAGATATGGTGTTGTTTACATTATGATCATCACATTAAACCCCTATTATAATTAATTAACTAGATCTCAGGCCTAATAAGAAGGGAAAAAAAATACAAAAGCATAAGTTGTGTCCGGCTATCAGTCATGGCAATCATACAGTAGTCATAAGAGAATGCAGTCAATGAAAAATATTTGAAAGTTATACCCGCATTTTCTCTTGTAACTTTTTAGTATCAAATTGTTCCCCTTCAGTAAAAATGTCCATTGAAGCCATTGATGCCATGGCCAACTGGCCAATATATTCCTCAAAAAGCTCACTACCAAAAAGCATGGCAAAGATTGCTGCAGGATCAATAATGGCTTCACTGTAAAGAATGGAAGGACATAAAATATCAGCACAATCGAAATGCTTCTGCACAAACTATTGTAAGAGCACTTAACAAGGTATAAAATTTCACATAATATCACCCTTGATATCTGTATAATCAATTAATATATTAATAAGTCAAAAATGAATAAAAAGAAACTAACGTTGAGATTCCTGATTTCCCATGTGCATCATAAGCTTGCCTTTGAGTTGGATCACTCAGAACTTGGTAAGCCTCACCTAAAACCTGAAACCAGAGTATAAAACACATGGGAAATAACTAGTGGGAAAAAGGTTGAGGCAGCAATCTTAAGCACCTGAGGATATTACCTATTTCAGGAAGGCATAGTTCTGAGATGTATAGGCTGGGAAAAATGGCAATAGGAGATAACAGACAAATATAAATATTCAATAACAGTAAAAGTATTCAGTGTTGTATACGATCATATCCAACAGAGTAAATACCAATAGTTGTACCACGTGAGAATTGAGCATATTAGATCACTTATTATACCACATTAACATGAATATAATCCCGCGGGTTGCGGTTAGTGACTTAATAGCCATCTCGCCAAGAAAAATAAGTTAGTTGGAGTTAATTTGCTGGGCGGGAATTAATTTCCGTTAAGTGCAAGACTTGTGTTAGATAGATATAGTTGAATAATTTTTATTCTTACAAGCAGAGTATGCTCTTTTCATCATCTAACAAGATAATCCAGGTACAACGTTTCTAACAAATCCAGACTATAACATAAATATTCTTGCCTGAAAATTTTGTGCAGCGAGAGGGTCATTTGGGTTTTTATCCGGATGCACTTGCCGTGCCTGCACACATAGGACAGAATAGAAGGAATAAATAACAAGATGGAAATATTTTACCATTTGGTTCACAACTATAACAATAAAAAAATGACAATAAAATACAAAAGAAGACACTGGGAAGTTCTATCAGCCATTAGCTGTACAAACATTTCAAAAACCCGACAGAATTAACAGATCCAGCAGCCATAGGGCATAGGCACCTGCAATTCTGTATATGTATATAAACTGGTCAATGAAAATAGACGGACGTCTCTGATGTCCCTGCATAGCTACCGATTGAGTTGGTTTAACTAGACTTAATTACATGTTTGCGGAACATAAATAAATAAGATAAACGGCAAAGGATCTAAAAATTAAAATAGAACCTTCATGTAATAAGCTTTCTTAATCTCAGCTTCGGATGCAGTTGGACTGACACCAAGCACGTCATAGTATTCGGTCTCCTTCACCATCTCAAAGCGATGTCGATTGATCTTCCCGGCGATCAGAAGTTTGGGTTTCCAGTAAACTGCGAGGGCACGAAAAACGCGAAAGCGATACGAAATTAAGAATTATTCCAAGTAGATGACGTAGCCTCGGTTCAAAGGCCGAAAATCAAACGGGACGCGTAATTTCTAATAATTCAGGTTGGTATGGACTTTGCAATCCGGGAGTTGACTGACGCAGCCACGCCGGTGGTTCCCTCTTTTTACCGACCGAGATAGGGCCTGAATTCAGAATCGATACTGTAGATGGAAGTGGAACCACAGTTTCTTTTTTTTTCTTTTTTTGTGAAAATGGAACCACGTATACTAAGTAATGCCATTTTGTTCAAGTAGCTAATAATTTATTTAATTATATTTTTTATAAAATTTACAAAACAAAAATAAAAGAGAAAATGGGTCATGCACGTATAAAATATTTTTACACTGTCAACCAATCATCACCATGCATCTAATTAAAACATTCTTTTATTTAAAAAAAAATTTAATGAATGGCACATTCATGACTCTCTATTGGATGACTGTCAGTGCACTACCTTTTAACTCAAAATAAAAATAGAATACATTTTTTTAATAGGCAAAAAAAATAAAAAATAGAATACATAACATCTAAAATGTTAGTATAAATTAGGTAATTATTTCATATTATTTTTTCAATAATTACATATATTTTATTTGAAATTTACACGGATAATTTTTAATTTTTAAAATTGATTTATTTATGAATTGATTCAGTTCAAAACAAAAATAAATTTTAATTTAATTTAGTTTTAAACCCAATTATTTAAAAAATAAGGTTTAGAATTCAAAATATTTATCATAAAACTGATTTATCTTTGTTAAATAATTCCAACCCGTTTATAACAACTTTAAAATTGGTTTTTATTAAAAAATATCTTTTTGTATATTTGTTTTGAAGAAACAATATTTTTTAAATTATAAATAATTAAAAAAATTAAAGTTGCAGATTCTTTTTATTTTTGGTTAAATATACCTTACCTCTTGATAATATAGTGAGTTTTAATTTACCCCTTAAGAAAAATTGTTATGACTCCCTTATTTTTTTATAGATTTCATCCTAAAGAACCTTGATGCATAATTTTGTTGAAGATTCATTTTAATTGTCCTGTGTGTCCATTAAGTAGTTGTTGACTGGGTATTATTTACCACGTTGGATATGGTCAATTAACTTATAAAATTCTTGACTTCTGATTTACCCCTGTTAAACCTAGGGTTCCTAATTCATACTCTTTTGCAGCCTAAAGTAGTAACTGGAGATGGCGAAGAAAAGATCGAAGAAGACGAAGCAATTGAAACATGTGAATCAAACGAATGAAGCGAAACAATCAAAGGAAGGGGATCAACCGAAGAAGACGCGTCATGAAGAAGATGCAAACGCTTCTCAAACCCAACAAGTTCGTATTTTCACTGTATGCTTCGTTTTCCCAATGTTGTTTACTGTAAGGTTTTCATCGTTTCCAACTTGAAATTCCAGAATATGCAAATCTTCAACGTTGTATTCCACCATGGAGGAGAATATATAAGGTTGGTTGATGGGGTTATGATTTATAGAGGCGGTGTCTCGACTTTAGTTTTTGGGTAACACATTGATAAGTGGTCAATGGTTATCATTCATAAGTTGGTGGCTGAGTGGGGTTACATAAAATGGACCTATAGAATATGGACTAAGATTCTTAAAATAGATGAAAACTATATTCATATTAGGAACAATGATGACTGTTACGATTTTGCCCCATACGCTTGTGCGACCCAATTACATAGTGAAATGTTTGTGGAGCATGATATAACTAATATTGAAGTCCCAATAAGGGCTCCTAAGTGTGTAAATGAGATTACAAAGATGGATGGATGGATGTGATGATGAGGGAGTAGAAGGGTTGGATGATAATGAGGATAAACGAACCAATGCTATATCAGATGGCTTTCATGGTATTGATGTCAGTTTACCAATTAATGAGGGCCCCACAATTGCTGAGTTTTTATGCGGTTCCAAAAAGAAGAAATGCGAAGATGATGAATACGTGAGTAATTAGTTTGACAGTTCTAATCCAGATGCTTCTGATGAAGATAAAGGGCCCAAGTTTGAAAAGTTTAGAAGAGAGCAATTGAATAAGAAATTTAAATTTAAGGGGGGTATGCAATTCAATTTCCTATATGACTTTAGAGAGGCAATACATGAGTGATCAATATTAAATGGTAGGGAAATTACTTTTGTGAAAAATGAAATCTTCATAGTAAAGGTTGAATATAGGGCCAAGTGTGGTTTTTTAATGTTATGCTCTAAAGTGGGTCATAAGCACACTTATGCTATAAAGACTATATTAGACATCCATACATGTGCTAGGATTTGGGATAACAAATCTGCAAACTCTAAGTGGGTGGCTGAGGCAGTGGTGAAGAAGATGAAAACACCTGAGACAGATAGGATTTAAGACATTATTCAAGAAATGAGACGGAATTACTATGTGGGAATTATTATGGCTAGGGCATAGAAGGCAAAGCTCATAGCAAACAAGATAATAGAAGAAGACGCAGACAATCAATATGCAAATTTATGGAGATATGCAGCTGAGTTGCAAATAGTGAATCCTAGGAATACTATGAAGATAATAGTTGACAGACCAAATCCCTCAATTCAACCAAGGTTTGGGTATTTTTACTTTTATTTTGATGGTTGTAAAAAATGTTTCACTAATGGTTGCAGACCATTTGTTGGAGTTGATGGATGTCATTTGAAAACAAAATATGGTGGTCAACTATTAATTGTTGTGGATAAGGACCCCAATGAGCAATACTTTTCATTGGCATTTGGGGTGGCGATGACTGAAACAAAAGATAGCTGGAGGTGGATTCTTGAGTTGCTAATGGAAGATGTTGGACAAGACAAGATATATGTGTGTATATTTGATTAACAAAAGGTGTCCTGACTTCCATATATGTTATTGATTTCCATATTTATTAATTAGGCTAAATACTCTTTTTGGTCCCTTAAGTTTACCTCAGGGTTCATTCTGGTCCCTTATCTTTAGAAAGTTCTAAAATGGTCCTTTAATTGTTCAAAAAGGTCCACGTTAGTCCTTTCCGTCCATCATTTAATTGTTCAAAAAGGTCCACGTTAGTCCTTTCCGTCCATTTTTTGCTAATGGCGTCAACTTTTTCATGCTGGCATCTGACGTGGCGCTGAGTAATTGACGTGGCACGTGATTTGACACACATTCATCTTCAAGTTCATTAAAATTCTGAAAAACCATTCCAAAATTTTTGATTTTGCCGAGATTTAATCCCATGCCACCTAACTTTCAAGCAATAGCAACTTTCCACTACACCAATTCACAATTGTTGTTTATTATTTCATTCAATTTTATTATCAAAATTATTATTATTATTATTAGGGTTAAATATATTTTTGGTCCCTATAAATATCTCAATTTTGGCTTTTAGTCCCTATAAAAAATATATTGACTTTTAGTCCCTATAAAATTACTTTTGCACTCACTTTTGGTCACACTACAGGGACTAAAACTGAGTGCAAAAGTAATTTTATAGGGACTAAAAGTCAATATTTTTTTATAGGGACTAAAAGCCATTTTGAGTAATTTTATAGGGACTAAAAACATATTTAACCCTTATTATTATTATTATTGAATCTTAGCTAAAAATAATTCCCCAGAATTCGCTGAACCCCAAATCCATCTTCATATCAATGTTCACCATCGTTCCAACTCAAAAAATCCATTAAACTCTCGCTGAACCCTAAATCCATTAAACTCGAAAACTCATCCTTCACCAACTCACATGCCGTCATCATCGCATAAACTCTTGCTAAACTGTTGCAGTAAACCCATGTATTTTCACTGTGAAATTGAAGGTAACCATCTAACTTTTGCTGCTTTCCTTTCAATTTGAACTTTTTCTTTCAATTAGAACAGCTCCTTGTGTATTTGATTGCTTATTTCTTCAATTTGAGAGTTTAATTAACTATTTATCTATATTTCTTCAATTTGAGGGTTCAATTGGATTTATACACAATCAAAATTTTGATGGTGTTTTTGTTGGGAGTTTCTGTTGTTTCACAGTACCAAGAGATGTAGCAGGATTGTCGATGTGTTGCTGTGAAATGGAAAAGCATATTTGAAGAAATTTTTGTTAGGGTTTCAAAAACTCCAATGAAGAAGACAAAGAACTTTATTCTATTAATAAATATTTATCTTTAATTTTAAATAAAAAATATTTATTTAAATTAATTTTATTTTTAAAATAAATAAATTTGTTGAATTTTAATTACGTGGAAATATCAATAGTAATAATAATAATAGTAATAATAAAATTGAATGAAATAATAAAAAGCAATTGTGAAGTCGTGTAGTAGAAAGTTGATATTGCTTGCGAATTAGGTGGTATGGGTTCAAATCTTGGCCAAACCAAAAATTTTGGAATGTTTTTTCAAAATTTCAATGAACTTGAAGATGAATATGTGCCATAACATGGAAAAGTTAACGTCGTTAGTTAAAATTGAACGGAAAGATAAGGGACCAGAATAGACACCAAAAAGGGTATTTAGCCTATTAATTATGAACATGACCAAAAAGGGAATGATTTTCATATTTATTAATTATGTATTGATTTCCGTATATGTTTTAGGGTTTGGTAGTTTTTTTTTTTTACTAAAAACAATATTCATTTATTCCAATTGATAGACTACATTGTTGCAATACAGATTAAAAATCGCCAAAAACAAAAAGGATAAATCTGCAAATAAACTCACAACATCTATGTTAATAGCATAAAACGACAAATTTATGCCTACGAACATAACGTACCAATTATGTTTAGTATCACAAATAGAATGAAAGAAAATAAACAAGTGGTTAAAAAGGAATAAAAAAGGAAAGAAAAACATGTTGAGGAACAAATGTGAGTTGTGTAGGTCCCACATTGTTTGGAAAAATGGAAGTTGGGTACTTTATAAGTGAGATGACCCATATATCCATTACCTTAAGGTTTTGGATGAATATGTGGTGTCTCTCTACTTGTTTGTACGAGTCTTTGACATTTAGGTGAATATTTGATCAAATGTGGATGCTTTCCCATCAAACAGAAACTCTTTCATCCACATACTTGTAGCGCTATTGACAGAAACCTTTACCACGTCTCGGGCACTTTAACGGGACACACTGCATAACCACCACCATGCTTTTCCCTCACGATGACCATTTTCCCATCAAGCAGAAACTCTTTCATCCACATACTTTTACCGCTGTTGGCAGACACCTTTACTACGTCACATACACTTCAATAGGGGTGATCGTATCCGAACCAATCCAAAAGCAAAACCGCAAATCGAACCAATCCAAACCGAAACCGCAAAAAACCGCATTTGGTTTGGATGATTTTGGATGATTTTTGGACTGAACCGCTCGGTTCGGTTTGGTTTGCGGTTTGTATTTCACAAAACCGAACCAAACCGAACCAAACCGCATGTTTAACTTAAGTTTTGAATATTAATAGTTAATTTATTATCTTTCCAAATCTAATTGCATAAAGCCACACCTCACGTTTTGAATTTTAATAATTAATGTATTAACTTAAATTTTGGCATAATCAACTTAGTTTTTGTATTTTATTGAGCTACATATATATGTAATTGTCTACTGTCTAATATATGTATTTCATTTATAATATATTTTTAGTTCTCTACTATTCTTATAATATAATTTCTTTTGTATGGTATAATATCATATATTATATTGGCATTGAATTCTTTCTTTTTTCCTTTTATTTCAGTACATTTTTATTTTATAGTGTAAACCGCAATCAACCGAACCGATCCTAACCGCATTGGTTTGGTTTGGTTTGGATTGGATGACTTATTAAAAATCAACCAAACCAAACCGAACCGCATGCATTTTTATCTCGCGGTTAGGATGACTTTTATGCTCAAAACCGAACCAAACCGCACCGCGAACACCCCTACACTTCAATAGGACACGTCGCTTGACCACCACCATGCTTTTCTCTCATGATGACCCAATAAAACACAAGCAAGACTGTAAGACATTTCTATCAATTATCTCACTAACTCATCACTCAAAAAACATTTTAATAATTTCTTGTTGAGAAGGTCTGATTTTTCTGTTAGATACATATAAAATATCAAAATCCAATTTAAGTTCATCTCAAAATGATAGTTTAGTTTAGACAAAACGTAGATGATCTAATAACACATTTATACCACTTTGATTTCTTTCAAATTTTATGTTTGATTTTTAGTGTTGTCATTGAATATGTTTTGTTTTTGTTTTTTGTGTGAGGGTAGTAATTTTGATGATGTTAGAAGAGAGAAGAGAGAAGATAGCAGAAGAAGTAAGAGGTGAAAGTTTTACATAAAATTGACGATGAATAATATGAAAAAGATTAGACAATTTCCCATCCCACCTCTTGGAGTATCTCCACAAGTTTTTTTTATTTAATGTTGATTTATTCTGTAGGTGCATCTACGAAACTTTTATTTAACGCTATTTAAATGGTTCCGTAGATATATATGCGGAATTCAATGTAAAATAAAAAAAGTCCTTTTGAAAATACACTTTCGAAAACAGGAATAAAATGAAATTTTGACAAGTGCCTAGATTGAGATATTGTCAAAGATTAAAGGTTGAAGAAGAAAAATATAAGTTTAGATTTCTAATTTTAATAATAATATATTTAAATTATTAAATCAAAGTCAAATTATCATGTCATAAACTCCATAGTATTACAATAGAAATGGTCAAATTGATTAACATAAGTATATTTAGGGAACCAACTTGATTAAAAAGAATAGTTAAGAGACTATAATTATTAAGCTTAATTTATAGTTTATCTACTTTTCGTTTAACTTAAAATTTGTCAGGCGACAAGCAAATGTAATTGTCGATATTCTATTTTTAAAATTATTCTTCTATATTGAACATTACTGTTTAAATTAGTTTGTCTGGGATAAAAAAACATTTATTTAATCAATTACCAGAGAAAATACCAAAATTTCAAAGTTGGAGCGGTACATTGAAAGTGACAGAGAAGGCATAAAGACGAGAACAAAATTTGCCTGTAGTCAATCACGCAATTACATATTTAGAATATTGGTAATCCTTCGATTAAGACTAGACGATTTAAATTATAAAATTAATTAAATTTTTGTAATCTTTAGACCATTAGATTTTGATCCAAGGGACTCCATTCAATTTCATAAAGACGCAGTCATCGAGAAGAGAAGAGAGAAGGCAGATTCCTGATAGTTATAGTCAACAAAATAAAAACAGAAAGAGCGCGTGCAGAATAGGCTAGTCGCAGAACGATGGTGGTGTGGGAGAGAGTAATAGAGCTAACAAAACGGGCACAGGAGAAGAAAACGGAGGCTGTTCTATGGTCGATTGAGCTAACCTCATTGCTCAACACGGCGAGCGTGTCGCTTCCGTCGGCGGAGCTGGCAAACCGTCTGGTGTCTCACATATGTTGGGACAATCACGTGCCGATCACGTGGAAGTACTTGGAGAAAGCTATGGAAGTTCGAATGGTTCCTCCTTTACTCGTAGTGGTTCTCCTCTCCACCAAAGTTGTTCCCAACAGACACCCGCTCCTCCACCCATCAGCTTACTCTCTATACCTCCACCTCCTCAATAAACACGTTTTTTCTCTCGCTTCTCTCGTGAATTCCCCTAACTACCCCTCTCTCATGAACTCTATTCACCATGTTCTCCGTCTTTCCCAACTCTATCATTATGATTATGATTATGATTCTTCTCGCCTTCACCCTGGCGTTGTTTTAGTTCAGTTTCTTTTCACTCTTGTCTGGCAGTTACTTCAAGCTTCCTTACAAGACGAAGGCTTACTGCAACACAAGTCGTTATTATACGTCGATCCTGATCACGATCTCGATCTCACTATGGAATTGAATGTCAATAAACACGCCTTGCACGCCAAAAATACATCAACTGCCATTCAATTCATTGCGCGCTTTCTTCATGACAAACTCACTTCAAGAATCCTCTCCTTGGTTCAACGAAACATGTACTGTTACTTACTAACTAACTAACCAATTTGTTTGTTTCTCTCAATTTCAATTTTATCAATTATTTATTTGTTTGTTTCTCTCAATTTGCAGGTCAACGCACTGGGGAGTGTTTGTTGATGAGCTAGAGCAACTGGCAGGGAACTCAATGATATTGAGGACATTGAAAAATTTATCTCCAGAGTCGTTTTTCCCTTTGAATTTAAAATCGAACTGGCCTTTGGCTTGTGAACCGAAGAACAAGATGAAGCTGAGTTCGGTGTTGGCTGCGAGTGCAAGTGCTAGTGCGGCCCAATCTCATAATGATAGTTCACTTTGGCTTCCCATTGATCTAATACTGGAGGATGCAATGGATGGTCATCATGTCATGGCTACCAGTGCTTTTGAGCTTTTTACTGGTTGGTTACTCTCTCTGCCTTCATTTTTTAATACGCCCATTCGCAACTAATACTATATGTCATAATACACTAGTACTACTTGTCCTGTTAATCTATGTTAATCTAGTTCAGTTGGTAGTTGTGTAGGGATATTAGATACTAATACTACTTAACTCTATCTATGCTTTTAATTTCTTACTCTAATACTAATACTAATACTACATAACTCTATCTAACCATTTTCTTTCATTTTTCATTTATTGCTTGCAGGGTTGGTGAAGGATTTACAAGCGGTTAATGGTACTGCATGGCACAATGCGTTTTTAGGTTTATGGATTGCTGCACTACGACTGGTTCAACGGGTAAGAAAGAACTGATTTCAGGCACTTGATTAACTAAAATGTTTTATGATTGGTTGCTCATTTATGTGTGAGTAACTGATCGTTGACGAGCTTACAAAATTGTAAGATGTGGTCAAATACAGATTTTCAGCCATAGAAATGAAAGAAAATGTAATGTGTCATTTACATTGTTTGTTTTTGTTTCATAATCAGATCTACTGACTGATTCTTCAGTAAATTTGACGTAAGCTGGCATGCTATTGGACTCTGTTTGCTTGTTTTGAGGCTTAACATATTTATCTTCCGCTTCTTTTAGGAGAGGGATCCATGTGAGGGTCCTGTACCTCGCCTTGATACCTGCTTGTGTATGTTATTGTGCATTACGACCCTTGTAGTTGCTAATCTTATTGAAGAAGAGGAAGGTGAACTAATTGAAGAGGCTGAGCGTAGCCCTACGAATCAAAGAAAGAACAAGCCGGCTACTGGAAAGCGTCGTGGGGAATTGGTTACATGCTTACAGTTATTGGGCGATTATGAAGATCTACTCAATCCACCTCAACCTGTTACTTGGGTAGCTAATCAGGCCGCTGCCAAGGCTACCATGTTTGTATCGGGACATAGTGGATACTTGGAATATATGAATGTGAATGACTTGCCCACGAACTGCTGTAAGTGTTTGCTTTTGTGATTCTTTAAGTATCAGTTACAGAAGGAACCCTGGGCATTCTTATCACTTCATCACATTTCTTTTTTCTTGTGCATGATATGTTCAGATACAGGAAGAATGTAGTTAAAATGTCAGGGGCCTAAAATTTAAATAAGTTCATCCAATTATAATTTATAACTTATGTATGGAAATTTCATAACAAATTAGAACCAAAAACAATGTAAGCCTACTATATGTATGCATTCATTTATCATGATAATTGTTCCTAAATGAATTTTCTGGGGGCAGACAACCTGACCCTTTTCTCTATCATTATCTTGGCCATCATAATATTTTAATCATGAATTGTTTATCATTTCAATTTAGTCTGGTTCCACCAGATTTAATCATTTTTTTTTTGTCATTG
This sequence comes from Vicia villosa, assembly GCF_029867415.1. NCBI lineage: Eukaryota > Viridiplantae > Streptophyta > Magnoliopsida > Fabales > Fabaceae > Vicia > Vicia villosa. The sequence continues at coordinate 157,435,790 of NC_081181.1, forward strand.
ATCTAGTTTTCTGTTTTCTTCTGTTGATTTGCTCTCAGATTTGGTGGTCTCTTAAGGGCTTTTCATATTAGCCTTGGGTTCCTAATTATACCTCTTTTATGATTCGTTGCAGCTGGTAACCTATGGCACCTGATTATTGAGGCTTGTATTGCAAGACATCTGATTGATACCTCAGCTTATTTTTGGCCTGGTTATGTAAGTGCACCTTACAATCAACTACCTCATAGTATTCCTAGCCATTTGCCCAGCTGGTCATCATTGATGAAGGGTTCACCGCTTACTCCTCCAATGGTTAATGTCTTAGGTGCAACTCCTGCTTCCAGGTATGCTGCTGCCTCCTATATCACTGCTTCCCTAATATGCCACATGCGCTCTTTGTGATACTTGTTCTTCCGACATGGAAAAGTAACAGTGATGAAAATTATACAATACTATCTGGCCTAGTTTTTCTCTTTATCTTTTCCATTATTTTATTTATTTATTTTTTTTTTTTTTTTATGTTTTAAAATTTAAATCGATTAAATTGCATTACAAACTCTATGAGAAACCTTTGGCGTAACTTTGGACATTCCAAATTTCTAGTTCATAACAATACCCTTTGGTTGCTGCCATTCACTCTGCTCACTTAGACCGCTCTTATTGTAGGACTGTTCATCAGGATCACGACTTGCGAGTATTTTGGAATTTTTATTGTAGGACTGTTATCCTTTTACTACTGTTACTCTGAACAATCAAAACTATACTTTTTTTCATTAGAATTTCTAATTTGATAATTAACTGTTTTCTCATAATTTCTCTCACATGTGAAGTAAATGTTTTAAGGCTATAGCTGGTAATCCAGATTCATTTTTTTGATGGAATTCCTTATCTCTCTTAGTTCACTCAGACCTGAAGATCACTCTCCTTTTTATTGTATTTTACTCTCTTGCTCCCAAAATTGATCTCTAGATATGTCTCAGCATCTGCTAATTTCTTCTTCAGTAACCATCCTACATCAATATATATTAGCCACACCATGTTGGCATGTGTATTGTTCTTAAAAGAAAATTTTGATGTTTCTTGTCTAGTGTCCATGGCTGCACTCCCCTTTTGTTAGGTATTGGGCCATTCTTGCGTGGAGCCTTCTATATTTAATTCAAGAACGCAAATCTTTTTTTGGCTTGAATCTTTTCCTTATTTCATTGTGGTAGGTAGGTAAAATACGTTATATAGAATTTTTTATTTAGGTATCATAGATAATATACATAACCATTATTAAAAAGGTCTTGCATAGTACCTTGTCTTTGTCAATAATTCTTGGCTTGATACTTTTCTCATTATTATTTCTCGTATATATAAAGGTTACAGGGCTATATCGGTAATTACACTAAATAATTACATTAAAACTAATTCCTATTCACATCCCCCTCAAATTGATGCTGCTTGTCAATATCAATTTGCTAACAAGAAACTGATGACGTGGATGCGGAACAGTCTTGGTAAGAATATCTGCAATCTGCAACTGAGTACTGACATGAGGAAGTGATATTATTCTGTCATCATAAGCGTCACGGATTGAGTGACAATCAACTTCAATATGTTTGACGCGTTCATGAAAAACAGGATTCGCAACAATTTGGATGGCAGAACGCAAGAATCGTCATTTGCTTGATGTGACCCGCACTTTACTACCATGTCAATAATTCTTGGCTTGATACTTTTCTCATTATTATTTCTCGTATATATAAAGGTTACAGGGCTATATCGGTAATTACACTAAATAATTACATTTAAACTAATTCCTATTCACAGTCTTGTGACAGCCTGGGAAGGGCTATATCGGTAATTACACTAAATAATTACATTTAAACTAATTCCTATTCACAGTCTTGTGACAGCCTGGGAAGGGTAGTACCAGTACTTAGTCTATGGGCTTTATTACTCACTCCTATTAATCTGGGATAAAGTGACTTGTTTCATCTGGAAATGAAGAAAAGTTACTTGTTTCTTAGCCAAAATAGAGATGGATTTATAAATTTTACATAGACACAGACACTACACATGCATGGATAAAGATGTTTGTGTCTGAAAATGACAGCTGTCTAATTGAGAATAGTTTTTCTTAATATCTGGCTTTAGTGTCCCCTTTCTTTTTCCAGAATCAGCTGTATCAATGCTCTATTTTTTATATTAGTGGTAATGCAACTGAATTTTAAGCTTTTGAATTTGATGGAAGCTTAGCAGAGATTGAGAAAATTTTTGAATTCGCAATCAATGGCTCAGATGAAGAAAAGATATCTGCGGCTAGCATTCTTTGTGGGGCATCTCTAGTACGTGGGTGGAATGTGCAGGTGATCTCAACACTAACTACATCGTTAGGCTTTCTCATATGAAAACCTTGTCTGACTCATTCTTGTCTCTATCCTCCTTTTGCTGTTGTTTACTTTTTCATGATTATAATGACAGTCTCTGTTTGCAGGAACACGTCGTCTTTTTCATCATAAAATTGCTTTCTCCTCCAGCTTCTCCTAAAAACTCTGGGACTGAAAACCATTTGATTAGCTATGCTCCATTTTTGAATGTCCTTATGGTTGGAATTTCACCTGTTGACAGTGTTCAGATTTTCTCCCTGCACGGTGCGGTATGTTCAAATTTAATAATCTGTGTATTCTAATGAATACTTGTACATGCACAATGAAAGTTTGCATCTTCAACCAACTTCACTATTTCTGCATTTAGTTTGTTTCCTGTTTCTGTGAATTCACTGTACTGTCTTTTTTCAGGTTCCACTACTTGCTGCTGCACTAATGCCAATATGTGAGGCTTTTGGATCACGTGTTCCTAGTGAGTCATGGACTGCTGCAACTGGTGAAAAGCTCTGTTGCCATGCAGTGTTCTCTAATGCATTTGTTCTCCTGCTGAGATTATGGCAGTTTAATCATCCATCTGTTGAACATGTGATGGGAGGTGCAGCAACTCCAGCATTAGGATCACAGTTAGGTCCCGAGTACCTTTTATTGGTTCGGAATAGTACGTTAGCATCCTTTGGGAAATCACCAAGTGATAGAATAAAAAGCAGAAGATTTTCAAAAATGATACGTTTTTCTTCAGAGCCTGTATTTATGGATTCCTTTCCAAAATTGAGCACTTGGTATCAGCAACATCAAGAATGTCTTGCATCAACTCGGAGTGCTCTTGTTCCTGGAGGGCCTATTCTTCAGATCGTTGATGCGCTTTTAAGTATGATGTGTAGGAAAATAAATAAAAGCCCTCAATCATTGGCATCTACAGCTTCAGGAAGCAGTAACTCATCCGGTTCTTCATTGGATGATGCTTTAATGAAACTCAAAGTTCCAGCATGGGATATCCTTGAAGCAGCTCCATTTGTTCTTGAGGCTGCCCTTACAGCTTGTGCTCACGGAAGACTCAGTCCCCGTGAACTGGCTACAGGTTTGCCCAGTTTCCTCTAGGGTGCATTTTTATGTTGGATTGTCATTATGTATCATTAAGAATTATCTCAGGATTGTTTTGAGGCTTTCATGCTTTAAAATTAAAAAGTAGACAATTTCGGAACTATGAAATAAAGTTTTCCTTTAAAAAAATAAAAAAAGATTGAACATGACATTGGGATCCTTGCAATAACTGAGCTTGTGAAAAGACTGAATATAAATATTTTCTAAAAACAATTTTAATACAGAATTCTGATCGCAACTTTCTACTCATTTACTTCTATAAGTATTTTCGAAATGATTAATGTTAGAATATTTCTTGTTGAGATTTAGGATTTCATAATATAAGATTTATGGTATGTGCACTAACATTTGATTATGGGGTAAAGGTGTAGTGTAGCTGTGTAGGAATTCATGAAACAGAAAAGATAGACGGTATTGGGACTGTTAAAGGTTTAGTTTAGGAAGACAACTGAACCGAACAATGACAATAGTTTGGAAAAATTGAGCCATTAATACTTCGACCCGACCCAAACCAAAATGGTGTAAAGGTTTGATGAACCGGTTCTGCATATTCGAACTGGATATCTTTTTCATTGCAAAAGTAAACTGTTAACCTTTTACAAACGGACTTTTTTTTTTTTTAATTTTTGGGATAAAAGTACTTTTTCCCCAGCCATTTGGGCGAGTTTTTGTTTTTCCCCTGTAAATTCTTTTTTTTGCGATTTCAACCTTGTAATAGAATGTTTTTTAGTTTTTCCCTCTATGGGCCTAATATTGCCCCTGCCATTTGGGCGAGTTCTGCTTTTGTCTTCTGCCATTTGGGGCGAATTCTGATTTTGCCCCCTGCCACATATAATTTATCCAATGAGGGTGCAAAGCTATATTATAAGGATGAAATCGCAAAAAAAAATTACAGGAAAAAAACAAAACTCGCCCAAATAGCTTAAGGCGAAAGTGCCTTTAATCCTTTATTTTTTGAGTTGTGTATTTGGAGCTGTAAAGAACTGAATTTATAATTTTTTAACTTTTATCTCTACTCCAAAATTAAATCAGAAGCTGTAGAATTCAACCTGCATAAAGCCAATCAAAAGCTGATTACCCATCATTGGCTTTGATTTTCAAGATCACAAAGTCAAATTTGGGACAACATCAAATTTGAGATATTAAGAACTTATAAGCTATCTTCGGTAACTTTTAAAAATATTCGACTTAAAACAAAGCCAGGGACAACATCCAATAACAGAAACAAAATCCTTATAAATACTAGAAATTCAACTTAAACATTAGCGTTAGCAGCACTTGCAAAGTTGCAATCCTAGGCCACATATCAACATACTATTTCCCGTCTTTCGTTAGTCCCAAGGCCAATTTCCTTTTGGCTACTTCATGGGAAAACCAGGTTTCCCATCTCACTTTCTTTCCTTAATTTTTTCTATTGCATTTCACATAACCATTTCCACCAATTAGTGAAACTGAAATTTGAGAGGTAAATAAAAGAAATAACAATGGAAACTTGATAGCCTGGTTAATTGGAAGTTTTTCTATTAGGGATAGCATCTAAACACCTACCTGGAAGAGAGTGATGTACAATGCACTTCAATTCAAGCAATAGCTAGCTTTACACCATCACATTATCATCATTCATCATGATATAGCTATCACACAATACCGAACTCACTTCATAAATCAAATTATCATCATAGTATAGCAAGATTTACATGATCACATAGGTCTTCTCAAGCTAATGCAGCACATAAACACAACCCCAAAAACTAAGCCAGAAAAGCACAAACTGAGTGAAAACAAAGCCAGAAATGCTGAAGCATCAAATCTAAGAAGCGCAAAAATGTAAGAACGAAGAACCAATTAAACACAAACTTGATTTTATCTTGTATCTTAGTTCTCTTGATGACTGGTGTGGTTGCAGAAGCAAATTCCTTTGGTTACAAACTTTTTTTTAGGCTGTTTGCTTAATAATATGTCTATGTGCTTGCTTCCTATTTCAGGTCTCAAAGATATTGCTGATTTTCTTCCGGCGTCTTTGGCAACCATTGTAAGCTACTTTTCAGCTGAAGTAACACGTGGTGTATGGAAGCCAGCTTTTATGAATGGAACTGATTGGCCTAGTCCTGCTGCTAATTTATCCCTTGTCGAGCAACAAATCAAAAAAATTCTGGCAGCCACAGGTGTTGATGCCCCAAGCCTCTCAATAGGTTTGCAAATTCATTTTTTTTTGGGTTCTGTGGGAATATTAATTGAAATCAATGATTAGATATGGCCCTCTTTACAAATCAAATTATCCTTTCCTAGATGACTCTTGCTGCATTTAAACCATTTTCATCCTAGAGGCCAACTAACTTTTGTTTTACATATTCATAATTCTTTTGACCTTCCCATCAAATAATAATAGTAACTCTTTTGACCTGTAATTTTTGGGTGATGGTAAACTCTCAATTAAGAACCAGATACATATATGATTGACCTGGAAATATTCATACTGTTTTTTACTGAATGTATCTACTTTTTTTTGGACTGAATTTGTTTATATTATTATATATTTATACGGACAAGATTTATAAAACCAATCTGCTGACACTATGTTTTGAACTGCTGCAAGCAGATGGGAATGCTCCAGCTACACTTCCTTTGCCTTTGGCGGCTTTTCTAAGTCTCACAATAACCTATAAGCTTGATAAATCTTATGAGCGGTTTCTTGTTTTGATTGGTCCGTCTTTGATCAATCTTTCTGCTGGTTGCCCTTGGCCGTGCATGCCCATTGTAGGTTCTTTGTGGGCTCAGAAGGTAAAGCGTTGGAGTGACTTTTTTGCATTCTCTGCTTCTGGAACTGTCTTCCACCATAGCAGGGATGCCGTAGTTCAGCTCCTAAAAAGTTGCTTCACATCTACCCTTGGGCTTGGTTCTGCTTGTATTTACAACAATGGTGGTGTTGGTGCTCTTCTTGGTCATGGATTTGGTTCTCACTTCTTAGGAGGGATCTCTCCAGTTGCTCCTGGAATTCTCTACTTGCGAGTTTATAGGTCTATTAGAGATGCTATGTTCTTGACTGATGAAATTGTATCTCTTCTAATGCTTTCAGTTAGAGATATAGCATGTGGTGGGTTGCCCAACCGTGATGCACACAAGCTAAAGAAGACTAAGAATGGAATGAGATACGGACAGGTTTCTCTTGCTGCATCAATGGCACGTGTCAAGCATGCTGCCCTTCTTGGGGCTTCTTTTCTTTGGATATCTGGTGGTTCTAGTTTGATTCAAACTTTGATAACAGAAACATTACCTTCATGGTTTTTATCAGCCCAAGGGTTGGAGCAGGAAGTGGGAGAGTCTGGTGTTGTGGTTGCCATTCTTAAAGGTTACGCACTGGCATGTTTTGCTATATTTAGTGGGACATTCACTTGGGGTATCGACTCTTTATCAGCAGCATCCAAACGGCGACCAAAGGTTATTGGGATTCATCTAGAATTTCTTGCAAATGCTCTAGATGGAAAAATATCACTTCGCTGTGATTGTGCAACTTGGCGTGCCTATGTGTCTGGGTTTATGAGCTTGATGGTGAGTTGCACACCACTGTGGATCCAGGAACTTGATGTGGGCTTGTTGAAAAGAGTGAGCAAGGGATTAAGAAATTTGAATGAAGAAGATTTGGCTCTGCACTTACTAGAAATTAGAGGGACAAGTGTCATGGGTGAGGTAGCTGAAATGATAATCCAAAATGGATGTTAACTGGTTAGAACTTGGGAACATGGTGCGTTGTGCCGATGGATCCGAACTTGTTGACTTCATGGATTCTTTGACGGTAAGGAATCTAGATCCCAGACTAATCATTTTTTGTGAAGTTAGGGATGATGATATTCTTTTCAGGAAGAAGAATGGCACACTTCTTTTACTACTTGCTAGTATTACTGTACATAATGTAAATTTCAAATTCGTATCATCCCTTGAATTTTGAGCAGCTACAACTAACTGTATAAACAATTAAATCATAGTATTACAATAGATATCGTGTGAGTAAATTTTGGGGGAGTATTTTTGTTACTTATAAAACATCTTTGTTTAGATAGGACTCCCGATCATTGACTGTTAAAGATAGTTTTGCTGTAGAATACATCCTCTGCATTATCTGCCAATTAGAAAGCCCATTGACTTCTGTTGTTTAGTAATTGCTTCTCCGCCATTAAGAAATATAACTTTGACGATTCCTAGCCTAAAGCGTGAGTAGTTAGACATGTGAAAAGTCATTCAATTTTAACTATTCTATGGTGTACCGTCATTTGTATAATTTCATTTGGTGCAATGTATTTTAAAGTAAAGTAGATAACTTAAGATATAGGTTTGAATACATTTAAAAATTTGAAAATATTAGACACCAGTACCAAATGGTCATATCTCTTTTCGCCCATAATCCAAACTAAACCTTATGGATTGAAAATTTTAGTCTATGAATTGAATAAAAGAAAAGCCTAATATTACATTATGTTTTGAATTAGTTTTGGTGAGTATTCGTACATACAAATCAAATCGAATCATATATAATAAATAACAAATTATGTGCCCGTGTAACTCATAACAATATGGAGTAGGGCTCACAAAAAAAATCAGAGAGAGAACAAGATAGCCACAAGCTGGGATTGGTGTGCTTGATAGCTCAGATGAGAAGAAAGAACGAGATATAGAGAATGTTGCTTGAATTACAATTCAGCTTCAGCACACTTTTTCTTCTGCTATGGTCTCCAACAAAGGTTTCTTTGACCTGCTGCATACGGACAACCTGTGCATAGACAAGTCTTCATCAATGTCATCCAAGTTCAACTGTGGCTGTGATACCATTTCCAAATTAGGTTCTGGAGTAGGAAGAATCTTGTTGACTTTTGCAGAGACTCTTTTGGCCGTGATTAGCAAGGAACCCATGTCAGATGCTGTGACAGCAGAGTTAAGCTTCTTCATTGGAATCATCACATAAACATTACCATGCTCAAGCTCTTCATCAGCATGGAGGGCACAAAACCTTGTTCCAATCCGTAGCGACCGAGTGTTTACCACAAAGAAACTTGGCATCTCAACCATAAGCTCAGCTGCTTTTACGGCTTCTTCAAACTTGCATATCTCTCCACTTGGGAATATGACCTTTATGCTTCTACACTGCTTGTTTCCTCCTGCTGATAGACTGCAAGAAATGTAGTTCCCCATCCGCGTATATAGATTAATGAACTTTCTTGCGCAGAAGTAAATTATATGCTTAAATGTTGACGAAATTTGGAAACAAGTATTTTTTGAAGCTTTTCAATGCAAGGGAAGGGGGTTTGGATTGGATATATATGTGAGCAAAGCAAGTCAAACAAGAAATTTTAGATTGAAAGATTCAAGGGTGGCCAATGCAGAGTATTATGCATATATACGCATAGGGTTGGCATTGACAATGTGATAGAGTCCGTGTTTTAGGAGCAATTTAGAAATTAAAAATAAATGCCAGTAAGATCGCTGGGAAGATTCTTTCCCATTTTCTACTTAGAAGCATACAAGCTAATGTTTGTTTATTCTGTATCAAATGTACGCGTCAAACCCAAACTGCAATGTTTCAAAGACAGAGCTATTTAATATATAGTGCACCAGCGATTAATTATTCTGCTTACAGGTTGTTGTTGGTACTCATGGTTCTAAAAAACGTCCGCGGTTGTGTTAAGATATTTGCGATTTTGGTTGGTATGTGTTATTATATTGATTGCGGTCGTCACAATGTCAATTAACCACAATTTGTTCTTTAAAATAAAATGGTGATAATTATATCGGTATCGGTTAGGCATGGCAAAAAAATCGGACATGACCGAGCCGTCCGCCATGAATTTAACTGAGAAAAGTCGATTTATTTGGAGGTGGGGGCGGGGCCGGAGGAAACCCCGAATCTGAAAATGAAAAATACTAAAAGCAAGTTTTTAAATTTAAAAAACTAAAAATAAAAATAGTTTACGGTTCGATTCTTTAATAAATAGTTCGGTTTGTGAAAAAATTTCTAATGGTTCGACATGATCTGAAATTTCAAAAAAGTATACCAAATCAATAATTTTGATTCGATTCGGAGTTCTGGCATCAAGTGGTTCCATCCCCCTCCCGATCGAAGTTGCGGAGATCGAATCGTGGCATCAAATGGTTCCATCCCCCTCTCGATCGAAGTTGCGGGGGATCGAATCGTGGCATCAAGTGGTTCCATCCCCCTCCCGATCGAAGTTGCGGGGGATCGAATCGTGGCATCAAGTGGTTCCATCCCCCTCCCGATAAGTTGCGGGGGATCGAATCGTGGTTCTCCCTACCAAGTCCAGCGCCAATCACCACTGGACCAACTAACTATTGGTATACCATCAACAATTTTACTTAAAATGATCAAATACCTAATTTAATTATTAGTTTTATTATTATAAAAAAATATTAAAAAACAAATTAAGCAGGTGGGGGGGGGCAAGGGTGGGGCCGGACGGAGAAATTCATTCTTTGTTAAGGACGGAGGTAGAATCAATAAATTATTACTTTCGATTGAGTTTGGGGGCGAAAATGGGAGGGGGACAGGCTTGCCTGGTATAGAAAAACGGGGGCAGGATTGAGTGTACATTTATAATCTCTATTCACTCGTTAGACACTCACTCACAAGA